>NC_133383.1:8463712-8674016 GCF_049309525.1 Garra rufa | reverse complement strand
AATGTCATTGATATAAAAATGCATTTTTATATTTATAGTTTTTATATATAGTTGTATTTAATGTTATTTTGTGTGTTTTAGTCATTTTTATCCCTTTTTATGTTAATATTGTTTTGATGTTATTTATTTATTTTAGCACTTCAGCTGACACTAAATGAAAATAAGAAATCCTGCAACTAGATGATTTTTTTCTTTCTTTTTTTAATGGGATTAACTTTAGTTAATGATGGTAACCCTTCTATCTATCTATCTATAGTGCTAAAAAAATAAAAAATAAAATAAACATCTAAATTCACATCTAAAGACTCATACCTGCATTGTCACCAGCCTGTCATCCACCATCACCTCCTTGGTAAGAAAGTCAGCACCAATGGTGGCTTTATACTGATTGCTGAACTTCTTATTCACATACTGGTTCATCAGAGAAGTCTTCCCAACACTAGCACACAAACACATGAGTGACTATTACATAACCTAAACATTTCTATCTCAAAACCTAATTAAATAACACTGTCAGGCATTATTGAAGGTCATCACTTACCCAGAATCCCCGAGAATGATCACCTTCAGGAGCACCTTTTTACGAGAAGCCATCCTTGTGGACTAAACTGTGCCTAATAAAACAATAAGATCACTTGTGAGGTCACTTTAATATGTAATGTTGACATGTAGTTATTTAGCATGCAGCCTCTACAAAAGACATGCAATGGCTGTGATTGCCAAATACACACAAAAACATGATGAAAAGGGAAGGTTGCACGATGTCAGTCATGTGCTCAAGCCAAATCGAATATATAGTATGTAAAATAAACCGTGTCATATATTAAAAACACAATTCTTCACATTTATCTACGATGAAATTACACTTGATGTCAAGCGTCAATAATAGCTTTCATTTCATGCTAAACGACACGCTATAAACGACCTGTCAGTTTTTAAAATGTCGGTGTTGAAGTTCAAAACACAATTTTTTCGGCTTAGATTAAAGTAATAATCAACCAAACGATTCAGTGTTTTGAAATAATCAGTTTAGCTGATCAGTTTTGTGCTAAAGCTATGAGACGCTAGTAAAGGCTAGCACAAACACACCGTAAATGTAACACATCTACACACGTTATTTTAATAAACAAGCACGTTTCATACACTTTCAACGTTAAAATGGTAGATTTTGATTATTTCAAAGCATTTCAGTCAAATTGAATATTATCAGTTTCAATATTTTTTCACTTGTCACTTCTGCTGTGTTAGCGAAGAACGCTAGCATGCTAGCATGACAAAAACTCACTTTCTGAGGAGAAATCCCACCTTCGGCTCGACAATCTTCTGCTGTCATAAAACAAAAACAAGCCAACACGACACCTCCACCGTCTGTGATCGACTCGGGACGCACTCTTTGGGTTGTGTGGCGTGTTTTTGGATGGTTGTCACGGACAGTTCAGCACATCCGTGTGTAATAATGAGTCGCAAAAGCACTCCCTCCCTTGACTCAGCTCAACACTCATCATGTTTATGTCTGTTAACATAATCACTGAGCATGCAAATACAAAAACAAACGTGTACTGTGTTTTTCTGTCGTGTGGTGTCTATATCTGATATTTATATTTAGATAAAGATATGTATAGATAGGCAAAAGTAGCCCTGTGTACTGAAAAATAATATTTTACTAATATTATAATATCTATATCTATATCTATATCTATATCTATATATATATATATATAGATAAATAGATAGATAGATAGATAGATAGATAGATAGATAGATAGATAGATATAGATATATAGTCTATCTATCTATCTATCTATCTATCTATCTATCTATCTATCTGATATCCACTGACAAAAACCCATTTATTGCCTGACAGAACTGTTCACTAATATTTTGTGTAAATATTTACATAAATGTTATGTATGTAAATATAATCAATTAAATATTTAATTAACTATGCAATGCTGTTGATATATATATATGTGTGTGTGTGTGTGTGTGTGTGTGTGTGTGTGTGTGTGTGTGTGTGTGTGTGTGTGTGTGTGTGTGTGTGTGTGTGTGTGTTTTCTGTCGCTATGATTTGTGTCTCTAAAATGAGTCACATATTAAAAATGGCTTAAATTATTTAGGTCTTATTTATAATTTAAACAAAGATCATATACATTAAAAACAGTATTTTTTATTAATATATGCATTCAAGTTTATCATGACCTCAGTGCAAATCAAATTCCACAAGAAATATAAACCATGAAATAATAAAAACCTCAAAATATTTGTAAATAATGTTATAGACTAGGCTAAACTGTATCTAATAATACATATAAATCATGTGAAACTATAGTGTGTTTGTTTTTACAATTTTAATCATTTACCACGTCCCTGAAGTCACCTGTTAGTATGTGCTTTTCTCGCCTTCCAAAATAGACTGCAATTCCATTGAGACCATTTTTAGGAAGTGATATTGTTCATTTTTTCCCAAATGAATTCAACTGTACAAACTGAAGTAACCATCAACTCTCACTCCTTACTTAAAAATTTTTTTTTGTCATCCTGCTTGTTACACTGTCAAAGATCAATCCTTTTAGGCTATGTTATGGAGAATGTTTGTTTGGTAAAAAAAAAAAAATAATTCTGGAATAGTTATAAAAGTTTTGTTTATCTGTAAAAGATTAGAAACCTAAATGTCTTTGATCACTCAAATAGCTATGGCTAACTTAGCTCAAAATTGTACACCCTGTTATGTTAGTTCCAGGAGGAAAAAAGACCGCCAACTTAGGGTGAGCGGGGAGATATAAACATATTTAATGCTGTTTTGTTGGGTATCCTCATAAGTGCAGTCTTAAATGAGTTAAATAATGTTTTGAATGAACTTAAAAAGTTGAGGAAATGAGATGCACATCAGTCATGGTCATGGTCATGGTTTAACAGAGATAATTGTGGCTATAATATGGATTAGTCTGCTTAATGTGAGAGGGAAAGAAATAAAAATAAGAACAGAAATTTGTATATATTACGTTTTTGTGCATAAAAAGTGTCTATAAAAAAGGGCATTTGTGTTTGTTTGTTGTTAATCTAGAACCTGTTAGCACTAATGTTCCACCCTGTTATGCTCTGTTTCACCCTGTTAGATAAGTCATGTTAAATAATAATTAGACAGCAAAGTTAAATATTTGGCATTATTTTGTCTTATTTTGTGAGGTGAGGAGCATTAACAGCATATATATATTTTTAGGTAAAATTTTTGTATTGTTTACCATCTTGTTGGCAAAAATGGGCACAGAAAAAGTACCCGTTCTTAATAATCAAGACATATTCTATTCATCAATAATTGTTTTTGTATTGTTTTTAAGAATAAAAAATACTATCATGGCACAAGGGACATATATCATCCAATAAAAGCTCATTATTGATTAGCGTTTACATTTTTAACATTTTGTGATAAGTATTTATAATACCCATAATCATTATTTTTTTTAGTCCATGAGCTTGGCCAGTATGTATTCCTAATAGTTAAACTTGTCACTATTTTGGTGGAATGCTAAAACATGTAATGACCCATATATGTTTTTAGGATTTTTTTTGCAACTACATTAGAGTTCAGAAATTTGGGATCAGTTATTCTTAATTACATTTTGATAAAGACATGAATACTGTAAATCAGCAAAGATGCAATAAATTGATCAAAAGTGACAGCAAAGGCATTTCTAATGTTCCAAATAATTTCTATTTCAAATAAATGCTGTTCTTTTGAACTTTGTGTTCACAAAAAAAAAACCTGCATATATTAGGGGGTTTTTTTTCACAAAAAATATTTTACAATATTTTCAGAATTTTTGAGACCGTTTTCAACAATAGTGAGAAGTGTTTTGCCATCACAGGAATGAATTACATTTTTAAAAATACACTACTTTTTTTTAAATTCTGTTTTGCTCACAAAGCCTACATTTATTTGATAAAAAAACAGCTATAGCAGTAATATTTTGAAATATTTACTATTTACTATACTATTTAAAAAAACTGATTTAAAAAAACAAAAGTATAGAAATGAATACTTTTATTTAGCAAGAATGCTTTAAAGTATTGATAAAGACATGTATAATGTTACAAACGATTTGTATTTCAGATACATGCTGTTCTTCTTAACTTTTTATTAATCAAAGAAACCTGAAAAAATTATACTCAGCTGTTTTCAACATAATATTAATAATAATAACAATAATAATAATAATAAATGTTTTTTGAGCAGAAAATCAGAATATTAGAATGATTTCGGGAGTAATGTGACTGGAGTAATGATGCTTAAAATTCAGCTTTGAAATCACATTAAAATATAAATAGAAAATATATTTTAATAGAAAATAGTTATTTTAAACAGTGAAAATATTTGAAATTGTTTTTTTCTGTACTTTGGATCAAATAAATGCAGACTTGGTGAGCAAAAGAGACTTCTTAAAAAAACATTAAAAATTTTAAATGTACAGGTATTTTGAACTATAATAATATTTCAAATGTTTATCTTCACTGCATTTTTTTAATCAAATAAAAGTAGATTAAGATTTAGTAAGAATAAGAGACTTCTTACCCAACCCAAACTTTTGAACTGTAGTGCTCATTGAAACCAAGTCATCATATTTTGCTTTTATATAACAGTGTATAATAAAATGCAAAGGTTGATTTGATTATAGATCAAATCTATGATTTAGCATATTAGATGTTACCATCTATTATATAAAACACAACAAAGCCAAAACTCCCAAAAGGCTCTATTGATTTTATGAATAAAATTCCTTAAAGGCTAAAGCGCACCAGTTTCAGACAAAGACTGATCAGAAATCATTCAAAAGTGTTCAAAGGTTATCTCTGAAGGGCAAGTGAACAATCACAGACTTTGAAACTTCAATGTCAGTGATAAGATAAAATTTACTTGCAGAATGATTGTATGTACATTTGATTTTACAAGGCAGTAATGTAACCTCACAGAAATAAGCAACAGGAACAACCGGCAGAGAAACTATTACTGTACATTAGTTACAGTTCGATTTCCAGCCTCAGAAATCATCATCGTCGCAAATGTCCAGATACACGTCAAAAGCCTCGCGGTTGCAGTTTCCATCAGGGGTGAAGACGTACTTGTGGAATGTCCCATCAACACATATGGCTTTAAAAAAAAAAAAGTGTTATTAGAATAATTGACTAATCACTAACAGTTCACTCAAAGGTCTTAAAGGGAACCCCGGTTATTAAGACTTGTATGGCTTAATATAACTTAAATTATGTCTCTTACTGAAATATGTAGTAGAAAACCTATGAAAGATCTACCTTATTTAAAAAATCCACATCGTTTTATATGTACGGAAAGAGCTTACAAATGGCAGAGACAAGAAACCCTAGATGCCGTAGCCACTGAAGGAATTTCTTAGTGTGGATTTCACTTGATTTCCAGGGGTGTTTAGACTCCTTGTGGGGAAAATTGATGGTAAATCATTTGGTTTAAGCCTACACTCACATTCATCGCCACCTGTAAGCTCTTTCAGTAGCTGTGGTCATCATATCAATATTTCATTTTCTGAGTTGTGTTGTGGCAAAAATATCAACAGCTAGCGAGAGTAGCAACCATTTTATGTAGTTGAAATAATGTGGATTTTTTTAAATAAGGTAAATCTTTCATGGGTTTTTTTCTACACATTTCAGCAAGAGACATCATGTAAGTTATATTAAGCCATACAAGTCTTAATGCCCAGGGTTTCCTTTAAATAAAACCCACGTACCAATAACAGAGTTGACGTTTTTGGAGGTGTTCTTTCCGAAGGCACAGATGCAAGCACACTCAGCCGGCACTGTGAAATTAGCCAGAGACCACTGACTGTCCACATACTGTCCGATGACCGGACCCACCTTTCCTACACGCGCCAATCTAGAGAAGACAAGAAGCCACACATAAAACCAAGTCACTCTAAATACAGATCCTAGGATATTTCTAAATTACACTTAGAATGTAATGAAATGACAATCAAAATTTTATTTAGGGAAATGTTTAATCTTACGCAGAGCGCCGATTCAGTTTGGTGTCTTTCAGAGCAAATATGTGCACCGTTCCCTTGTCGCTCGAAGCACACAGAAAGGATGAGTCGTGGCTGAAATTAATACTGTGAAACAACAGAATTCAATAAATAATAATCAGGAAATTTAAATGTTCAGCATACATGTGAACTCCTTCAAGAAGTTCACTTCCAGAACAATAATTTACAGATAATGTACTCACCCCCTTGACATTCAAGATGTTCATGTTTTTCTTTCTTCAGTTGTAAAGAAATACGTTTTTTGAGGAAAACATTTCAGGATTTCTCTCCATATAATGGACTTCTATGGTGCTCCGAGTTTGAACTTCCAAAATGCAGTTTAAATGATGCTTCAAACGATCCCAAATGCGGTTGTAAACAATCCCAGTTGAGAAACAAGGGTCTTATCTAGCGAAACGATTGGATATTATTTTTTTCCAAAAATACAATTTATATACCTCAAACGCGTGTCTTGTCTTGCTCTGACTGAACTGTTTTTTCCAGTTCAAAACAGTTTGGGTATGTCGAAAAACTCCCATTTTATTTTCTCCCTCAACAGAGTTCAGGCAGAGCAAGACAAGATGAGCGTTTGAGGTTAGAGGGTTAATTATATTAATTGTAATAAAAATAAATAAATAAATAACCAATCGTTTCGCTAGATTAGACCCTTCTTCCTCGGCTGGGATCGTTTACAACTGCATTTGGGATCGTTTGAAGCCGCATTTAAATTGCATTTTGGAAATTCAAATTCACCAAAGAAATCCTGAAATGTTTTTCTCAAAAAACATAATTTCTTTACAACTGAAGAAAGAAAGACATGAAAATCTTGGATAACAAGGTGGTGAGTCTGTAAATTTTTGTTCTGGAAGTAAACTAATCCTTTAAATATTGATGAAATTGTTACTTAAATTAGTTCTGTAGACCAGAGTTTCCCAAATAGGGTTCATGAATAGATAAGTTCGAATATTTAATTATAATAATAAAAAAAAAAAATCCTGATGATTTACTTAACCTCATGTCATCCAATATATTCATGTCTTTCATCCGGACACGCATTGCTAGTGCAAGACGAGCATTTGTGGTTAAAAAGTATATGGGTGTGTGTTTCTCTTAATGTGTATAACATATCAAAGGTTTGGGTGTGATTCATTTAATTTCATTTAATGAATTAATTTGATGTATACTTGCAGGTACAAAATCAAGAAAAGTGTTTTTTGAAGTGTATATTAATAACAATATTGTTGTATTTTGCATAGTTTTATATATTTTTGGGTGTAGATTTATTATAGCTGTTGATGTATTGGTCAGTAACATGGTGTTTGGTCATGTGATTTGGATCACCTGGAGCTATAAAGAGTGGCACATTAGTATTCAATTTGTCTGATGAAGAGCCTGCGCGCTTGAAACGTCACATACGCTATGCGAAAGTTGTTTTAAAAATAAATATTTTTGATATTTTTGGAGCTTTGGTGTTGCCGACTTTACACTTTATTTTGTACTGGTTAAAAAGTATATAAATGTAATTTTTTAAAAGAAAATGGCAGATTGTTTTGCTGGATAAGACCCTTATTCCTCAGCTAGGATCGTGTAGAGCCCTTTGAAGCTGCAATGAAACTGCAATTTGGACCTTCATCCCATTGATCCCAAGTGGATGAAGTCCACTATATAGAGAAAAATCCTAGAATGTTTTCTTCAAAAAGCTTAATTTCTTTTCGACTGAAGAAATAAAGACATCTTGGATGACTTGGGGGTAAGTAAATTATCAGGATTTTTTTTATATATAATGGAATCTAGATCAGGTAGAAGCTCAAACTAAATACCAGTAGAGTGTAGCCGGGTCGGTTCCCCTTCGTAGTTCCACTAGCTTGTCCCGTGTTGTAGTGTCAAACAGACGGATCAGCGTGCCCTTTCTGGATGCAGACGCAACCACACTTCCAGGCTGGTTCAGTGCCAGGCAGGCGATTTCACTCTGGTGGGCGTTAATAGTGAAAGGGGCAGAAGATGTGCCAGGTTTGGTGTTGGAAAGGTCCTGTCAAAGAGTCAGAACAATGTTAAATATGCAAATTTGTTAAAAGACTAGCTCACCCAAAAATGAAAATGTGCTTTTTTTAAAGTTAAATTTTGACTACATTTTCAGCTAAGTTTCATTTTTCAACTATCCCTTTAATAAATGATTGCAAACCGTATTATTTTATAGCAATTTGCACATAAATCTTACCACTAACTGTAGACTGCCACATTTGTGTCCAGGGAAAACCACCAACTGCTTTTCCAAACTAGGGCACAGGTCACACAAACCTGCAAACGCCAAAATTGTTGAAAAATACATAAATCAAGTTGAGCCTCTTTCTGACAAAACTATCTAAAATTGCTCAATGCTCACTATACCTTTCGGGTTATCACGAGTGTCAAACTCAAATAGCTTGACAGGGTTGTCGGGAAAACTATACACGTAGATCCTGTTTTTCAGGACGATAATGATTCTTTACATACAAAGACATGAAGTGAGACATTGTTAATAAGAACAGCAATTGTAAGTGTAAAAAAAAAAAACTATTGTCTTTTAGCTGTGTATCTTACTTGTCATGTCTCATGCGCACAGCCAGCACTGGTTTGGTGAATGTGAACTCAAGAACTAATTTGTCCTTGGGGTCTCGGACTTCCTGAGCATCATCCCAAATTAATACTGCCAGAGATAAAATGAAACATTAAGTCGAAATTGAAAGGGAGCAGTACTTTAAAACAAATATATATGTGAAAATTAGACTCCTAGTGTACCTGAGATTTCGGAGAATTTGGGGTTGACGCCGCCTCCCACCACAGCCAAGAGGTTTGATCGATGAAGCATTGAACACAGAGCAACGCTTCCCACCTGCTCGTGATCTAAAACCAATCAAATCAAATTGAGGTCGAAAGTTTACATACATCTCGCAGAATCTGCAAAATGCTCATTGTTTTCCCAAAATAAGAGGGATCACACAAACTGCATAGTATTTTTTTATTTAGTACTGACCTGAATAAGATATTTCACATAAAAGACATTTACATATAGTCCACAAGAGAAAATAATAGTTGAATTTATAAAAATGACCCCGTTCAAAAGTTTAAACACCCTTGATTCTTAATACTGTATTGTTACCTGAATGATCCACAGCTGTTTTTTTTTTTTTGTTTAGTGATAGTTGTTCATAAGTCCCTTGTTTGTCCTGAACAGTTAAACTGTCCGCTGTTCTTCAGAAACATCCTTCAAGTCCCACAAATTCTTTGGTTTTTCAACATTTTTATGTATTTGAACCCTTTCCAACAATGACCGTGTGATTTTGAGATCCATCTTTTCCCACTGAGGACAACTGAGGGACTCATTTGAACCATTACAGAAGGTTCAAATGCTCACTCATGTTTCAGAAAGAAAAACTATGCATTACGAGATTTTAAACTTTTGAACACAATGAGGATGTGTATATTTTTCTTATTTTGCCTGAATATCATATACATTTTTCATTTAGTACTGCACTTCGGAAACTACAGAAGATATTTACATGTTTCCAAGAAGACAAATAAGTTAAATTTACCCTGATCTTTAAATTCAAAAAGTTTTCACCCCCAGCTCTTGATGCATCCTGTTTCCTTCTGGAGCATCAGTGAGGATTTGAGCCTTCTTTAATAGTTGCATATGAGTCCCTCAGTTGTCCTCACTCCTCAGTGTGAAAAGATGGATCTCAAAATCATACAGTCATTGTTGGAAAAGATTCAAATACACAAAAATGCTGGAACACCAAAGAATCTGTGGGACCTGAAGGATTTTTTCTGGAGAACAGCAGGCAGTTTAACTGTTCAGGACAAACTAGAGACTCATGAACAACTATCACTAAACAAAAATCCCAGCTGTGGATCATTCAGGAAACAACACAGTATTAAGAATCAAGTGTATGTAAACTTTTGAACGGGATCCTATTTATTATAAATTCAACTATTATTTTCTCTTGCGGACTACATGTAAATGTCTTGTATGTGGAATATCTTATTCAGGTCAGTAAATAAAAAATAACATGCATGTTGTATGATCCCTCTTATTTTGGTAATATAACATCTTTTGCACATAAACTTTTGACTTCAACTGTGAGTCAAATTGTTACAAATAGGCGTTTTAAAAAGAAAACAAATTTTGTCTTACCTAAATGGCCCTTTTCCATTAAAGGTTCCACGTTGTAAATACGAACACCGGTTTCCATTGCACAGCAGAAACAACCTAACATAACAAGGTAAAAAATCGAAGCTAATGAAAACTGTAAAAATCATTATTACACTATGAACAGCGACTGACTGAAAGTGTTTTTCTGATATTTTATTAATTTCCCCTTTAAAAAAAATCGAATAGAATTAATCTAGCAGCATTAATTATATAACAGGATGTTTTTCAAAGGCAAGTCTATTTCAGACTCACTCTGGTCCTGGTTGAACTGAAGGCTGTTGACTCCTCTCTGTTGGGCCATAATGTCAGAAGAGTTCACTGCTGCTTTTCTGATATCTTCAGGAGTTTATATTCTAGATCTGGTCATCCTAAATGAGCAAGAGACAACGGTTTAACACACTTACGTTAAAGCTGCCATCACAACATGACTACGCTCAGAAAATCTACTTCCTTTTATAATATTATCAAGTTGACATACTATCTAACTTACCATTAAGGTGTTCAAAAGATCCAACGAGTTGTCCTGACGCTAAACAAATAAATCAGAGTGATTTTATACCGTTTAATGTAAATTTGATAGCTCACATTAGGCAATAACCGTACAGTACAGCTGGCAGACGCTGTTGTTGTTGTTATTGTCGCTGCTCTCTTCCTCTGTGATAAAACTAGACTGTGAACGGAGCACTACTTCCCCCTGCTGGAGAGGAGGACAACACAAGTAGCGTATGGACAAAAGTATTCTTCTTAGAAACGAAAACAGGTAAATTTGTCTATAATTTACCAGGTATTTAAACCTTTCTCCGCGCTGGCCAGAATGGACCAGTCACAGTCGTTTGTGGTAATTGGATAATACATTTTGCGCAAATCACACACATTAAAGTAAGACACAACAAGTTGCAATTTCAAGCAGCAAACCAGCTTTTTGGTATAGCTAAAAACAGCTGGATGAAGATGAGACAGGAAGTCAGACCCACAGAATTTACATAAAATACATACAATTCCAAATTTGGTGCATAAACGATGGAAAAAATAAGTAAATAAAAAAAAACATCCTAACAAAACCTGTTTAATGGGCCTCAACCGATAACTGCTCTGGACAAAGAATGAAAACCTTTTTTATGCAAACCTTTGACACTTTGAAACTGGCTACACTGACCCTCCGTATATAACAAAATGAAAAACAGAATAAAGATAACAATAGAAATACAGTTGAAGTCAAAAGTTTACATACACTTTGCAGAATCTGCTGAATGCTCATTATTTTACCAAAATAAGTGGGATCGTAGAAAATGCATGGTATTTTTATTTAGTACTGACTTGAATAAAATATTTAACATAAAAGATGTTGACATAAAGTCCACAAGAGAAAAATAGTTGAATTCATAAAAATGACTTCAAAAGTTTACATATACTTGATTCTTAAAACTCTGTTGTTACCTGAATGATCCACAGCTGTGTTATTTTTTGTTGTGATAGTTGTTCATGAGTCCCTTGTCCTGAACAGTTAAACTGCCTTCTGTTCTTCAGAAAAATCCTTCAAGTCCCTTTGCTTTTTCAGTTTTTTTGTGTGTATTTGAACCTTTTCCAACAATGACTGTATGATTTTAAAATCCATCTTTTCACACTGAGGGACTCATTTGCAACTGTTACAGAAGGTTCAAAAACACTCACTGATGCTTTAGAAGGAAACACAAAGAATTAACAGAATGATGATTTTATTTTGAAGCTACAGAAGATACATGTTTCCCAGAAAACAAAGTTAGTTAAATTTACCACCAAATTCCAAAAGTTTTCACCCCCTGGCTCTTAATGCATTGTTTCCTTCTGTAATAATTGCATATGAGTCTCTTAGCTGTTCTCAGTGTGAAAAGATGGATCTCAAAATCATAGTCATTGTTGCATGTAAATTATTATTTTCTCTTGTGGACTATATGTAAACATGTTTTATGTGAAATATCTTATTCAGGTCAGTACTAAATAAAAAAATAGCATTTTGTACGATCCCTCTTATTTTGGTAAAATATCAATAACATTTAGCAGATTCTGCAAGGTGTATGTAAACTTTTGGCCTCAGCTGTAAAAAGGAATTGCATGGGGTCATAATACTGAAATAATCCCAGTGTTACACATTTACAAATGTGAAAAGCACTAAAACTGATGTGTAATTATCTGTTCTGTCCAACAGGTGGCAGCAAGTAACTAAAAACGGTCTCCTCTGTTATGGTGGCCCTTATGATGACTGTCTGTTTGCATGAACGACCTCCATCTAACGTGTCTTAAAATGGCTATATTTAAAAAACAATGCTGTGGACGATACAATAGGGACACAAAAATACAAACACCTGTTTCCTAGGGTATATCTACACACAGTGACACTTCTGCGAAAGTCATAAAACAAGTCCCTGAGCTGTTTGCCAGAAAGACATACATTTCAGAGAACGCAGCTTATGTTAGGATTTTATTTTTTTGCTTTTCTTGGTTTTACCTGCTGCTGTATTGTAAATATTTGAGTACATACACGTCATGTAAAAGCATATTTGGTGGGTTGCTTCACATTGTCAAATTAATGATGCTTGCATAGAAAGGAAGACATGCTGAATTACAAAACAGGATAAAGTATTAAGCATGCGAATGAGAGCGCTGAGATATGACAGGCACTACATGCTGAATTTAAAGTTAAA
Organism: Garra rufa; assembly: GCF_049309525.1. NCBI lineage: Eukaryota > Metazoa > Chordata > Actinopteri > Cypriniformes > Cyprinidae > Garra > Garra rufa. The sequence continues at coordinate 8,661,096 of NC_133383.1, read as the reverse complement.
CAGAGGTTGATCTCAAGGACATTTTATACAGTAGATGTCTTTGGAAAGTGATGTTTAGCCTATAAAACCTATACCGTATCATATTTGATACGTGCATTTCAAAAGCCTCTAAGATTACTAACATAATTTTTCTTAGTTTTATTTTGTATCTAGCTTTACAGGGTTAAGAAAAAAAATGGTTATGTCAGACTTAAACCACCAAAAGGCATCACCGATTTGGCTTCCTGGAATCTTCTTCCCAACACTTTGGTCTTTATACAGGAAACATGAAAGCCAAGTGGCATATGATCTGTGCTTTGGCTGTTCACTGTTGGTTTAGTGAATGTGAAAAAGACATTGATTCAGAGTTGAAAATGAAGCCCTTGTTTGCATCAAGCTTAATGGGCATCCAATAACTCTGATGTTCTCTCAACTCCTCCAGATAACATTTTTTTTTGGTTGGTCACATCATATGAGTCCAAGATTTCTAATTTTGAACAAACAGCCCTTCTTCTGCTTCTCTTCACAAGTTTCATCTCACCTTTGATTCAGTTCTCTAAACAGTTGCTGGCATATTTATTTTATGAATTGAGAACAGATAAGATATCGTAAAGAAAACTCGGTAACACTTTCTATGAAGCCTGTATTTATAATGCATGCATAATGCCTTATAAACAGCATTATAATATGTTGTATAATTTTATAAATAATCATAGCAACAGTTACAATGCACTTTAATACTTACCTTTTGTGCTTATAACTATAATGCATTGTACTCATCAAAGTTATAAGTTATAAGCACAAAAAGGTAAGTATTATAATTGTAACTGCTGTTATGATTATTTATAAAATTATATAACATATTATAATGGTGTTTATAAGGCATTATGCATGCCTTATTAGGCATTAAGAATGTCCTTGTAATGCATTATAAATACAGGCTTCATAGAAAGTGTTACCGAAAACTCTTTGTGAAAACTTGATATCTTTATAATCTATGTTGTGTTCAAAATACACAGTCTAACCTGATCAATCACTGTGTTTGGTGGAAATTATATTTCTACTTGACAAAAACTTTACTAGTAGGTGTACTAGAGTAATAGAAAATGAACAGACCCAACAGTCATGATATGCATGCGGCTGATTCCGTGTAATTGAATCATTAATTGAAAAGGGCATGTTCAAAATGATAGCAGTGTGGAGTTCAGTTAAAAAATTGTGAAAAAACTGGTGTCAAGCAAGTTGCCCTTATTTAAGGATGAAGGCAGCAAATGTTGTACTGTGCATTTCTCTCTGAAAATCTCGGTAAAATGGTTGTTACAGACATTGTTCAGAAGAACAGCATACTTTGATTAAAAGTTGATAAGAGAGGACAAAACATATTAAGAAGTGCAGAAAATGATCGGCTGCTCAGCTAAAATGATATCAAATGTTTTAAAATGGTAACCAAAACCAGAAAGGCGTGGAAGAATACTAAAAGCTATCATTTGATTGGAATCGAAGAATAGCCAAAATGGCAAAAACTCAGCCAATGATCAGCTCCAGGGTGATCAAAGTCAAAGTCTTAATTCACCTGTGAGTACTCTAACAATTAGAAGACGCCTGTGTGAAGCCAAGCTATCGGCAAGAAGCCTCTGCAAAGTCCCATTGTTAAAATAACGACAGGTGCTGAAGAGGTTACAATTTGCCAAAGAACACAATGACTGGCCTAAAGAGAAATGGCACAATACTTTGAAGACTGATGAAAGAAAGATTGTTCTTTTTGGGTTTAGGGGCCACAGACAGTTTGTCAGCTGACCCCCAAACACTGAATTCAAGCCACAGTACACTGTGAAGACAGCGAAGCATTGTGGCGCAAGCATCATGAATTCTCATACTATGGTGCTGGGTCTATTTATCACATTCTTGGGATTGTAGATCAGTTTGAGTACATCAAAATACTCTAAAAAGGTCACCTTATGCTGAAGAGGAAATGCCCTTGAAATGGGTGTTTCAACAAGACAATAACCCCAAACACACCAGTAATGAGCAGCATCTTGGTTCCAGACCAACAAGATTAACATTATGGAGTGGCTAGCCCAATTCCCGGACCTTAATACCATAGAAAACTTGTGGGGTGACATTGAAAATGTTGTTTCTGAGGCGAAACTAAGAAATGCAGGGGATGGTGTGTAGTACAATCGTTCTAGGCTGGAATACCTGTTCACAGGTGCCAGAAGTTGATCGACTCTGTGCAACACAGATGTGAAGCAGTTCTGTTTATACAACTAAATATAAGTTCAGTGATTCACAAGAAAGCTAAATCTACAAGATTTGTTCAGTTTATACAGTAAATGTTTGAATTTGTAAAGAAAAATGCAGACACTGCTTTTTTTTGAACAGCCTAATATTTATTTTTCTTCACTTTAGTAAAGTAATGACAAATTTGATTTGATAATTTTTTTTTTATTTAGAATAGAGTTTGCAGTGTTCCCAATGCATTTGTGTGTATTGAAATAAAAGTTATTATAACGATTTTGAGCTTTACTCACACTGATATTATTTTGAACACAACTGTATGTTGGATATAACGTTTTGAATGAGAAAAGTGGATTTTCCTAAATTTTCGGGTTACCAATTCAACTTTCAAATTTCACATAAGTACTAAACCTACTGTAACATGAGTTAATAATGCCGTGCTTTAGGATTAATATTGGAAACGACAGCTTTTGGTACTTTTTTCCAAAGGCTATCCACCTTATTTTTGCAAGGCCATTTCCGGTCTCATCGGCATCCAGCTATTTTTAGCTGTACAAAACAGCTGGTTTTGCAGCTAGATTACCATGTTATTTTAATGTATTACCTTAATTAACACATTGGTTTGTAGTGCAAACAGTTTTACCGTTTACTGCACATTATTCTTCTCGTTATAGCGGCTAATGAACCAGAAGTCTCGGCCATAAACTTACATTCGCGTTTAAGAAGCCACATGTTTACTCTAGGATTTGAGGTAATATTTTAAGAATTGGCCATTAGAACGCGTATTTGTTGACCACAACTTTAAACGTTGTTTCCTTTTTTACATTTATTAACAACAAATAATTAAATGAACAATTTCTTGCACAAATAACGTTCAAACTGAAGTTATGGTGGATGAAACCAGAAGGAGGCGCTGTAAAAATGCAATGCGTTGTTCTATAATAATTAATTAAACGAACAAGTTCCTCGCAGTCTTAATCTGCACACAATCTGTCCGTGTTTTAATTAGCAGCCTGGTACATTTGTGCAGACCAAGTAAGTACTCGAATTGAGAGAAGTTCACGGGATTCAACTCAAGTGCTTTTTCAAGCATCTGCCCTTTGCAAACTCTCTCAAAACACGGACGGTTTATTCTGCGCCGCAACAAATGACCAGATTTATTTCCATTACGCTTCTCTGTCTGCTTTGATTGTCGTTTGTCCTGTCTAGACTGATTTCTGGATGAATCCCAGAGTGGAACAGACAACCAGAGATCTTGCCAGAAGCAGCTATTGCACTGATAATGCCAATGCGCTTCTATATAGAGTCTGAAGAGAGAAGAGGAAATCTGGCCAGCCATAAATTAAGACATTCTCCCAGATTTGACTGAAATCTCAAGTCATTTCCCCCTTGTGTTTACATCATTTAAAACATAAAAAGACATTGAATGCTGAGATCTAATTGCAACAGAGTCATTTCTATTACCAACTGCTGAGAGCAAAAACAAAGTTGATTTTAATGTGCATATTCCCTTCAGAAAGCATTAATATTAGCTTAACTATCTGTAATAGTGTGGAAAATAGGAATTCGTGCATCTCAAGTCACAGTATGCTGAAAATATTAGGCCAAATATGTATCATTTATCTGTTTGAATCTAAATAAAAAGTGATGAATTATTTCTGCAGCCTGTATACTGTACTGTGCAAATTTTCTGTATGCATAAATTACCTGTATCCATATACAATGATGCACTGCACTTGTCCAGATTTCTATTTCCAATATAACAAATAAACCTGTTTTTGAGTCATCAGACACTATCACACAAACCGAACTGCATTATGATTCTGATTACTATTCTAAAAAGAAATTCCAGGTAGAACATCAGAAATATGATCATGTCATTACATTACGATGGGCAGCAGCTGTTTTGCATTCAGGGTTCAGGCAGCAGGAAAATCTGCCACACAAATGGTAAACAACTTAATTAAAACAAATGAAGCAGCGCACAGTTTGAAATAAAAGGAGGTTTATAACAGAACCGTGTGCACAATGGTCCGTGAATATGTGCGTCATCAAACGTTACACTCGGTTTGAAAGAAGCTCCTTAAGATTGCTTGACTCCACGGGATTTTGCTTGCACAAATTTAAGTTTAAAGAGACAGGCCCAAAGCAATTATCCAGAATGATCACGGAAAGAACACTGCGGGAATGACCATAAATAGAAATAATAATGAATTATGTGGGGCTAGACTCTTACTAGTTTTCAAATCCCCTGTTGAAGACCCCTGTGCAAAAAGTTAATGTAGTATACTAACATACACATGAATGAAAGCTTGTTTTCACCACACAATCAATTTTTTATCTCACAGTTCTTACATTTCTTGCAATTCTGTATTTATATCTTACAATTGCGAGAACGAAAAATTGAATTCTAAGAAAGTTGAAGATGGCGGGAAAAAGGCAAACTAAGAAAAAAGCTTGTTTTTTTTTCTTGCAACTGCAAATTTATATCTAAATCAGACTTTGCTTCTCAGAATTATGAGTTTGTCACAATTCAGACGTTTTGTTGCAATTCTGAGTTTATATCTACAATTGTAAGATATAAGCAAGAAAAAGCAAGCAAAAGTCAAATCTGTGAGATAAGTCATAAACTGCAGAAGTTTTTTTTTCTCCCAGTTTCATTCTTTCTCCCAAACAAATTTTTGTCTCACAATTGCAACTTGCATTTTATGAGAAATAAGTCAGGATTGTGAGATAAAAAGTAACACGACGAAAAAAGCAGCAAAAACAGACAAGTTTGCTTCTCAGAATTGCATATTTATATTTCACAATTCTGACTTTTTTTGCAATTATGAGTTCATGTCTCACAATTGTGAGATATGAACTTGCATTGGTAAGAAGTCAGAATTGCGAGATAAAAAGTTGCGGTGGGAAAAAAAAGTAGTGAAAAAAGCAGCAAAAGTTGAAAAATAGTGGAAAAAAGCAGCTTGTTTTTCTTGCCGACTGCAAATTTTTATCTGACAATTCAGACTTTGCTTTTTAGAACTGCATTTGTCTTGCAATAAGTTTATATCTCACAATTGCATGTGAGAAATAAGTCAGAATTGTGAGGTAAAAAGTCAAGTGGTGAAAAAAACAAGCTTGTTTTTTCTCGCAATTACACATTTTTAGACTTTGCTTCTCAGAATTGCATATTTTATTTCCCAATTCTGACTTTTTTCCTCGCAATAATGAGTTTATATCTCACAAATGCGATACATAAACCTGCATTTGTAAAAAATATGTCAGAATTATGAGATAAAAAGTCACGTGGTAGAAAAAGCAGCAAAACATGCTTGTTTTTTTTCCTCACAATTGCAAATTTTGCTTCTCAGAATTGCATATTTATATTTAACAATTTCGGCTTTTCTCGCAATAATGAGTTTTTATCTCACAATTGCATTTGTGAAAAAAATAGTCTGAATCATGAGATAAAAAGTCACATGGTGGAAAAAGCAGTGAAAACAAGCTTGTTTTTTCTCGCAATTGCAAAATTTTACCTGACAATTCAGACTTCTCAGAATTGCATATTTTATTTCACAATTCTGACTTTTTACTATCAATAATGAGTTTATATCTCACAATTGTGATACATAAACCTGCATTTGTGAAAAATAAGTAAAAATTGTGAGATAAAAGTCACGTGGTGGAAAAAGCAGCACAAACAAGCTAGTTTTTTTCCCTCACAATTGCAAATTTTTATCTGACAATTCAGAATTAGCTTCTCAGAATTGCATATTTATATTTCACAATTTGACTTTTTACTATTAATAATGAGTTTATATCTCACAATTGTGATACATAAACCTGCATTTGTGAAAAATAAGTCAGAATTATGAGATAAAAGTCACATGGTGGAAAAAGCAGCACAAACAAGCTTGTTTTTTTTCCTCACAATTGCAAATTTTGCTTTTCAGAACTGCAAATTTATATTTAACAATTTTGGCTTTTCTCTCAATAATGAGTTTATATCTCACAATTGCGATACATAAACCTGCATTTCACGAGTTCCCACTTACATATAATTAGCTGGAGTATGTAAGCATGTTTGGCGTGCTGTCCGGGGAAGGGCTCCGAGCTCGGGAATGGCCCGAACCTAGAGTACCCCCCCCTATGTATATGTGTAGAAGGAACTCGGAGTGAGGAGATGGGGTGGTGGAGGGATGCTGATAATCCGTCAAATGGGTAGAGGTGAGTCGGCTGTATTTATGCATGATGTAGATTGGCTTGAGTGAGTTCCAGCTGTGTTAATTAGGCTAAGTATCTGACGTGCTCCTCCCGAACTTTGCTTTAAGAAACATCATTTGTGAAAAATAAGTAAAAATTGTGAGATAAAAGTCACGTGGTGGAAAAAGCAGCACAAACAAGCTAGTTTTTTCCCCTCACAATTGCAAATTTTTATCTGACAATTCAGAATTAGCTTCTCAGAATTGCATATTTATATTTCACAATTTGACTTTTTACTATCAATAATGAGTTTATATCTCACAATTGTGATACATAAACCTGCATTTGTGATAAAAAAAGTCTGAATTATGAGATAAAAAGTCACGTGACGGAAAAAGACGCAAAAACAAGCTTGTTTTTTCACACAACTGCTAATTTTTATCTGACAATTTAGACTTTGCTTCTCAGAATTGCATATTTATATTTCACAATTTGACTTTTTTTTCTATCAATAATGAGTTTATATCTCACAATTGTGATACATAAACCTGCATTTGTGAAAAATAAGTCAGAATTATGAGATAAAAAGTCACGTGGTAGAAAAAGCAGCAAAACATGCTTGTTTTTTTTCCTCACAATTGCAAATTTTGCTTCTCAGAATTGCATATTTATATTTAACAATTTCGGCTTTTCTCTCAATAATGAGTTTTTATCTCACAATTGCATTTGTGAAAAAAATAGTCTGAATCATGAGATAAAAAGTCACATGGTGGAAAAAGCAGTGAAAACAAGCTTGTTTTTTCTCGCAATTGCAAAATTTTACCTGACAATTCAGACTTCTCAGAATTGCATATTTTATTTCACAATTCTGACTTTTTACTATCAATAATGAGTTTATATCTCACAATTGTGATACATAAACCTGCATTTGTGATAAAAAAAAGTCTGAATTATGAGATAAAAAGTCACATGTGACGGAAAAAGACGCAAAAACAAGCTTGTTTTTTCACACAACTGCAAATTTTTATCTGACAATTTAGACTTTGCTTCTCAGAATTGCATATTTATATTTCACAATTTGACTTTTTTTCTATCAATAATGAGTTTATATCTCACAATTGTGATACATAAACCTGCATTTGTGAAAAATAAGTAAAAATTGTGAGATAAAAGTCACGTGGTGGAAAAAGCAGCACAAACAAGCTAGTTTTTTTCCCTCACAATTGCAAATTTTTATCTGACAATTCAGAATTAGCTTCTCAGAATTGCATATTTATATTTCACAATTTGACTTTTTACTATTAATAATGAGTTTATATCTCACAATTGTGATACATAAACCTGCATTTGTGAAAAATAAGTCAGAATTATGAGATAAAAAGTCACATGGTGGAAAAAGCAGCACAAACAAGCTTGTTTTTTTTCCTCACAATTGCAAATTTTGCTTTTCAGAACTGCAAATTTATATTTAACAATTTTGGCTTTTCTCTCAATAATGAGTTTATATCTCACAATTGCGATACATAAACCTGCATTTGTGAAAAATAAGTAAAAATTGTGAGATAAAAGTCACGTGGTGGAAAAAGCAGCACAAACAAGCTAGTTTTTTTCCCTCACAATTGCAAATTTTTATCTGACAATTCAGAATTAGCTTCTCAGAATTGCATATTTATATTTCACAATTTGACTTTTTACTATTAATAATGAGTTTATATCTCACAATTGTGATACACACTCAAAAAAATAAATTGTTCAATGAACATGATTTAATCGTAGCACCCAAAACGCATCTAAACCAATCTAATAAACTTGAAAAGGTTTGAATATGTTATATGAATGTGATTTAAACTTGTAGATTTAACATTGTTTTAACATGTCAGTGTAGCTTCTTTCCAACTAATTGAATCAAAATGTTTGAATCGTGTTAGTCAAATATGTCAGTAAAAGCACTTCAATTCAACAAAATTCTGCCTTGTTACATCTACTAGTTAATGTCTTGTTCATGTATAGTTTTGGTACTTTAATTAATACACATCTTGTTGTTTCAATTAGATTTGTTTTAGGTGAAAGAACTAAGAACCAAAACATTACATCTACAGAATAACCACATAAAACATGCAAACAATTAAACATTTTTATTTTTTTATTCAGTTTTAACATACACATACAAATAAGTTTAAACTGCTTTCTGCACTTTAAGTCTCCAATCCATTTGAGTGTTTGTAAAACAGGATTCAAACAGCATATCAGTCCAAATAACAGCACAAGCCTGACTTCCACACCTTCAGTTAGGACACGTTCCCTCCTTCAGTATGACATACGCTCCCGCCACAGTTTCCTCCATGGTACATTTTGACTCGATGTCTGAATCCTGTGGGGAGAAACACATAAAAGATCACAAACAAAAATAATTATTACAAGAATTGCTTATACACTTACTGGCCACTTTATTATGTACACCTGTAAAGTAAACTTAAATCCAATACAGGAGCTCTGATGTGAATCAGAGGTTATAATTTCTCAGTTTTAAGTTAAAAATTGTCAGAAAAGTGATAATTCTTCTGTTTATTGGTGTGTTATTGCAGTGCATTATATATATATATATATATATATATATAATGCACTGCAATAACACACCAATAAACAGAAGAATTATATATATATATAAGTTATAATTTATCTGGCAACCATATTTAAAATTAATGAGGCTGCTAAAACATTATAACCACCATAGAATATAAAGCACTCCAATAAAAAAAAAAGCACGCAAGTATAGTTTTCTGATGCTGTTTAATTTATTTCTTATTATTATTTCAGATCAATTCATATATTTAGTAGGGCTTTACACAAAGTTTTGTAAATTAGGCCCCAAGAGAGATCAACCATTATGAATAAAAAAATTATTGGTTTAGTACATCAACCAATTCACATAAGCATTTTGTCTAAGTGTACCAGTAGTTTCCTATTAATGAACAATTTGTCCAGCTCAATTTTAAGTTAAGTGTTCTCTCATGTCACATTTTTGTTGTAGCAAACAAGGATAAACATGACCCAAGTACAGAATGGCTTTTGAAATTTTCTCATCAACTCACCAAATATGCCTTGACTGGTTTTTCAGGGTCTTCATTCAAGTAGATGCACAGAGACTTGATGACACAGGCTTCTCTGGTACAGAATGTACAGTGTCATCCTGTAGGGTGGAGACAAGATTAAATCAACTTCAGCGGTGGGACAGCTTAAGAGTACTGAACGTGTTACTGTCTGTGTAGAATGTAACAGGTGAACTCTATACACATGGGTTTTAAGTCCTGCCCATGTCTTCAATGTGCATGCATCATTTAAATATATAGTAGTCAACAAAAAAGTTAATTAAAAGTTGTCCTTAGGTCAAAAACCCACCTTTAACACCAAACCTGTCCCTTACCTTACCCATATCCCACCTTAATACAGTTTTATTAAAAAGGTTTTAATCCACTTCAAATGTTGACTACTGTACACAAACATAATGACTGCCGCTTCCAAAGCAATGTTTAGTTTATAATGCTTAAGTAATTTGTACCTGCAACTCTCCTTTGCAACACTTCCTGCACTGCCACATACACGTCACTGAAAGAGAAAGAAAAGTTCAGTATTCAAGGATAGTTAGTTATACATTACTGTATGTGAGTGTTTTAAAAAAAACTACTTACCATGTAAAGGTGAGGTTCACACCAGAAGAGGATGGGGACAGCTATGCGATGTATTTTTTTTTTTTTTTTTCTGCTGTGAAAAACAAAACAAACAAAGTGTATAAGTTATATATATATATAATAATATATACTATATTTCCCAAATAAAACCATGCATACCTATTCAATCACTTTAACTTTAACTGCAATTTGTTAGGACATTTAATATATATGGTCGACTGCATTATAGATTTTACTTGGCAATTTTTGCAAACTGTATTCAATAAGCTGGGTAGCAATATGTAACATTTCGGAACTCAAGAAAAACAAACAAAACAGCTCTATAAACGTTAGCTAGACTAAAAAGAGCGATGAGAAGTGCATACTGATTCAACATACAACAAGTTACGTAAAAGTAAAGCGTATAAATAGCATTACATTAACTTACAAACAGAAAAACGAGTGCATGGTGTGTTCGACTGTGCAGTCTTTCCTCTCCCAATGTTGGGGTAGACTTCAGGTTTAACGTAGGTTATGTAGTTAATAGTTATTAGTTAATAGGCGTGGTTAGCATTGAATTGTGACAGAAATGCACAAATTGTAGCGGATATATTAACGTTAGGGTGAAACTTGTATCGACAAAGACAACGGAATTTACATAAGCCTACTTTGAAACATCGCTACAGTGTGTAATTCCTTATTATCCCATGTTACTAAGTGCAAACTGGAACATTATATCAATAAAGTACTTACCCTCAATATCAAGGATGAAGAACGTTTAAACGCAGCAGTTCAAACCGCTGGCGCTTCCAGCCGTCTGTACCCACGTGATTCCGTCGCAGTACTGCGCATGCGCAGTGACTCATCAGAGAGAGTTGTTGATATGAAGCGACTCGGGCTCATTGAATCAACAAGTGCTGATCTAATTCATTTGATTATTTCTTAATTTAGTTACAACTAACAAGAATCAATCATTTAACAGAAGTAAACTCGTTATAATCGTATTAATCAGACATATTTGTATTTTGCAAATCAAACAAGTGGCTAGTTGACTTTTTTGAGTGCATAAACCTGCATTTGTGAAAAATAAGTCAGAATTATGAGATAAAAAGTCACATGGTGGAAAAAGCAGCACAAACAAGCTTGTTTTTTTTCCTCACAATTGCAAATTTTGCTTTTCAGAACTGCAAATTTATATTTAACAATTTTGGCTTTTCTCTCAATAATGAGTTTATATCTCACAATTGCGATACATAAACCTGCATTTGTGAAAAATAAGTAAAAATTGTGAGATAAAAGTCACGTGGTGGAAAAAGCAGCACAAACAAGCTAGTTTTTTTCCCTCACAATTGCAAATTTTTATCTGACAATTCAGAATTAGCTTCTCAGAATTGCATATTTATATTTCACAATTTGACTTTTTACTATCAATAATGAGTTTATATCTCACAATTGTGATACATAAACCTGCATTTGTGATAAAAAAAAAGTCTGAATTATGAGATAAAAAGTCACGTGACGGAAAAAGACGCAAAAACAAGCTTTTTTTTCACACAACTGCAAATTTTTATCTGACAATTTAGACTTTGCTTCTCAGAATTGCATATTTATATTTCACAATTTGACTTTTTCTATCAATAATAAGTTTATATCTCACAATTGTGATACATAGACCTGCATTTGTGAAAAATAAGTCAGAATTATGAGATAAAAAGTCACATGGTGGAAAAAGCAGCAAAAACAAGCTTGTTTTTTTTCTCACAATTGCAAATTTTGCTTTTCAGAACTGCAAATTTATATTTAACAATTTTGACTTTTTCTATCAATAATGAGTTTATGTCTCACAATTGCAAGATATAAACTTGCATTTGTGAGAAAAAAGTTAGAATTGTGAGATAAAAAGTCATGTGGTGGAAAAAGCAGCGAAAACAAGCTTTTTTTCTCGCAATTGCTAATTTTTATCTGACAATTCAGACTTCGCTTCTCAGAACTGCTTTTTTTTTATATCTCACAGTTGCAATACATAAACCTGCATTTGTGAAAATATGTCTGAATTGTGAGATAGTCAAACGTAGTATTGTTCTCGCAATTGCCAATTTTTGTCTGACAACTCAGACTTTGCTTCTCGGAATTGCATATTTATATCTCACAGTTCTGACTTTTTTTCCCACAATAATGAGTTTATATCTCACAATTGCGATACATAAACCTGCATTTGTGATAAAAAAAAGTCTGAATTATGAGATAAAAAGTCACATGTGACGGAAAAAGACACAAAAACAAGCTTGTTTTTTCACACAACTGCAAATTTTTATCTGACAATTTAGACTTTGCTTCTCAGAATTGCATATTTATATTTCACAATTTGACTTTTTTTCTATCAATAATGAGTTTTTATCTCACAATTGTGATACATAAACCTGCATTTGTGAAAAATAAGTCAGAATTATGAGATAAAAAGTCACATGGTGGAAAAAGCAGCAAAATCAAGCTTGTTTTTTTTCCTCACAATTGCAAATTTTGCTTTTCAGAACTGCAAATTTATATTTAACAATTTTGACTTTTTCTATCAATAATGAGTTTATGTCTCACAATTGCAAGATATAAACTTGCATTTGTGAGAAAAAAGTTAGAATTGTGAGATAAAAAGTCATGTGGTGGAAAAAGCAGCGAAAACAAGCTTTATTTTTCTTGCAATTGCAAATTTTTATCTGACAATTCAGACTTCGCTTCTCAGAACTGCATTTTTTTTTTATATCTCACAGTTGCAATACATAAACCTGCATTTGTGAAAATATGTCTGAATTGTGAGATAGTCAAACGTAGTATTGTTCTCGCAATTGCCAATTTTTGTCTGACAACTCAGACTTTGCTTCTCGGAATTGCATATTTATATCTCACAGTTCTGACTTTTTTTCTCACAATAATGAGTTTATATCTCACAATTGCGATACCTAAACCTGCATTTGTGAAAAAATAAGTCCGAATTATGAGATAAAAAGTCACATGGTGGAAAAAGCAGCAAAAACAAGCAAATTTTTTTCTCAAAATCTGACAATTCAGACTTTGCTTCCCAGAATTACATATTTATTTTTCACAATCTGACTTTTTTCTTGCAATAACGAGTTTATATCTCACAATTGTGAGATATAAACTTGCAACTGTTAGAAAAAAGAGAATTGTGTGAAACAAGCTTGTTTTTTCTTGCAATTTTTTAACTCACAATTGCAAGACTGTGAGATATAAACTTAAATTTGTGAGGAAAATAAGCCAGTATTGTAAGACTTTTCTTCTCTGAATTTTTTTTGTGGAATTGTGAGATATAAACTCAAGAATTGTGAGAAAAAAAGTCTCCTTTTTCATTTTTAATTTCATGGCGGAAATATACTTCCACACAGTATGGCCTCATGGCAAACAGATACAGACTAAATATCTCAAATTTTAATTTCACAGGGTCTTTAATACCCTAAAATGTGAAGTTTTCTTATAAACACGTTCTGAAAATCAATGGCATCCGATTGAAATGACAGTAATTACTGCAGGCAGGACGGGAAATGCAATGCTAATCAGTTTGGTGGGCATGGATCCAGCCCTGAGGGGCGCCGCGGCTCGCTCACTCCACTGAAATGAGAATAATGTTTAGTATAATGGTGTTTGCATGGGTGCCTGGGAAAGAAAAACATTGTTGCTTGTTAATAATTTGATTCCAGGAAAAGTAAGCCTTCACCAAACAAAAACACTCACAAATTATTCATTTACTTGACTGAGAGTGTAAAGCACATTTGAACATAAATATTGATAATGTACCATGGTGAAAAGCTAATTTTCTCTTGTAGATAGTTGCATTTACAATAAACTCATAATTAGTAACATAAAAGGCCTGAAGGATTTCAAAGACCTTGGAAGATGACAGATTGTTTGTCATTTGCCCTAAACAGTGAACACGATTCATATGAGTATTACTTTAGAGTTGATAGAAGCTTGAGATAAAAGCTAAATTTCTTGATTAGTTTAGAAACAAAATAACAGCAAATCAGATATTAAAAGATTTAACTGCATTTAAAAGGTTTTTGTCATTAAAAGTAAAAATTAAAGTATAAAAGTTAATAATAAATAGATACTATTTTTTGTATTATTGTTCCCATAGTTGAGGTTTTAGTCAATCGTTTTTAGTAGTCATTTTTAAAAGTCTACATTTCAATTTTTTATTACGTTTTAGAGTTAAATTTTAGTACAAAAAGTACTAGTATAAATGAATATTGACTCTTTCTCTTTGAAGAAAATAGATCCCAAATCTTCATGACTTTCCTTTGCAAGGGTTTTTGTTCAAGTGAATGCTTTCTAGAACAGAAATCCCTCTGCACCTATTTTTTTGGAATTAAGCAGCAAATCATTATTAAAAACAGGCCGAGATCTCCAATATGCCAGTCCAACATGAAATGAATCACCTTTAAAATTAGTTTAAACTAGAACTTGATGTTACATTGATAAAGTTGGGCAGCTGGAGTCCTCAGTGACTTTGGAAGAGATAACAAATCATCCTGAGCTGAGGAGGTGTATGAAAGCACTGCCTTAAAGATTTCACCATATGGGAGGAAACACTTCATGAAATATTGTCAAAACAACAACACTTCATCAGAGATGCAGTAATATCCGCTTAATGTCAACTTCAACTAAATCACACATCTCATGAGCATTGCTACTAAGCAACAACTCAAGCACATAGAAAAGAGGATAATATACATACTGCAGTACTTTAATATACAGTTGAAGTCAAAAGTTTACATACACCTTGCAGAATCTATTTCACCAAAATAAGAGGGATCATACAAAATGCATGGTATTTTTATTTAGAACTGACCTGAATAAGATATTTCACATAAAATATGTTTACATATAGTCCAATAGTCAAAATAACAAAAAAAATGGTAAAAAAAAAATTAAGTTCAAAAGTTTACATACCATTGATTCTTAATACTGTGTTGTTACCTGAATGATCCTCAGCTGTGTTTTTTTTTTTGTTTAGTGATAGTTGTTCATTAGTCTATTGTTTGTCCTGAACAGTTAAACTGCCCACTGTTCTTCAAAATAAATAAATAAATAAAAAAATTAAATAAAAAAATTCAGGTCCCACAAATTCTTTTTCAGCATTTTTGTGTATTTGAACCCTTTCCAACAATGACTGTATGATTTTGAGATCCATCTTTTCACACTGAGGACAACTGAGGGACTCATATGCAACTATTACAGAAGGTTCAAATGCTCACTGATGCTTCAGAAATAAAAAAAGATGCATTAAGAGCCGGGGGGTGAAAACTTTTGAACAGAATGAAGATCTTCTTATTTTGCCTAAATACAGAAACTACTGTTAATGCAACTGAAGGACTCATATTAGGGTTAAACTGAACTTATTTTGTCTTCTAGGAAACATGCAAGTATCTTCTGTAGCCTCTGAAGGGCAGTACTAGATGAAAAAATATGATATTTAGGCAAAATATGAAAAATGTACACATCTTCATTCTGTTCAAAAGTTTTCACCCCCAGCTCTTAATGCATCGTTTTTCCTTCTGAAGCATCAGTGAGTGTTTGAACCTTCTGTGATAGTTGCATATGAGTCCCTCAGTTGTCCTCAGTGTGAAAATATGGATCTCAAAATCATACATTCATAGTTGGAAAGGGTTCAAATACACAAAAATGCTGGAAAACCAAAGAATTTGTGCGACCTGATAGAATTTTCTGAAGAACAGCGGGCAGTTAAACTGTTCAGGACAAACTAGGGACTCATGAAAAACTATCACTAAACAAAACAAACAAAAAAAGCAGCTGTGGATTATTCAGGTAACAACGCAGTATTAAGAATCAAGGGTGTGTAAACTTTTGAACGAGTCATTTTTATAATTTTTAACTATTATTTTCTCTCGTGGACTATATGTAAACATCCTTAATGTGAAATATCTTACTCAGATCAGTACTAAATAAAAAATAACATGCATTTTGGTCATGTAATTAACATTTTGTAGATTTTGAAAGGTGTATGAAAACAAAATATTATTAAAAATGTATAACAATAAAAACTTCTCATTCCAAATTTGGATTCTGTTTGCTACCTCAATTCAAGTTCAAATCAAGTCAGCAAATGAATTTTAATTAGGCACTTTCTCATTCATTTGTAGTGGCGCACAACCCTGAATTTATGAGGTAAAATTAGAATACTCAATAGCTAAATATTCAAGAAAGCAACCAAATACTCAAGGTTATTCAAAATGTAGAACTTACAAACTAGTAACTGAAAACCCAATATTGATCGCTCCATCGATCTGAATATTGAAGGAGAAGTGTGATCTTGCTAATATTTAATTTTCAGTGGAATTGCTCTTCTCCTTGGAGCATTCACTTGGTTACTTCCAATTAGAAACCATCACGCCAGTTCAGTCAATAAGATCAAGTTAAGCAAAGCACTTAAAAAGAAAAACAAAGACAAGCAATTGGCTCTATGACTGAAATCTCCCTCTCTCTCGGCTTCGGCATTAACACCTCCTTCCCCTGACTGCTCATTTCAGTCTAATCCTGTTCATCACTTCCAAGATGAGACTGGCTCCCGGGGAACCGCAAATCGATAGAAGTGTTCTCGGGGGGTGGAAGATTAATGTGGGAATCACAGGCTTTGGGAAGACGGTTAAGTAGAACACACTCCCCACAGGAAATCACTCAGATCTTAA
The DNA here is from genome assembly GCF_049309525.1 of Garra rufa. Taxonomy (NCBI): domain Eukaryota; kingdom Metazoa; phylum Chordata; class Actinopteri; order Cypriniformes; family Cyprinidae; genus Garra; species Garra rufa. Next base: position 8,644,307 of record NC_133383.1, on the reverse strand, counting down.
TTAGCTGTTAATGTGACGGAGTCTGACGCGGGCCACGCTGAGAGAGGAGCGGTGCGTATGGACGGAGCCCTAACAAACATGCAGAAACAAGCTCATTGTGTTGTCAATGATGACGTATTAAGCACAGCCTGCACAGATGCCACTTTCAAACGAAGTAGATTTCTGTTGATGAATTTATATTGGTCTCAAACTACAGAAAAAGCAGCCTTCCTCATTTCAGTCCACTAGTGACGAAATTTCATACTTTTATTTCTTTGGAAAAACTATTTGCATGTGTCATCTAGGTCGCATGATTACCGTAGTCAACTTTCAAGTAGAGTTCTACATCAAAATCCGACAAACTATGCTTTGTCAAGTATCGTTTCAGTCAAGGGTGTATCAGTTTCAGGTTATTTTAAACCAGATGAGTCATGTTATTATACAAGCAGGACCAACTTTTAAGCACAACTAATGCTATTAGCCATTGCGTAAGTGCACCTTTTCAATATTTTCTTGATAAAGTTATTACCAAACACGGTAGTTAAAGCGATGCTTTGTGATCCCAATAACATGAGTCATGCTCTCTGAATGCCTGTTTAGCATAGAGATTAATTAAATGAGAATGATTCCTCCCATGTTGTGTGTCTGTATTATGATGTATACAGTGAAACTCTCAAGTGTACCTCATCTGCTTTAAAGGAACTGAATAATAGTTCATCTCTATGGCATTTTATAGCACTTTGAGCCTTAAAACAGCAGTTTCATGTTTTATATCAATAGAAAAGAAGTTTGGTGATGATGTTAGTATGATAATGGACCTCGCCACAGAGCAAAGAGTGTTAAAGCTTTTCTTCAGGAAAGACACATCAACTCAATGACATGGCCAGCACACAGTCCGGATCTCAATCCGATTGAAAATGTATGGTGGAAATTGAAAAACTGGTCCATGACAAGGCTCCATCTTGCAAAGCTGATCTGTCAACTGCTATTAAAGTTGGTTTTTCATTTGTGAAGTCCATGCCCTAAAGAATTCAGGCTGTCATAAATGCCAGAGGGGGAGCAACAAAGTACTAATTGTGTTTTTTGATTGATGATTCCATAATGTTTTCGAAATAATAAACAAAGTTAGTTTTGTGTCATATCTGTGATTTGTTTACTTGGTCCGAAATAAAAATAAATTGGGTGAACAACATTAAGTGTGGTGATTCCATAATTTTTTTTATGGAAAATTTGAGAAAAAAGTCACAATTGTGAGATATAAACGCGCAATTCTGTGAAAAAAGTCACAACTGATAGATATAAACTCGCAATACTAAGATAAAAAGTCACAATTACTAGATATAAACTCGTAATTCTGAGAAAATATCACAATTGCCAGATATAAACTCGTAATTTTGAGAAAAAAGCAACAATTCCAAGATATAAACTCATAATTCTGAGAATTTTTTTTTTCACAATTGTGAGATATAAACTTGTAATTCTGAGAAAAAAGTCACAATTGTGAGATATAAACTTACAATTCTGAGAAAAAAGTCACAATTACGAGATATAAACTTACAATTCTGAGAAAAAAGTCACAATTACGAGATATAAACTTACAATTCTGAGAAAAAAGTCACAATTGTGAGATATAAACTTACAATTCTGAGAAAAATAGTCACAATTGCCAGATATAGACTTGCAATTCTGAGAAAAAAAGTCACAATTGTGAGATAAAAAAGTGCAATTCTGTGAAAAAAGTCACAATTGATAGATGTAAACCCGCAATACTAAGAAAAAAGTCACAATTACTAGATATAAACTCGTAATTCTGAAAAAAAAAAAATCACAATTGCCAGATATAAACTCGTAATTTTGAGAATTTTTTTTTTCACAATTGTGAGATATAAACTTGTAATTCTGAGAAAAAGTCACCATTGTGAGATATAAACTTGTAATTCTGAAAAAAGTCACAATTTTGAGATATAAACTTACAATTCTGAAAAAAATTCACAATTGCAAGATATAAAAACTCACAATTCTGAGAAAAAACTCGCAACTCTGAGAAAAGTCACAATTACCATATACAAACTCGCAATTCTGTAAAAAAAGTCACAATTCCTAGATGATAAACTCACAATTCTGAGAAAAAAAGCAACAATTCTGAGATATAAACTCGCAATTCTGTGAAAAAAGTCACAATTGCCAGATATAAACTCGTAATTCTGAGGAAAAGTTACAATTACGAGATATAAACTCGCAATTCTGAGAAAAACAGTCACAATTCTGCCTTTATAACTTGCTATTGTGAGTTTATATCATGCAATCCTGAGAAAAAGTCCAAGAAAAAAAATGCAGAACTGTGAGATAAAAAGTCGCAAATGCCTCTTTTTATTTCCTTTTTTTTATTCAGTGGCTGAAACGGGCTTCCATATGCAACTTTATTCAAAGGGGAAAAAAATTCAGTTGCAAATATCTTTTCTTTGATTTAAATGTTCTTTTTAAATTTTGTTTAACTTCTAGTAAAACAGACTTCATATCTTCATTTTGCACCTCAAGTAAATTTGATTTAAGGATATTTAGACATTTGTATAAGAAAAAACAAAAATACTAAGGAACATATAACTTTTTTTAGCAACACATGCAACATTTAATGTCATGGCTTTATCAATTTAAGACCTTTCGCTCTGATTTAATGCCGTTTTAAGGCCTTAATTTGTGAAACTGTGAATTAAGACTTATTAAAACCTTCAGAAGCCCTGTGAGTCATTCAAGTGAGATAGTGATTTTGCTGGTACGTACCAATACATTAAACTAGTGAAATGACAGGATGTCTCTTAAAACTCATAAATAAGTACCTGTTGTTATTAGACACTGTTAAAGGCAGACACAAGGAACTTTTGTGCATGTAAAACACTTGCAATGTCAAAATAACAACTCAGTTTTTCCTAGCCTGTTCATTTTCTTCTCACACCTCCACAACCTGAAACTGAAACAGGTGGACGTCTATTTTTTTTTAGCGCCTTGACTAAACATACTATCTAACGAAATATAATTGGCTTTTTCATCCCACGCATTGTTTTAATTTTAGACTTTCTGCAGGATTTGTTCCTGCCTCATACAGAACGGCGTGTCTGAGTTGGTGGCGAATTCTGCTCACCTCAGAAACAACTAAAAGACTAATCGTGCTTAACCCCATCTGCTCATATTCTCGTGTTTAAGACTTGTGAACTTTCATTTTCCAGCTAGCTTGAGTATCTCCCTCTCCAATTATCGGTATGTCAAAGCCAACGTGTAAACAAAAGACGGATGAAATCTATTTCAGCTATCTGTGAAGACGTGTAGTACGTTTCGTCTGTTTTAGCCTTCACAACTGCTGCTGACCACCACCATTTATCCGTCTATTAGAAATTTAATATTTAACATCATCTGATGGTCTTTTCAACAAGATCATGAAATATAAAACAACATATATAGTTTGGTGCCCTGTTAAGACAGCAAATCCTTGTATGCCTTTCATTTTTTCTCATTGATTTTATTGAAGTGGCTGCTAACCTCTAACCCACTCAGACTTGTGTACCTTTCTTAAAGGTATAGTTCACCCAAAAAATTAAATTATATGTTTATCTGCTTACCCCAAGGGCATCCAAGATGTAGGTGACTTTTTTTCTCTGAATTGTAAGTTTGTATTTGGTAATTGAGACTGAAGAAACAAAGTCACAATTTCCAGATATAAACTAGCAATTCTGTTAAAAAAAAAAGTCACAATTGCGAGATATAAACTCACAACTCTGAGAAAAAAGTCACAATTGCGAGATATAAACTCACAGCTCTGAGAAAAGTCACAATTACTAAATACAAACTTGCAATTCTAAAAAAAGTCACAATTGTCGGCGCCGATAGCCTTGTGGGCAGCGCGCCAACATACTGTGCCATTGCGCAACGGACGTCACGTGTTAGGATCCCGACTCGAGGACCTTTCCCGATCCTGCCCCTTATCTCTCTCCCACTTCGCTTCCTGTCATTCTTGATCTGTCCTATCACAATAAAGGCAAAAATGCCAAAAATAAATCAATAAAAAACAAAAAAAAGTCACAATTGCCAGATATAAACTCGCAATTCTGAGAAAAAAAAATCACAATTGCCAGATATATACTCAAAATTGTAAGAAAAAAAGTCAAAATTGCGAGATATTGTCACACCCTCTGCACGATCCCTCAGCCCCAATCACCACGATCCTCCACCAACCAGCCAATCACCACCACAGCACACCCGTGAACCATCACCAGAATACTAATCACCGTCACCTGCACCAGCAATCACCACACCCTTTATATACCTACCTCTGCCACTCACTCACCGGCTGGTATCGAAGTTGCATGGATGCTTCTCTGTGGATCTTCTCCCCCTCCTGTTATCTCTCCTGTGCTCCTCGTGGATTCTTCCGATGTTCTCCTGTGCTCCTCGTGGATTGCTCTGATGTTCTCCTGTGAAACACGTGAATCGTGTTAGAGGGAAGTGACTATTGCTAACGCTATGATCCTTATGAACTTGAACTCACCTGTTGTGTTTGTTTGAAGATTTGACCACAGAGACCTTTACTCACCTGATTGCACGTGTGTTGAACTGTGCACGTTTGTTAATAAATACCTTGAAAGATACTCACCTTCTCCCTTTGTGTGTGGTCGTGACAGGATACCAGCCCTTAAAATATTAACTCACCGCGTCACTCATGGAGGCGAGCGCCGCTATCCCCGAAGACACCCCCGATCCATTTGCGGATATGGTAAACGTCCTTCGTCAATCTCTACCTGCTGCTCCAACGACGATTTCCAACACGCCCCTCTCTCGCCCCATGAGTTATTCCGGAGACCCGGGTGGTTGCAATGGTTTCCTCCTGCAAAGTTCCCTCTATATTGAAGCCAACGCACACCAGTTTCCTAACGAAATTTCTAAAATATCTTTTATGATTTCCCTCCTCACTGGACAGGCACTCCAATGGGCAGACGCACTCTGGAATTCACGGAGCGACGCTTTAATCTCCTATAATGCTTTCGTTGCCCACTTCAAGGACGTGTTTGGAGCTGCGCTCACTCCCCTTTCCGTGCACGACGAACTGATCACTCTGAATCAAGGTGCGTCCAATATCCATGAATACACCCTGCGCTTCCGCTCCCTAGCGGCCACCAGTGGTTGGAACCAAGTAGCTCTCCTAGCAGCCTACCGTAAGGGGCTTAAACCCCAGATCCGCAAGCATATGGTTATTTACGATGACAACGTGCCGCTGGAAACCTTTATTAAGAAGGCAGTAGGCATTTCTCAACATCTCTCAGCGTGTCCTTCTACAAAGTCTGTACCCAGCTTCCCTCCACTCCGAACACCGTCACCCCAACGAGATGCGGAAGAGCCTATGATTACTGACTCCTATCGCCTGGATCCTGCGGAGAGGAAACGACGAATTAATAATCGTCTGTGCCTATATTGTGGAGAAGCCTCTCACTTCATCAGTGCCTGTCCAGTCCGCCCGCCTCGTCCAATGGTGAGTACCGTATCTATTACTCCGGCCATGTCTCTCTTACCCCATATTACCGCTGAACTAATAGTAAACTCTCGTACTCTCCCCATCTATGTGCTCGTGGATTCCGGAGCGGCTGGCAATTTTGTTTCATCACACTTCATTGCTAAACATCGAATTCCCACCGTTCAAAATGAGGTCACATACCAAATTACCACAATCCAAAACTCACCATTGGGCGATGGTAAGATATCTCGCCGGACCAGAAAAGTGACCCTCGTCTCCCAACACAACCACCGTGAACATCTGACCCTCCTGGTACTCCCGCGAGCCAACGTGGATGTCATCCTGGGCAGACCATGGCTCATTAAGCACCAACCCCGCATAGATTGGAGCACAGGAGAAGTCCTGGAGTGGGGCAAGACGTGTGAGAGCCACGGCTACCGTCCTTCCTCGTCAGATGCAGAGTCTCCATACCGTCCTATCCCTCTGCACGCCACCACCATAGAGAGCCCTGCCACTCAATCCGCCACCGCCATTCCCCCCGTCTATCAGTCTTTCACCGATGTCTTCAGCAAGGAACGGGCCACACAACTACCACCGCACCGGCCCTGGGACTGTAGTATCGACCTGCTGCCAGGCGCCAAACTACCCCACGGGAAGATCTACCCCCTCTCACGTCCTGAGCAGGAAGCCATGGAGAATTACATCCAGGAGGCTCTCCAACAGGGGTTCATCAGACCTTCCACGTCCCCAGCAGCATCCAGTTTCTTCTTCGTCCCCAAGAAGGATGGTGGGCTCAGACCTTGCATAGACTACCGGGTGCTCAACGACGCCACGGTGAAATTCGCCTATCCACTTCCTCTAGTGCCAGCTGCCTTGGAGGAACTACGGGAAGCCCGCGTCTTCACCAAACTCGACCTCCGCAGTGCATATAACCTGATCCGTATCCGAGAAGGAGATGAGTGGAAGACCGCCTTCATCACCCCCACCGGTCACTATGAATATCAGGTGATGCCCTATGGCCTGGCTAACAGTCCTTCCATATTTCAGAATTTCATGAACGAAATCTTCCGCGACTACCTCCATCGATTCGTAATCATCTACATTGACGATATCCTCATTTACTCACGTAACCTCAAAGAACATCAAGACCACGTCCGTCAGGTTCTCCAACGCCTCCTTGAGTACCAACTCTATCTAAAATTAGAAAAATGTGAATTCCATCAGCCCTCCATCTCCTTTCTCGGATACGTGATCACTGCTGAGGGAGTTCGCATGGAAGCCGGCAAGGTGGACGCAGTGGCCAAGTGGGCGGAGCCCAAGACGGTGAAGGAGCTTCAGCGTTTCTTAGGCTTCGCTAACTTCTACCGACGCTTTATAAAGAACTATAGCCTCCTATCGGCTCCACTCACTTCCCTCTTAAAGGGAGGACGCCGGGTACTACAGTGGACTCCAGAGGCTCAGCAAGCCTTCGACCGTCTAAAGCAAATGTTCACCACCGCTCCCATCCTCAAGCACCCCGACCCTTCAAGGCCCTTCGTGGTGGAGGTAGATGCGGCGGACGTGGGCGTAGGAGCTGTGCTGTCCCAGTGGTCTGATGAACCCCGATCCCTCCATCCGTGTGCGTACTATTCCAAAAAACTCACCCCAGCTGAGCAGAACTATGGAATTGGAGACCGCGAACTGCTGGCCATAAAGCTCGCCCTCGAAGAGTGGCGGCACTGGTTGGAAGGAGCCCAGTTCCCCTTCACCGTAATAACCGACCACAAGAACCTCCAGTACATTCAGCACGCCAAGAGACTAAATGCCCGCCAAGCTCGCTGGTCATTATTCTTTGCCCGATTCAATTTCAACATTACTTACCAACCCGGCCATAAAAACACCAAAGCAGACGCCCTATCACGTATGCACTCACCTGAACCTACTTCTGACGATCCTGATCCAATTCTACCCCCATCTGTCTTTCTCGCACCCATACTATGGCAGCTGGATGAAGATATGCGGGCCGCCACCTTCGAGGAACCTGCACCACCGGAGCTTCCCCCGGGTCGTGTCTATGTCCCAAGCCGTCTCAGACCCCTTCTGTTGGATAGTACGCACACGTCCCCCGGCTCAGGACATCCTGGCAGCAGGCGAACCCTCTCGCTCCTCCAGCAGAAATATTGGTGGCCCAACATGAGCAGGGAAGTGGAACGGTACGTCCAAGGATGTTCGGTCTGCGCCGTCAACACAACCCCACGCCGCTTACCCGAAGGTAAATTACAACCGTTACCTATTCCCCGCCGACCCTGGACACACTTGGGCATTGACTTCGCCACAGACCTGCCCCCCTCTCAGGGTTACACCACAATTTTAGTGGTAGTCGATCGATTCTCGAAAGCTTGCAAATTAATACCTCTCAAAGGTCTCCCCACAGCACTAGAAACCGCAGAGGCACTGTTCCACAATGTATTCCGGAACTTCGGACTCCCAGAAGACATCGTGTCCGATCGGGGACCCCAATTCGTTTCCAGGGTCTGGCGGGCCTTCTTCCAACTTCTGGGTACCACAGTCAGCCTGTCATCCGGATATCACCCTCAAACGAACGGGCAGACCGAACGGAAAATTCAGGAAATCTCCCGCTACCTTCGGACGTACTGTTCCCAACATCAAAACACCTGGAGCCAGTATCTACCGTGGGCTGAGTATGCGCAAAATTCCCTCCGTCAAACCTCTACTGGTCTAACCCCATTCCAATGTATTCTAGGTTATCAACCAGCTCTGTTTCCATGGACTGGAGAGTCCTCCGAGGTGCCCGCGGTAGATCACTGGTTCCGAGAGAGCGAGAGGGTGTGGGACTCAGCGCACGTCCATCTCCAGCGGGCAGTACGGAGGCATACGGAACATGCCAACCGCCGTAGGTTACCCAACCCAGTTTACCTCCCCGGGGACCAGGTATGGTTGTCCACTCGAGACATACGCCTCCGGCTGCCCAGTAGGAAGCTGAGTCCCCGCTACATAGGGCCCTTCACCGTGCACTCACAGATCAACCCTGTCACCTACCGTCTAAACCTACCTCCACATTACAGAATCGCCCCCTCGTTTCACGTTTCCCTACTCAAACGCCACACTGAACCCCTGTTCCCTTCCTCCACAGAATCGGAGTCACCTCCTCCTCCCGACCCGCCAGAGATCCTTGGAGATAACATCTACCAAGTCCAAGAAATCCTAGACTCCCGGCGGCGGAACGGCCAGCTCCAGTACCTAGTGGACTGGGAGGGGTTCGGACCCGAGGAGAGATCGTGGATACCCCGTGACGACATCCTGGACCCGACTCTCCTCGAGGAATTCCACCGCCAACATCCCGAACGCCCAGCTCCCAGAGGTCGTGGTCGTCCCCGTCGCCGTTCTTGGGTGCCTGGAGTCACCCGTGGAGGAGGGGGTGATGTCACACCCTCTGCACGATCCCTCAGCCCCAATCACCACGATCCTCCACCAACCAGCCAATCACCACCACAGCACACCCGTGAACCATCACCAGAATACTAATCACCGTCACCTGCACCAGCAATCACCACACCCTTTATATACCTACCTCTGCCACTCACTCACCGGCTGGTATCGAAGTTGCATGGATGCTTCTCTGTGGATCTTCTCCCCCTCCTGTTATCTCTCCTGTGCTCCTCGTGGATTCTTCCGATGTTCTCCTGTGCTCCTCGTGGATTGCTCTGATGTTCTCCTGTGAAACACGTGAATCGTGTTAGAGGGAAGTGACTATTGCTAACGCTATGATCCTTATGAACTTGAACTCACCTGTTGTGTTTGTTTGAAGATTTGACCACAGAGACCTTTACTCACCTGATTGCACGTGTGTTGAACTGTGCACGTTTGTTAATAAATACCTTGAAAGATACTCACCTTCTCCCTTTGTGTGTGGTCGTGACAGATATAAACTCGCAACTCTGAAAAAAAGTCACAATTACCAAATACAAACTAGCATAGCAATTCTGAGAAAAAAGTCACAAGGTTTTTAACTCAAACCATTGCAGTCTGTCAGTCATATAATGGCAGTCAATGGGCACCAAATCTTTGAGAGTAAAAAAAACATACACAGACCAAACCAATTTAAACCCTGCAGCTCGTGAGGATACACTGCGGTGTTAAGGCACAAAACGATCGGTCTGTGCAAGAAACTGAACAGTATTTATCTCATTATTTACCTCTGATCCACCACAACTATCTACTGTCCTGAGCGTGTTCACAACAGCTGGCACGTGTATACGTCACTCATTGTTTACACAGTGCATATCGGCTACTTAAAACGGTAATTACTTGTGCTTATCCTGATTTTGACAACCGATTAAAAACTAGAAGATAATGTTTTCTTGTGCAAACTCATCCGGGAGTGTTGACTTTTCAACGACTACATTGCCAAAGCACTTTGACGCGTCATGCGCCGGCTGTTGTGAACGTGCTTAATACAGTTGAATGTTGCGGTGGATCAGAGGTAAATAATGAGATAAATACTGTTCAGTTTCTTGCACAGACCGACCGTTTTGTGTCTTAAGACCTCAATGTATCATCACATCAAAATGTATTTTTTTACTCTCAAAGATTTGGTGCCCATTGACTGCCATTATATGACTGACAGACTGCAACAGTTTGAGTTAAAACTCTTTGTTTGTGTTCTGCTGAAGAAACAAAGTCACCTACATCTTGGATGCCCTGGGGGTAAACAGATTAACATCCAATTTTCATTTTTGGGTGAACTATCCCTTTAAGACTTATTCACTTGGTTTTACTAGTGATTAGTGCTAAGATTATTCCGCACTATAGGTGCTAAAACCCTTTGTGATGAAAAACTTGCCAAAACAGCAATATCTCGCCAGGTCGTGACGAACACTTGCTGTGAAATAATAATTGCTAAATATTATGCAGGTCACGGTCTAACTGAGATGTTTAATATGGAGCAGATTACCGGTTCGGGGACAGGTGTTAACCTTAGTGGGCCGTCTCCGGTGTGAGAGGAGGCAGAGTTGAGACCCCAGCAGCGCACCGTCTGAATACATGAATAAAATGCAGCAAACATCAAGGCTGCGTGAACTGAGGCTTTTGAGGGAGTCAAACAGGAGTTCGCAAACTGCTTTTGGCTACACAGCACAGTGATTTCACAATGTTGACATGGGCAGATTTGACATTGACAGATGTCACAACAATTTAACGCAAAGGATTAGGCTGTACACTGATAAAAGTAAAGGTGCTTCAAAAGGCTCTTCACAGCGATGCCATAGAAGAACCATTCAGTCAAAGGTTCTTTAAAGAACCATCTCTTTCTTACCTTTTCATACTCTGAAGAACCTTCTTTTGACACAAAGAACCTTTTGTAAAACAGAAAGGTTCTTCAGATGTTAAATGTTCTTTATGGAACCATTTAGTCAAAAAGGTTCTTCTATGGTATTGTGAAGCACCTTTATTTTTAAGAGTGTAATGTTGGGGAGTAACTTACGAATAGTACTGAAGCTACTGACTGATTTACATATTTATGATTACCATAAATGAAAAGTGTAGATTTTCCACTAACAAACTGGATTTACCAACAACTAGTGGTGTAGCATAAAAAAAAAAAAAAAAATGTTAATTTTGTAGCATTTTATTGCACTGCCACTTTAAGAAGATCAAGGAAAAAAGACAAAACACCAACATTTTTTCTGATTGTTAAGTTCAATCAGATGTTTGTTTAAATAAATGATTCACTGATTCATTTAAGAATTTCTTAATAGTTAATAAAATACTGACAATTTGTGAAATAATTAGTTAAATGCTTATATTGATCTGACTCGTTTCTTTTTTACTGAATCTGTTCATGTAAATGAATGATTCACCAGTTCATTTCATTCATACGTTCTTGGATTTTCTTAATAGCTAATAAAATCAGTTCTTTTTTACTGAATCTGTTTTATTCACTGATTAAAATGATTCTCTGATCAAATGATTCACTGATTAATTTATGTTGCTGTCTTAATAATTAAATATTGACCATGAAATTTGTTAGTACCAGTGTCATCTAAAACACTGAATTTTTTGAAAAATAACTAGTTACATGCTTCTGTTCATCTGAATCAGATCATTCACTGTCCATCTGTCCATGTACATAAATGTATCTCTAATCAAACGAATCACTACTTAATTTAAGTACTTTAATATTTAGTGTAAAATGTGTAAAAAATATAATAATTAGAAAAATGCTTTTTTTCAATTTGAATCAGTTAATTATGTTCACTGAATCAGTTCATTCAGACTGTTCATGTTAATAAATAATTCACTGATTCTTTTAAGTCCCAGTGTCATCTACTGAATGATTAGTAAAATAATTAGTTAAATGCTCCTGTTCATCTGAATCAGATCATTGACACTGCTCATGCAAATAAATGAATCTCCGATCAAATGAAATGAAACTAATCACTAATTGGTTTAATTCATCTGATCAAATGAATCAATAAATAATTCAAGTCATTTTAATAGCAAGTTAAATATTTGAAATGTGTAAAATAATTAGTTAAATGCTTATATTCATTTGAATCAGTTAATTCTGTTCAGTTCAGTCGCACTGTTCATGTAAATAAATGATTCACTGATTCTTTCTATAGTCCAAGTGTCATCTTAAACACTGAATGATTAGTAAAATAATTAGTTAAATGCTTCTGTTAATCTGAATCAGTACATTCACACTGTTCATGTAAATGAATGTCCAATCAAACGAAGTCCTCTTAATAAGTTAAATATTTAAAATGTCTAACGTTATTAGTTAAATGCTTCTTTTTATTTGAATCAGTTAATTCTGTTCACTGAATCAGTTCATTCAGACTGTTCATGTTAATAAATGATTCACTGATTCTTTTAAGTACCAGTGTCATCTAAAACACTGAATTTTTTGAAAAATAATTAGTTACATGCTTCTGTTCATCTGAATCAGATCAAGATCATTCACTGTCCATCTGTCCATGTACATAAATTAAGTAGTGATTCGTTTGATTAGAGATTCATTTAAGTACTTTAATATTTAGTCAAATATTTAAAATGTGTAAAAAAATATAATAATTAGAAAAATGCTTTTTTTCAATTTGAATCAGTTAATTATGTTCACTGAATCAGTTCATTCATACTGTTCATGTTAATAAATAATTCACTGATTCTTTTAAGTCCCAGTGTCATCTTAAATACTGAATGATTAGTAAAATAATTAGTTGAATGCTCCTGTTCATCTGAATCAGATCATTGACACTGCTCATGCAAATAAATGAATCTCCGATCAAATGAAATGAAACTAATCACTAATTGGTTTAATTCATCTGATCAAATGAATCAATAAATAATTCAAGTCATTTTAATAGCAAGTTAAATATTTGAAATGTGTAAAATAATTAGTTAAATGCTTATATTCATTTGAATCAGTTAATTATGTTCAGTTCAGTCGCACTGTTCATGTAAATAAATGATTCACTGATTCTTTCTATAGTCCCAGTGTCATCTTAAACACTGAATGATTAGTAAAATAATTAGTTAAATGCTTCTGTTAATCTGAATCAGTACATTCACACTGTTCATGTAAATGAATGTCCAATCAAATGAAGTCCTCTCAGTAAGTTAAATATTTAAAATGTCTAACGTAATTAGTTAAATGCTTCTTTTTATTTGAATCAGTTAATTCTGTTCACTGAATCAGTTCAGTCATACTGTTCATGTAAATAAATTATTCACTGATTGTTTTAAGGCCCAGCGTCCTCTTAAACACTGAAAGATTAGTAAAATAATTAGTTAAATGCTTTAGTTAATCACTCGATTTTTGACAGTTAAATAGTTTTCTAGTTCTGTTAGTTGAATGTAATGTAAAATGTAATGCAATCGCCCTAATTAAAATGTGTTTTTGTGCCAGATATATTGAAGAGATTTATCAGGATTTATTAAGTATTGCCTTAAATAACTTTAACATAGTTAGCTTTGTTTGCCAGTAACTCGTAGAGCAGAATCTACTTTTTCAAAAGCTGGACTGTAGCTGAACTGAGGTACTTCAAAGTAGCTTCCCCAACATTGTCAACCTGACGTGAACTTCCAGCTCATGCAGAAGCCAGAGAACTGCTGGTAAATGAGTGCTATGGAAACAAGAGACTCATGCAGCTGGTCACAGCGTGACCTACATCGCCTCTTTTTAACTATGCAGGGATTCTGTTTATAATCACAACGTGGACACCAGAACTCAAACATTCACACCAATCTGTACTGAGAGTGACTGCTGGCAGTAAATCCAGATTTCAGACACAAAGGCGGAAAAAGCCAATAAAAAGAGACAGGAGATGACAAAGTGAAACAGAAAGGGATGGATATGAAAAAAACAGGGATTAGAGTTATGCCTTTCCAAGACAGCAGGAAAGATTTTGGTGGTAGTTTCTGTGGATGTCTAAAATGAAATGACAAAATGTTATTGCCTAAAGCTTAACGCCTTAACGGAACAGTTCCCTCTAAATAAAAATCCTGTCATCTTTTACTCACCCTCATGTTATTGCAAATCTGTTTGATTTTCTGGAACAATCTGCAAATGTCATCCAGATTTCTGCATAGTCAAATGTGGGTGTATTTTGATCAGTGCTGCTACTGTTAAATAGATAGTTCTTCAAAAATGATATTTCTGTTATTAATTTCTCACCCTCATGTTTTTTTTCCAAACCCATAAGACCTTTGCTCATCTTCTGAACACAATTTAAGATATTTTTGATGAAATCCGAGAGCTTTCTGATCCAGCATAGACAGCAACGCAACTGACACGTTCAAGGCCCAAAGGTAGTAAGGACATCATTAAAATAGTCCATGTGGCATCAGAATTTCAAAATTAGTTTTATGATCCCACATGGAAAGAACCTATATGAGGATATATGCGCATCAGTGATGCACGGGTTGATCCGAAATGAGCGGTTACCCGTGGTTACGAGTCATCCAAAAATATTTTTAATGATATTCGGGTCACAGTCGGTCGGGTCGTTTGAAATAAAGATGCCAATTAAACCTTTGTAATTTTTATAGTACTAGACAATTTTCTATGAAATACATAGACCTACACTTTATTGGCTGAATAATATTTACCTTTTTAATGTTGAGCGTTATTAACTGTTGAATAAATGCTGAGCGGGACAAAATGCCCGATTTCCCAACATGTTGAACTGAGCAATGCCATTGTACCATTTTAATAGGCTACTTTTAAAAGCATATAGCTCAGTACTGTCAGTTTTATGTATTTTCTGAGAGGGGGTTTGATTTTGGGTTGGGAAAGTCGGGGGAGAGATGCACACTTCGATTAGACTGGATAAACACATGCAGCATCTTAACTGTTAAGAAAATGGTATTCCTAATGTCTCGAATATTTTGATTATGTCCAATGCTTCTCTTTCTTTTTGGAATTATTAGACACATTTCACTATGTCATGCCTAGGTCTGTTTAATTTCCTTAATTATAAAATGTCTAGCACTATTTTTAAACGTTTATTCAAGCAATGATATATAAATTATCTCATGTATATATATCTCATGTATAAACCAGGGATTAAGAACGAATTCCAAAAACGGTATTTTTTCTTTACTTTCCAGAGAGCGAAACGAACGAAATTAAACAGTACTTAATAAATTCAAGGCACTATAATTTCCTTATTCATTTGATACAATTATTATAGCTATACAATTAATATATATAAAATAATATTATTTTGTCATATTCGTGATTCCTGAATTTATATATGAAAACTTCGTTTTGAAGTGCATTCGTTATGTTTGTATAAGAACATTTGTTAACCTAGTATTAAGTTGATTTAATATTCTTGATAATTTTAGAAGTTAAAAGTTAAGAAAAAAAGGAATTAGCTTGTAGTCTATATATTTAGGGCTATAGGCTAATCTTTTATTAACGTTTATTACACTGTAGATCGAAATAAAATAATTCTTGATCAAATTTAACATCGGAGAATCACTGACATAATTTAGAGTACTTCGAAAACGAAACTATTTAAATCTGTATAAAGGAAAGACAAAATAAATCACAACAAGAACAATCTGTATTTTTCTTGTAATCAAGAACATTTCTTTTGACAAAATACCTAATTAATGCCGAATGATGTTTGACAGTGAACGCATCTCCGCCGCATATAATCGCTGGTGTCAGTCGCAAATATTAAACATGCGGGTCGGGAAGCGGGAAGCGGGTCGGGTACAATATTTTCTTTTCTTTTTTTTGCGGTCCGAGTTGCAGGCGGGTTAGTTGAAAACGTCGGTCGGGTTCGGGTTGTTTATACATTGACCCGCGCATCACTGATGCGCATTTATGAAACCTATATGCAGTATATATGCACATATATGATAATATATATATGCTGCATATATGCGTATATATATGCCACATATAGGCAAAATTGAGGTGCATATATGTGCATATACAGGCCATATAGGTCTCCTGTATTGCTTCTTTATATCCACATATAAGCCCTATATGTACAACAGTCATTCTTGAGACATGGGACAAAACATGTCCACCAATTATAACTGCTATTAGTTTTAAAAATAAAACATATTTTCAATTGTAAATGCTATGGGGATTAATAATAGAATGTATTTAACACAATTATCCCCTTCAATTTAATTTGCTCATTATTATGTGAAATCTATGACACTTATTGTCTTCTCACTACATCTAAAACTGTGTGTCCACAGAGAAGGGTTTATTCATTCATATGCTATAAAATGGATTAAAAAAAATTTTATGATGAAAAAGACCTTGTTTTATCAAAGGCAACACTTAATAATATCTCATATTAAAGCAAGGTTGTTTTCAGTCAGACATGTGTGTTTAATAAGGTTTCGAAGGTGTGTCCTCACTTTTTGTCAACACCGTCAGACATTACTTAAAATGTAATAAAATCAGGGAATATCAGGGGCTATCACTTTAAAAGGACCCCCTTGCCACAGTCCTCTTCTGCAGAGTACATCAATGTCACACAGGCTCTGCTAAGTTTTATAGTTTTAGAATATTTTAATTCTAATGTTAATATTTTGTGTGTCACAACTATGATATGTCAACACCAAACATCCAATTTGTGAGAAAATTATTTGAAATCTTTAAACCATTTTATTCTCCTGAAGCAGGTTCCATTAGCCTCTAGCATCAACAGAAAAAAAACAAAATGTCTACTACATGAACTCCATTTGTTTTGTGAAAGAAATGGCAAATTTGTCAACACCGTCAGATGTCACCACCGTAAGATTTTGTGTTCCAATAGTATATAAAAATACTTAAATGTGACTCTTGAATAGAAGCTTTATAAACAATAACATACTCACTGTTTGTTGTGGTTGTTTTAATACAGTAATTAATTGATTCAATGTATTTGATAGTTAAAATGACTACAAATTCAGGTTTTGGTCAACACCGTCAGATGTGTCAACTCCGTCAGTTCTGTCACCTCCGTCAGATGAATATTTTGATGATATTTCATTATGATATTTTATATTTGTTGTGGAATTGTTGGTCACATGTGAAAGTGTAATCTGTCTACTAACATGAGAATGTGTTTTGAAATGTTAAAAACATCTAGAAAGCTGTTAAAGATAAAGTTGAAATTATATTACACATTCCAAGTTAAAAAACAAATTTTTTTTAAAAAAAGAGAAAAGTTGGGAGGTTGTATCAAAGCATAGCTCAGTAGCTTAGTACATATAAGATACATAAATGTAGTTTCCTTTGTCTGAGTACAAAGTTTTAATTTTTTCAATTTTGCACCCTGTTTTGTCCCACCTCTCAAGAATGACTGACATACAAGATATGTCTCCTGTATAGCTCATGGCAGGATCTGGTCATTTTAGCTCATATCTCACTTTGGCAACTGTCATTCATGATGCCTAGTTCATATTTTCTATTATTAAGGCAATAACTAAGAACTAACTAAAAAAAAAATGCAAAAACTTATGTACGAACACGTGAAATTGGTATCACATGTAATTGGCATGTTATGGAATTCAACTATGGCAAATAAGTGAGAGGAGATGGAAAGCTATGATGTCTAAACGTTTTCCTGAAACATTTACAAGGTCAGTTCTTTCTTGTATGAAAATAGTGGAAAAGAAGGAAATGTATAACAAAATGGTTTGTCGTTTTTTTTTTATATTGTCAATCAAGTCTTTTTTCCAATTTCAAGTCACTTCCAGATTCACATTACAGCTCATACACATCCACATATTCACTGTTACATCCACCAAATGCAATGCAAAATGCACATCTATCAATTCAAAGCTCACGGAGCTGAGAAGATCCTCAAAATAATTAGTTTTTTCTTCCGGTTCAGTTTTTTGTCTTATTTTTGTTCTTGTACTATATTTTTGTTCTTTTACTATTTGATTGTTCTTAAGAAAATTTACAAGCACTACAAGCCCTAGTGCTAGACGAGTTTCAGTGCTTTAAAAGGTATATAAAAATATATTTTTCTAAGAAAATGACCGAACGTTTCGGTAGACAAGACCCTTCTTCGTCGGCTGGGATCGTTTACAGCCATTTGGAGCCGCATTTAAACTGCATTTAAACGTCATTTTGAAGATTCAAAAATCGGGGCACCATTTAAGTCCATTATATGGAGAAATTTCCAGAAATGTTTATCTCAAAAAACATAATTTCTTGACGACTGAAGAAAAAAAGACATAAACATCTTGGATGACAATTATCTGTAAATTGTTGTTCTGAAAGTGAACTACTCCTTTAAATCAGATTAAATCAGTTTTATATACTAAAATTACTACAACTGAAATTGAAGTAAAATTAATTTAAAGTAGATAAAAAAACGATGAATGAGAAAATATATATATAATAAATCACAAAAATGTCTAAATCTTGAACCAAAATTAAAATGAAACTGAAAATATAAAAATAAAAATTTAAAATATTAAGAAATTGTCCAATAGTATATACAGTCAAACCAAACATTACTCAGACACCAGATATCATTTTTTCTATATTTTTCTTAACTGGTGGGTGCAAGACACTATAGTTCATTTATGTAAGTGAGGATATCAAAATAAAGTAAACTTAACTGAATTAACTGTGATAATGTGCGAAATGTAGGTATCTGAATAAATTTTGGTTTGACTGTATATAACTTTTCATCTTCAACTTCAAAAGCAACATACTGCCTTTTTGTACGAATTACATTTTGGTGCTACATTTATGTTACTTTGCTCAACAGCCAAAGTTCCTATTCATTTTTGTTTGTTTGGCTATTTGTAGCAATACCCGAAAATACATTGCATGGGTCTTTTATGCCAAAAATCATTCTGTTAAGTAAAGATCATGTTCCATGAAGATATTTTGTAAACTTCCTACAATAAATATATCAAAACCTTAGACTGTAAAAAATATGGACGTAGTGTCCGTGACGTCACCCGTAGGTTTCTGATGAGCGATTTTGAAGCCTTTAGTGGGCGGGATTCGCCGTCGCCATCTTGGAATCGCGTCATCGCGCGTCACTCCCGGATAATCGAAAATGGGCAAAGAGGCGGGACGTGGGTGGAGCTGGGTGCTGAAACCACGCCCACTTAGCGCGACAGTGGTGACAGCAGCGGCAATCCCCCTGTCACTCAAGTGGCCACGCCCTTAATTATGCAGAACTTTACAGCTTAATATAACTTAAACGGATGAGTTATAAAAAAATTCACCCCCCTCACAGTTGACAGTCGATGAATTGCAGTTTAAGCCACTTCCGTGTTGGTTTCAATAGAGAGAGCGGGAGGTTGCCGCTTGATCAAAACTTAATTTTTGATTAGTATTGCATTGCTAAGAACTTCATGTGGACAACTTCTCTCAATATTTAGATTTTTGGGCACCCTCAGATTACAAATTTTCAAATAATTGTATCTCAGCCAAATATTGTCATATTCTAAGCTTATTTATTTTAATGTATAAATCTCAATTTCAAAAAATTGACCCTTATGACTGGTTTTGTGGTCCAGGGTCACATATGTAATGAAATGAGGATGAATAAACAATTAACAGAATTTTGATTCCGAGTTATCAAGAGAACACAGTGATATATGGCACATGCTACAGAACATCTCTACATACTTCAGAATTGTTTTAGCAGTTCATAGGATCATTTGTTACCATTTATGAAACAATTTAGGACCTGGCTGATACCTAGTGAGGTGTAAACGGTTATCATCTCTCTCAAATTAACTCGTATTTCTAAGCGGGAGTCACAAATCACTTCACGCTTCCTGTGACTGGTGGTTTCGTGTATGAGCTTAAACATTTGACCTGATCTGTGCGCACTGTGTTTTAAAAAGCCAATCTCTTCTGCAACCTGTTACCTATCATACCTGACATACGAATTTGTCATTCAAAGATTTTCCTCCTCCCCAAGCCATTCCTCTCTCCCACTTCCAGCAGACGTCCATTTCTCATCTCCTTCTCAATTCCTCCTCCAGCATGTAATCTGTTCTTGACTGATTCCTTCCATTTCTTTTGCATTAGCGGCAGTCTCTTCCCGGGATCATTATCTGGAGAAAAACTACCATTGTCTACCTGACAATGCTTATAATGACACCACTTATTCCAGCTGCTTAGCAACCTACTACAAGATTAAAAGAAATATCTCAGACAAAATCGCATTATACAATTATTTTACAGCGCACCTATCCACTTACCAGTTTATCAGCATCTTAAAACACCAACTCACTGGATACGCAGAGAATTGAGCTTTTTTCGCAGGTGGTTCTGATGAGGCCGATATGTTCCAGGTCTCCAAAGAAGCCTCCGTTGATTGACCGTTGGACGTCCATGAGTGATTGAGCTCAATTACAGTATCTTCTTCTCTATGAAGACCATCTCGGCTCCCTTCGGAGAGAAGAACAAAGGCCGTGTGTGAGCTGGAGAGCCAATTAACAGACACAGCATGAAACTGAAGGTTTGAGAAGCTGATTGTCTGTACTCAGATGCGAATGAACCCTGGTGTTACAAACACGGCCACTATCTTCTACAGCTGAACCATCTGATTGCCATGTTGCTGCCGGTAAGATGACTGGTCAAGAACCTTCATGGATGTGAGAAAAGCAGAAGAAAAGATGAAAAACTGAAGGAAAAAACGCAGTCACATAATGCATTGTAAAGTAAAAAATGGTACAAATGCAAATTAATAATACAAATAATACAAAGAAAAATAAATTTTAAATAAATACATTAACTATATTGATTTTAAATACACTTACTAGTAAATGCTAAATTAATATGGAAAAAATAATGTAATTAAAAAAAGATAAAATATATATTTTAAATACTTATAATAAAAATTTGAGCAAAAAAAAAAATATTTATGACGTAAATTTGTCATTTTTCAAAAGCAGTATTGTTATTATTATTAACCAAAACACACTATTAAAAACTGTTTTTGGTCAGTGAAATAAAGGTAAAAATTTACTATTTTACCAAAAATGTATTAATGATGTATATTTGTAATTTTTTAAAGGAATGATAGATATTATTACCTAAAACAAACTATTAAAACTGTTTTTAATAATTGAAATAAAGGTAAAACCTTTATTTCAATTTTCTATTTTACTAAAAATGTACTATGTATGATATATATTTGTCATTTTTAAGTGTATTAAAACTGTTTTTGGTCATTGAAATAAAGGTAAAACTTTTAATATTTTACCATAAATGTACTTATATATTTGTACATTTTTAAAAGCAGCATTGTTATTATTAACTTAAACTATTAAAAACTTATTTTGGCAATTGAAATAAAGCTAAAAATCTACTATTTTACCAAAAATGTATTTATTATGTATATTTGTCATTTTTTTTTAAAGCAGTATTGTTATTATTAACTAAAACAAACTATTAAAAACTGTTTTTGGTAAATGAAATAAAGCTAAAAATCTACTATTTTACCAAAAATGTATTTATGATGTATATTTCTCATTTTTTAACAGCATATTGTTCTTATAAACTAAAACACACTATTAAAAACCGTTTTTTGGTCATTGAAATAAAGCTAAAAATGTACTATTTTACAAAAAAATTATTAATTATGCATATATATTATATATATTATGCAGTATTGTTTTTAATAACTAAAACAATCTATTAAAAAGGTTTTCAGTAATAATAAATAATAAAGCTAAAAACAATATATGAACTAAAAACACAATAAAAACTAAAATAATGATATTAGTTTAAGTAATAAAATTACAAAAATAAAATGAAAACTTTTAGGAACATCAAAAAACAACAACAAAAATGTCAAAAGAACATCAACTGGCTAAAATTAAAACGAACACTGAAAATATAAAAAAGCTAATCCAAAATATGAATAAATAATATATGATTAATACTTCAATAAGATTATAGAGAATGGCACTGTTCTTCTTACCAATGAACTGCAGGTCATCTTGCTCTTCAAATAATCTTCAAATCTGTGTAAACCCATCAAAATAAAATAATTTAATTAAAATTATTTAATTAAAAAAATTCAAGATGTCAGACAAACGCAGAAAAATGTTGTTTGTAAAATATACTCAAATACTGAGAAGCAGAACTAAAATAAAGCAATTACTTAAAAAATGTTTAATAATTAAATAATTTACTTGAATGTTTTAAATACTTAATGTAAAATAAAAATCCATTTAAATACAAAAAGAAATGTGCTGTAACCCTCACAAATCAATCGCGTGTTGAATCTCATTTACTTTGCATTCTGTCTCTCTCCCATTAACTCCAGGGCATTTCGCTCTTCAAATATGAGTACAAATACTGTCTTCCCCATGTCAACCGGTTAGTACATGATGTTCATTCGTGTTTAGTCCTCAAAAAGAGGCAGACTTTGGCTCTTGGGGTGGTTGGAGGGGTTTCAAGATTGATGGGAGACCCCGCTAAGGATCCATCTACTTATCTCAGTCCCACAAATATTCCCATGATGGCTAATTACCCGTTGCACACTGCAACGTGGCACACCAGTACTACCAGTGGGAACCAGTGCAGTGGTATCGGTTGGAGGGGAACGGGCTGCCCGCGTGTTCTCATTCTCTGCTGTGGTACTGCATGGGTTTTCAGATCTCAGCGTTCACAGAACAGTCCTGCGTGCCTCAAAGATCTGCCTTCAAACAACGACGCGTCTCACAGGAACCCTATGAGATTCAAAGAGAAGTTTATTATCCAGGTTAACATTCTCTGAAGTGCTTGTCCCAATTTGTATGTACTTCTCTGGTATATAAAACGGGGATAGCTGTCACACTTAATGCAATTAATATTTATCAGGCTGGGTTTATAATTATACACTGCAAAGGAGATTACATACTCAGTATTTTTGTCTTGTTGTCTAATACAAGTATCTAAACAAGCAAAATGACCCAATATTAAAGAAACAGTTCACCCAAAAATGAATGGATCCTCTGCAGTGAATGGGTGCCGTTAGAATGGGAGTCCAAACAGCTGATAAAAACATCACAATAATCCACAAGTTGTCCACATGACTCCAGTCCATCAATTAATGTCTTGAAGTAAAAAACTGCATGTCCTCTATCCATAATATTGCTCTGTCCAGTGAAAAAGTCATCTCGTCTGAAATATGCACAGATCAGGCTGATTTTTATTGATTTTTAACTGGATTACTTTTAAATTATTGTGATGTTTCTATCAGCTGTTTGGACTCTCATTCTGATGGAACCCATTCACTGCAGAGGATCCACTGATGAGCAAGTGATGTAATGCTACATTTCTCCAAATCTAAGAAACTCATTTACATATTGTATGGCCTGAGACGAAACAAATTTTCAGTCAGTCTTTAGCAGAACAATTATTTTTTCTTAAATTAAGAAAAAATATCTATAAAATGTGATAATAATCTTGATTTTTCTTTGAATTAAGTTTATTTTTCTTACTGCTTTAACAGATATTTAATCTATCTAAATCAAATGATACACAATATGACCTCCGAAGTCCTGATACCCAAAGTTCCTATCTAAATCAAATGATTTGAGATATGCGATTTAAAGTCCCGATCTGAATCAAATTATTCACGTTCCGAAGTTCAGATCTAAAGCAAAAGATTTACAAACCTGCTCCAAAAATGATTCACGATCCATGCTCTGAAGTTCTGATTTAAATTAATGATTCATGATCTATGCTTGATTTAAAGTCCTGATCTGAATAATAATTCACAAACCATAATTTAGGATCAGGACTTGGAGCCCGGATCGCGAATCATTTGACTTAGAATCTTTGATTTTAATCATTAAATTCACAACATGATTTACAAACCCGTTCCCATCTAAACTAAATGATTCACCACATGCGCTCCGAAGTGCAGATATGTGAAGTTACCATCTAAACCATTCAGTTCGCAAAATGATCCACAAATCTGTTCTGATCTAAAACAAATGATTTACAATATGCGCTCTGATCACAAGTTCCCATCTAAATCAAATGATTTGTGATGCACAATTTAAAGTCTTGATCTAAGTCAAATGGTTTGCAAACCCGCACCGAAGTTCCGATCTCAATCAAATGATTTGTGTTCCAAAGTTCAGATCTAATGCAAAATATTCGCAAACACACTCCGAAGTTCTGATTTAAATTAAATGATTCATGATCCATGCTCTGAAGTGCCCATCTAAATAATGATTTGCATCATTTCAAATCAGGACTCGGAGCGCGGATTGCGAATCATTTGACTTTTGAACTTTGCATATCGCAAATCTATAATTTGAATGATTCAATTTGCAAAATAATTCACAAACCTGTTCCGATCTAAACAAATGATTCATGATATGCGCTCCGAAGTCCCAATACGCAAAGTTCCCATCTAAATCAAATATTTAGTGATGCTTGATTTAAATTCCCGATCTGAATCATCCGCAAACCCATTTTGATGTAAATCTGATGATTCACAATATGCACTCTGAAGTTCGAAGATGCATAAAGTTCCCATTTAAATCAAATTATTTGTGATATGCGATTAAATGATTCGCAATCCATGCTCTGAAGTCTCGATCTGATTACTGATTTGTGAACCATTGTTTCAAATCAAAGCACAGATCGCGAATCTTATGATTTAGTTTGAAACTTTGAGGTGATCTTTGATTTGAATCATTCAATTCAATCATTCAAGATGATTCACAAACCCATTCAGATCTAAATCAAATGATTTGTGATACGTGATTCAAATGATTCGCTAACCCACTCCGAAGTCCCGCCAGAATCGGATAATTTGTGTTCCGAAGTTCAGATCTAAAGGAAAAGATTCACAAACCCGCTACGAAGTTCTGATTTAAATTAAATGATTCGCATTCCATGCACTGAAGTCCCGATCTAAATAATGATTTGTGAATCATCATTTCAGATCAGGACTCGTAACACCAATCATTTGACTTAGATTGGAACTTTGCGTATCACAAATCTTTGAATCATTCAATTCGCAAAATGATTCACAAACCCATTCCGATCTAAATCGAATGATTAAGGATATGCGCTCTGAATTCCCATTCACAAAGTTCCCATCTAAATCAAATTATTTGCGATACATGATACAAATGATTCGCAAATCCACGAATATCTACTCACAACAATTAATAAAACAACATAAATGTATATGGTAGCATACAAAAATATCACCATATTAATATATAATTTGGGACAAAATGCATACTACTTACAATGGATACTATGCAAACTGAGACACACTGTCTCTTGGACCTCCCCGTGGGGTACCCAGAGATGGAGGAAGCTGCTCTTCGGGAGGTGGTGAACACACCACTCCCTCCCCCGGAGGAGGGCCGGGTGGAGAATCTTTTGGGGGGTTTTTTTCCCCGTCATCGGCCTCACGGCCGGTGACACCCAAATTTTCAATAAAAGAGCAATTTCCTCTATCTCTGGGTCCCCAGAGGGGACAGCGGATGTTGCACGGGTCAAACCCGGGCCTCATCCCCTCTCCTCTCTCGCCAGCAGTCGGCACTGGGTGGTTGGAGAGTGCTATAGAACAGACTACTCACGCACCAGCTGCCAGAACGCAGGTAAATGTCTTTCACACACCACACACAGACACACTGACCCCGCTTCGGACCGGCACAGAGATTCCCGAGCGGGGTCCCTGCGTTCCACTTCGCTGCCCCCCCCCGCAGGTACGTCGGTGGTTCCGCTGGTTCTGCTCGTACGTTGTCTGGGAGCCTGGATAGAGCTTCCCAGCCCGTATTGCTGGCTCCTCCGAACCATCTGACTCGGCTATGTGATTCAGTTTGCCCGGCGTCCTCCCAAGTTCAGGGGCATTCACTTCACTACAGTGAAAGCAGCAGACGCCCCTGTCCTGCGCGCAGAGATTGCTACCTTGCTGGCGAAGGAAGCAATAGAGCCGGTCCCTCCATCTTATATGAAGACAAGGTTCTACAGCCCTTACTTCATTGTACCCAAGAAAGGCGGTGGGTTACGACCGATCCTGGACCTGCGCGTCTTGAATCAAGCTCTTCACAAGCTACTTTTCAAGATGCTCACGCAGAAACACATCCTCAGATATGTCCGTCCCCAGGATTGGTTTGCAGCGATCGACCTGAAGGACGCGTACTTTCATGTTTCGATCCTTCCGCACCACAGACCATTTCTGCAGTTTGCGTTCGAAGGCAGAGCATATCAGTACAAGGTCCTGTCCTTCGGGCTGTCCCTCTCGCCCCGTGTCTTCACGAAAGTCGTGGAGGCGGCCCTTGTTCCCCTCAAAAAACAGGGCGTTCATATCCTCAACTACCTCGACGACTGGCTGATACTAGCACAGACTCGAGAGCAGTTGTGCGAACACAGGGACCTGGTGTTGGCACACCTCGCCCGCTTGGGCCTTCGGGTCAACTGGGAAAAGAGCAAACTCTCTCCTACGCAGAGGATCTCTTTACTTGGTGTGGAACTGGACTCGGTCAGCCAAACAGCTCGTCTCACACAAGAGCGTGCTCAGTGGGTGCTGAACTGCTTGAATACGTTCAAGAGCAGGAAAGTGGTCCTACTGAAACAATTTCAGAGGCTCCTGGGGCATATGGCAGCAGCTGCGGCAGTTACACTGCTTGATCTGCTCCATATGAGACCACTTCAGCACTGGCTTCATGGCCGAGACCCGAGGAGAGTGTGGCAGCATGGCACTCACCGGGTCAAAGTAACCTCGGCCTGTCACCAAATCTTCACCCCATGGTCAGACCTAGCCTTTCTTCGGGCAGGAGTACCCTTAGAACAGGTCTCCAGGCATGCTGTGGTACACACGGATGCCTCCACCACCGGCTGGGGGGCCACGTACAACGGGCAGGCAGTGTCGGGGGTTTGGATGGGCCCTCAGCTACACTGGCACATCAACTGCCTAGAGCTGCTAGCAGTACGCCTTGCCTTGAACCGTCTCAAACGGCGCCTTCGAGACAAACACGTGCTGGTCTGTACGGACAACACTGCGACCGTTGCGTACATCAACCGATAAGGTGGTCTACGCTCCCGTCGCATGTCGCAGCTCGCTCATTCTCTCCTCCTCCGGAGTCAGAAGCATCTGAGGTCGCTTCGTGCCATTCATATTCCGGGTTTGCTCAACCGTGCAGCCGATGAGCTCTCATGAGCTGCGTTTCCCGGAGAGTGGAGACTCCATCCCCAGATGGTCCAGCTGATTTGGAGACGTTTCGGGGAAGCTCAGGTAGACCTGTTTGCTTCCCCAGAGACGTCCCACTGCCAGTTGTTTTACTCCCTGACCGAGGGTACTCTCAGCACGGACGCCCTGGCATGCAGCTGGCTGCGGGGTCTGCGCAAGTATGCGTTTCCCCCAGTGAGCCTTCTCGCACAGACATTGTGCAAGGTCAGGGAGGACGAGGAGCAGGTCCTGCTAGTAGCACCCTAGTGGCCCACACGGACCTGGTTCTCGGAACTAATGCTCCTCGTGACAGCCCCTCCCTGGCAGATTCCTCTGAGGAAGGATCTACTGACTCAGAGACGGGGCACTCTGTGGCACCCGCGTCCAGACCTCTGGAAACTACATGTCTGGTCCCTGGACGGGACGCGGAGGTTCTAGGTGGTCTACCCCAAGGAGTGGTAGACACCAGTGATGCGTGGGTCAATGTATAAACAACCTGAACCCGACCAACGTTTTTAACTTACTCGCCCGCAACTCGGACAGCAAAAAAAAAAAAAAGTAAATATTGTACCCGACCCACTTCCTGACCCGCATGTTTAATATTTGCGACTGAAACCAGCGATTATATGCGGCTATAGATGTGTTCACTGTCAAACATCATTCGGCCTTAATTAGGTAATTTTGTCAAAAGAAATGTTCTTGATTACAAGAAAAATACAGATTGTTCTTGTGATTTATTTTGTCTTTCCTTTATACAGATTTAAATAGTTTAGTTTTCGAAGTACTCTAAATTATTTCAGTGATTCTCCGATGTTATATGATCAAGAATTATTTTATTTCGATCTACAGTGTAATAAAAGCTAAGAAAAAGATTGGCTTATAGCCCTAAATATATATAGACTACAAGCTAATTCCTTTTTTCTTAACTTTTAACCTCTTTTAAAAATGATCAAGAATATTAAATCAACTTAATAGGCTAGGCTAACGAATTTTCTTATACAAACACAATTATAATTCTTGAATTTATTAAAGTAATGTTTCATTCCGTTCGCTTCGCTCTCTGGAAATGTAAAGAAAAAATACAGTTTTTACTTGGAATTCGTTTTTAATCCCTGGTTTTAAACAAGCATATACATGAGATAATTTATATATTATTGCTTAAATAAACGTTTAAAATAGTGCTAGAAATTTTATAATTAAGGAAATTAAACAGACCTAGGCATTTGAAAAGACATAGTGAAATGTGTCTAATAATTCCAAAAAGAAAGAGAAGCATTGGACATAATCAAAATATTCGAGACATTTATTAGGAATACCATTTTCTTAACAATTAAGATGCTGCATGTGTTTATCCAGTCTAATCAAAGTGTGCGTCTCTCCCCCGACTTTCCAGACAAAAATCCCACCCCCTCTCAGAAAATACATAAAGCTGACATTACTGAGCTATATGTGTTTAAAAATAGCCTATTAAAAGGATACAATGGCATTGCTCAGTTCAAAGTGTTGGGAAATCGGGCATTTTGTCCCGCGTCAGCATTTATTTGCAGTTAATAACGATCAACATTTAAAAGGTAAATATTATTCAGCCAATAAAGTGTAGGTCTATGTATTTCATAGAAAATTGTGTTTAGTACTAGGCTATATAAATTACAAAGGTTTAATTGGCATCTTTATTTCAAACGCCCCGACTGACCGCGACCCTAATATCATTAAAAATATTTTTGGATGACTCGTAACCGCGGGTAACCCACTCATTTTGGATCAACCCGCGCATCACTGGTAGACACCATTACTTTGGCGAGAGCTGTATCCACGAGACACGCTTACGCCTTGAAGTGGAACCTGTTCGTCGAATGGTCTATCTCTCAAAATGAGGACCCCCGAAGATGCCCGATCGGAGTCGTGCTCACCTTTTTGCAGCAAGGGTTGGAGCGTAGGGTCTCCCTCCACCCTTAAGGTCTATGTAGCCACCATCTCTGCAAACCATGACCCCATTGAAGGAAGGTTGTTGGGTAAGCACAACTTGATCATCAGGTTTCTTAGGGGAGCGAGGAGGTTAAATCCTCCTAGGCCCCCCTCCATACCCTCTTGGGACCTGTCTCTAGTGCTCACAGCACTACAGCGGGTCCCCTTTGAGCCTCTGCAGTCAGTCAAGCTGAAGTATCTCTCTATGAAGACTCTGCTCCTGCTTGCACTGGCCTCCATCAAGAGGGTAGGGGACCTGGCTTTTTCGGTCGACGATTCGTGCCTTCAGTTTGGGCCGGCAGGCTCCCAGGTAACCCTGAGGCCCCGGCCTGGCTACACACCCAAGGTTCCCACTACTCCCTTTAGGGATCAGGTGGTGAGCCTGCAAGCTCTGCCCCCAGAGGAGGCAGATGCAGCCCTAGCTTTGCTTTGTCCCGTCCGAGCATTAAGATGCTACGTTGACCAGACGCAAAGCTTCGGGACCTCAGACCAACTCTTCATTTGTCACGGAGGACGGCAGAAGGGGAATGCCGTCTCCAAGCAGAGGATGGCTCACTGGATAGTGGATGCCATCGCCCTGGCTTACCAAGTTGCGAGCTCACTCAACTAGAAGTGTTGCATCCTCCTGGGCGCTGGCTCGCGGCGCCTCGCTGTCTGACATCTGTAGAGCTGCGGGTTGGGCGACCCCCAACACGTTCGCTAGGTTTTATAGCCTTCGTGTAGAGCCAGTCTCCTCCTGTGTTCTCACCTCAAATGGGTAGAAAACACAGAGTGGCACTGGCTTGGGTCAGCTTGCTATCTTCTCCAGAGTGTCCATACAGTTGACCCTGTCGAGTTCCTCCTTCCCCGGCTCCTGACGTGGCGGAACGTCTAGGCGCCAGGCCCTCTCTCGATGAATCCTTCAGAACCGATAGAAGGCTCGGGACACGAGAGACTTAAGTGAATCCCATATATCTTCCATGGTAACCCACATAGGCCGTGTTTCCCCGGTAGACCATCTACCATCATCACGAGGGTTCAATCACCTCCAATCTTCCATATGTCCTAGTCTGAGCCATATGCGTATTGCTCCGAACCTCCTGCAGGATGGGTGGGGGCTCCGCACGTTCCCAGTGCTCCAGCCTCACTGAAGTGGGTAGTGCCATGTTATACAGTGACTGGTCTCTCCTGATATGCCCTTGGCCTAAGGAAAAAATTGGAGGCCAGGAGGCTTGCTCAGGACACTGGAGGGGGCAGCAGCTGCGGCGCTTTGCTAGGGATCCCAATTCATTGAGTGGGAACGTCTAGGTTACGTATGTGACCCTCGTTCCCTGAAGGAGAGAACGGAGACGTCATGTCCCGTCGCCTCAGCTGCTGTACCACCGCTGTGCGGCCGGCCCAGCTCGGCTCCTCAGCGAAAACCTGTCTATGCATTGCACCAGCTGCTTATTAATGCTCACGCTGTGATCAGCGACAGCTGGATGCAATCATGCATGCCAATGTGCATTGGCTCGTTTAGTTTACACACAAAGAGGATTTGGTCTCTAAGCGATATCCCAATTCGTGACGTCTCCGTTCCCTCCTTCAGGGGACGAGGGTTACATACGTAACCGAGACGATCTGTCAGGTTTCGGGGCTGTCGCTGAGTAACACGGAGTTTCAGCTCCCTCCAAAGATTTTCTATTGGATTTAGGTCTGGAGACTGGCTAGGCCATTCCAGAACCTTGATATGCTTCTTACAGAGCCACTCCTTGGTTTTCCTGGCTGTGTGCTTTGGGTCATTGTCATGTTGGAAGACCCAGCCAACGACCCATCTTTAATGCTCTGACTGAGGGAAGGAGGTTTTTGCCCAATATGTCACAATAAATGGCCCGTTCATCCTCTCCATAATACAGTGCAGTCGTCCTGTCCCCTGTGCAGAAAAACACCCCCAGAGCATGATGCTTCCATCCCCATGCTTCACTGTAGGTATGGTATTATTGGGATGATACTAGGGCTGTAACGATACGCGATATGAAACCGAAATCGCGACACTCAGATCCACGATCCTGTGTCGCGGTGTAATAAGGGAGAATCGCGACACACCCCGTGACTACCTTTCCAATCATGTGATGCCTGCCTGCAAAAGTTGAGCTAGTTGAAGAAGAACGTGAGGAAACATGGCAACCAACCCAGAGATTGCGGACCCTCCCTCCTCATTTAAGTCAGCAGTATGGCAACATTTCGGAGCTGTATGATCCATAAAATACGGAGAAAGGCTATTAATAAAGAAAAAAATCCAGAAAATGCGTGTAGTATAGCCTGCGCAGTAAAAATACAATTATGTGTAAAATGTCATAGTAAACTGTGTCTGACATGAAAACCACGCTAGTCATTGTCCCATAAAATGACAAATAGCAAATAACACATATAGTATTTTCATTACGTTTCATTTATTTTGTTTTTGTAAAGTAAAATGAGACCTTGTTGTTTGCAATATGTTTACCCCGAGCCCGCGTCGTGAACACCAGCTCGACCGCAAAACACTTTCACTATGAGAGAAAGCGGCAGCCGTGCAGAGATTCCACCGCCTGACGCGTCCCATGTGAAATGGCTTTTAAACGGTCTTCAGACAGAGCGCAAAACAGGCACAGGACCGTTTGCGAGCAGCGTCAGTGTGTACCGGAATGAGTCCAAAGAGCAAATCCCGTGCATGTCACCCGCACTGCACCTGACAGATAAATATTATTCCACCGTTACGTCAGTTATAGCGGTTCACCCGTCGGGTAGGACTCACACACACAAAGAATCTTGCATCGCTAGCAGGTTTAAAGAATTTGACATCTTGACAATTTTATCACTATCATGTTAAATGTAAAAAAAAAATTCAGTGACAGACAGACCTATTCAGTTGTTAATTTTAATACAGAAGGTTTTTATTAAACCTTAAAATGTGACCTTGTATGTAAAACTAAGAAAGCTATTGAATTTTATTTTATTTTTTTTAAATAAATCTGTTGTTTGATTTTCAGTTTCATGTTTTAATTTTTGTTCAAAATATCGTAATACGTATTGTATCGTGAACTCAATATCGGGATACGTATCGTATCGTGACCTAGGCATATCGTTACACCCCTAGATGATACTCATCATTCTTCTTCCTCCAAACACGGCGAATGGAGTTAAGACCAAAAAGTTCTATCTTAAGCAGGGGAACCTTCCGTGCGATGCAAGATTTTAAACTATGACGTCTTAGTGTATTACTGATAGTAGCCTTGGAAACGATGGTCCCAGCTCTCTTCACGGCATTGACCAGCTCCTCCCGTGTAGTTCTGGGCTGATTCTTCACCATTCTTAGCATCATTGATACCCCACGAGGAGAGATCTTCCATGGGGTCCCAGTCCGAGTGTAGCTGGACTATTTAAAAGCAAAATAACAGGTCTTTGAGGGTCAGAAATCTGGCTGATAAGCAAGTGATCAAATACTTATTTAACACAGTAATTCACAAATAAATTGTTAAAAAATCATACAATGTGATTTCCATTGCACCTATGCTGAAAACTGTAGACCCCTCCATGATTTCTAAGTAAGAGAACTTGCAAAATCACAGGGTGATCAATTACTTATTGACCTCACTATATATATATATATATATATATATATATATATATATACAGTATATATATATATATATATATATATATATATATATATATATATATAAATAATATTCATTATTATATAAATATTCACATTAAGTACTTATTATATTAAATATATATTAAAATTTTCCATAATTACATAAAATAATATATAATAATAGTCAAATATTTTTTAATAAATTGAACTATAACTCATATTATGACTATTTAGCCTATATTTGCAACACTATTATAATTGTTATTTTCAGAAAATAAGACACACTGAACATACTTACCTAAAGCTACAAACAAATGTAAAGTAATTATACTATCTCCCTTAAGGATGTTGTTATCAATCTCAGCGCACACTTTAATTACAAAGAAAAATGGAATTGGGACAGAGATTTCAGTGGTTTCTCTGGAGATTATTAAATCTAATTCATGCTACAGTCTCTGTACTCTAGACACTATGCACTGTACCCTCTCTAACTTTCCATGAGACCTAATCTGGAACACTTAGTTCTCATAAATTAGCTGACGCTTGCATTATACAAGAAAACGCATCAGGAAATAAATATTCCTAGACTGAAAGTTGCCATCATGAGCTCTTAAAAATCAGTCAATATATTTCCAACATACTGAATGCATTTTAGACGCCCGCGCCCAAATTAATCATTTGCAATTCAATTTTAACAGCCAAATAAAGGAATTGCACAGCTCAGACAAATATTTCCATAAGATATGCTCAAAGGATTGAACATTCAGTCCTTCTCAACGAAAGCTGTGCGGAGGAAAATAAAGCAGATATTCTAGCGGCCCAATTAAATTTGTCTGTGTCTTTGATAGTTTATGAGGCGCAGTCTTCACCGCTCCCCTCCATCGACACAGGGTGAGTTCAGCATCATTCGGCCAGTAAACTGCTGCTTCATACATTGGCAATCCAATAATGCATATATATAAACCAGCATGATGGAACACAGCCACACAAGACAGCACTAAACTACAGCCAAGAAAGAAAGAAAATGTTATCCTTGACTATCCTTTAAAATACTGTACCAGTGAGTGACGTCAATTGTTTATTACATCTTAAAAATATATACAACCAAATCAAATGCAGGGAAATAACATCATGACAGTCAACAGAGACAATCAATGGTCTTTGGGCTCAGATGGTGTAGCGATGTTTAAATGACACATGCTGCTAACAAGACAAACCCTTGACCCCTAGAGCTAGACAAACACCAATCGGAAATTACACAGACAACATGGACGTTTTTATGCTGGTCATTTTTTGGCAGGGACTGTACTGTAAATGTAAATATTATTTAAAAATATAAAATAATAATATAAAATATAACAAAAAAGTATTAAAATAATGTATTCATTTAAATATATTATTATTATTTAAATGTTTATATTAAGTACTTATACTAAATATGTATAAAATGGTTCCATCTGAAAATTATTATTAATGATTATTAATTACTATTAATAATAACAATAATATTATTAATATTAATGCTATAAAAAAGTAATTTTTCAAAATAATTCATATTGAGGAAAATATTTATTATTTAATTGTTCACATTAAATATGTATATTTAATAAAATAAAAATATAACAGTACAATGTATTCAAATGATTCATTTTAATATATTTATATATAGACTACCATTTATTATTATTTATGTTCATATTAAGCACTTAATATATTTACTACATATTATATTTACAAAATTGTTCCATCTGAAAATGATTATTACTTTCAATAATAACAATAATAATTCTATAAAAATAAAAACAGTACCATTTTAAAATAATTATATTTACAAAATTGTTCGATCTGAAAATTATTAGAAGTAGTATTAATAATAATATTACTATAAAAATAAAAACAGTAACTTTTTAAAACAATTTAAATGTATAATTTATAATAATTCATGAATGATATTTACAAAATTGTTCCATATGAAAATTATTATTATTATTACTATTAACAATACTACTACTACTACTACTATAAAAAAAAAAACAGTAAGATTTTAAAATAATTTAAATATAATTAATATTTAGGGAAATATTACTTATTTAATTGTTAACATTACATATTTATTATATTTAATAAAATATAACAGTAAAATAACAACAATAAAAATAATACTATAAAAAATAAAAACAGTACCATTTTAAAATTAATATATAATTTATATTAAGGAAAATATTTATTTTATTGTTTGCATTAAATATTTATTATATTTCATACAAAATAATTATTACTACTATTAATAATAATATTACATTTTTCAAATTATTTTAATATATAATTTAAGAATGAAATTTTGTTACTTAACTGTTTACATTAAATATTATTTTTAATACATATATTTACAATATTGTCCATCTGAAATGTATTATTATTACTATTATTATTAATATAACATTAAAAAATAAAATAAAAGTACATTTTTTATTATTATATTTAAATGTTTAGATTTGAATATTTATCATTCAATTTATCATCATTCATCATCTTTACCGGCAGTTCAATTGGAGTTCGATCTACAACAGACATGCTGTATAACAAGTGAGAGTTATAAAGTTTCTGGTTGTAAACAGCAAGGCTAAAGTTGGGAAGAAAGTTTTTGCAATTCCCCAGCTTCTGTGTACAACAAAATAAAAGTTTTGCTTAACTTGTTTCCACAGTGCATTTGCAGGTTATGTAACCTCATCTTGTTTTTTCTTTCTTTTTTTATTTATTAAGCCTGGAGATGTTTGATGCACTTGTTTTTTAGGAGAATAACTTCTCCCAAAGGTGCCCTTCAACTACACTGGTAATTAAGAGAATATGAAATTTAGGTGGTTTTCAGTCTAAACAGCGTTCTAGTACTCTTTGCTCCTGAGCTGGAGTGATATCTCACGTTGGGCATAAAACAATGTCTCATGACAACAATTTTTGATTACCGTCTAACAGCAGCTGCTGCTGGGAGCACGAGTGTGCTCAAACCTACACTGTGAAAATCCACTTTTAAGTTACAAAAAAAAAAAAAAGAATCCTGAAGTACAGTAGGCTACATTTTATCTTTCTACTTTAGAGTTTCATGTGTAACACAATTTTACTTTCTGTTTCATTGTAATTATTTGTGAAATTTAGTGAAAATCGTTTCTTAGTGAAGACATTTTTAACTTCTTAAAAATTCTACAGTGGAAAGTAGTTTCTTCCACATTGAGAGAAATATGCACAGATCAAATGCTGGAGGCATAATTATGAATTAATGACTGGTAATTGGGGCAACAGTTGAAAGCAGGGTTCGTACAGATATTGTAAAATTGTAAAGGACTTTTCAAGTACTACTTTATAATTTTCAAGGACTTCAAACAAAGATCTTATAAAAATTATTTACAATTCAAAAAAAAAAAGAAAGATAAATAGATCAATAAATATATACTAATAAAACAAAATGGCAAAAATAAAGTGACACACATGCACAGTATTACTACTAAAGCATTACATATACTACAACACTTTTACTATAGTAAAACCATGGTTAATTTTATTAAGGATTTGTATTTGTGTATATGTTCTTTCTTTTTTCTTTGTTTTGTAGTTATAACTGCACTGCTTTAATTGTGTGATTGTTTGAAGTCCCGAACTGAATTAAATGATTTGCGAACCCACACCGAAGTCCTGACCTGAAGCAAATGATTTGCAAAACTACACCAAAATCCTGATCTGAATCAAATGATTCACAATCCTTGCTTATAGGTTCCAATCTAAAGCAAAATATCCACAAACCTTCTCCAGGGTTCAGATCTAAATCAAATGATTCGCGATCCATGCTCTGAAGTCCCCATCTGAATAACAGTTCACAAACCATTTAGATCAGTACTCAGATCGCCGGATCGCGAATCATTTGACTTAGATCAGAACTTTGCGTATCGTGATCATTTGATTTGAATCATTCAATTCGTGAAATAATTTAGATCAGAGAGGGTTTGTGAATTATTTTGGGAATTAAATGATTCAAATCAAATGATTATGTGATTTGGAGTACCGATCTAAATCAAATTATTTGCAATACAGGATTTGAAATCATACTGTAATCTGAAGGATTTGCGATGTGGGATCCGATTAGAGCGCTTTAAAATAGTGAATCATTTTGTGACTCATTGGTTTAACTGATTCGGAGTTTCGAAAAGCTCCACTTCACGTAAATTACTATAGGTGCTTTTTAAAATCATTACAAATAATCTTTAATTTAATCTAGCTTTTGCTAGTGAATTGCTTAAAAGGAATGATCAAAAGCGGATCCCGTGTAAATGACTCAAATGACTTGATTTGGTTCATCTGTTCCTCTTTTCGCGTCTTCAGCCATGTTTACACAGCATTGTTAGTACTACTACTGGCTTAGCTTTCTAGATGTATGACATTACCTAAAATAAACGAAAAAATACTGTTTTTTGAATTGCGTGAATTTTGCATGAAAAGATCATAAACACTTATTTCACATTGTCTTACTTTCCAAGTACCTCTTCAGGTATATTGCTATTTTCGAAAAAGTCAAATTCAAGTATACCTTGTACAAGCCCTGTAAATGTAAAAATGCCTTAATGATGGGTTTGCTTTGTAGAAACAGGTCGCTTTTCACTTCATAAAATGTTAACTGATGGTCATGTGGATTACTTGTGATATTTTTATCAGCAGTTTGGACTCTCATGAGGGTGTATACATTTTAATTTTTGGGGTAAATTATTCCTGTAATGGACCCTGAAGTCATTACTGTAGAGCAATAGTGGTGAACAAAAAATACAAACAACATATCCACCTTATTCTTGAAATCTAGAGTAAGCCTATATGTGCAAGACTTCCAGTTTATTAGCTGCCATAGAGAAATAATGAGAAGAATAAAAACGTGTAGTAAACGTAAAAAACTATTTGCACTGTAATGCGTTCATAATTAAGATGAAACATTAAAATGATATGGTCATTAAAATAAAATGGTAAGACACACCAATTGGCAATATCAAGCGGCAAAACGAGTTGTTCTACAGCTAAAAAAAATAGCTGGACGTGGATGAGACCGGAAGCCAGACTTTAGTAGGAGAAGAAAAAGATTGCAGCATTTCTATGACAAATATCTAGAAGTTGTGGTCTGAAGAGAAAAAGATGAAATTTGTGTCACTCCCTCAGCCGTTGTATTACCTTAACTTTCTGTAATTTAATACCAAGGTAATATAACACAAAGTGCATTTTACAATTTTTTAAAGCAACTATATAAGTTTTTTACCTTGAAATATCATTTTTTAAATGATTCTGATAGCACACTGACCTGTTATAAGGCAAATGTTTTCTTCCCAAACGTCTGTAAGTTTGGTGAGCTTGAAAGAAAGTCAGATAAAATGGTGGATTGCTTTACGGCAGCGACAAACGCACATGTACAAGCCATCCAAGTGATGTATATTCCACTCAATTAACCAAATTGGCAAAAAAAACTACATACAGCTGCTTCAAAATTAGTACATATAAAATATATTTATTTATGATATAAATAAGTGTGAAAAAAACACCAGTCCGTGAAAAGGATCCATTAGGGGTCAAATAAGCAATATCACACGGCTCAGCTGTGATTTTTGCTGTAGGCACAAGGCCGCAGCAATATTGCATTTATACAACACTTTGAAGGCACAAGAGTGTAAATACATAAGAAACAACAACGGAGTGTCTTAAAAAAACCCTGTTTTGTGAACTAATTCTTCCGCAGAGAATTCGATTCTAAGTTTGACAGTTTAACAGCTGGGCCCAAGCCTCTGTTACTAATTAGAAAACGTCACTTTAAAACTATAGGAACCAATGAATGTTATTGATTGTAGCTCACTGTATTATGTGGAGTAGAGTATTATGAGAGAGAGATGGACTGGGAGAGTATGATTACCTTAATCCAATGCGGCATTCATTCTTCAGTTCAATCTCATATTCACAATAAAACATTAGTTTGAATGGCCACGGAGGAAAGCATTATCTTTGTCGTAACTTTAATATCCTTTCATCTGTTAAGGGTGATTTCTGATGACAGCACTGCGTCAAGCTGTTGCTGAAAGAAAAATTTTCAATATAAAAGTCTTTACTGTACACTCATAAAAACTCTTGTCGCCATCTAATGGAAGAACAATGTAACTAAAATAACGCATATTCTCAATACTAAACACTATAACTAAATACTACTATTATTTATATAAAATATTAATTGAATAATAATATTTAATAACAACAAGCCTCATTAAAAGTTGCTAAGCAATTAAGTCAAAAGTACAAAGGCAGCGCTCTGATATACAGCATTGAATTGACATAAACATAATGAGATTTTGACAAAACTATTTGCTCTGGAACAAATAGATTAATGAGACTAAAGACTGCCTGTTAGATTTACCCAGAACAAATTACATCTCATGGTTAACCACTATAGAGATATCAGAGCTAGCAGCAAATTCCAGAAGATCTGGTCGAGCTGAGGCTTCTTTCGGCGGGTTCATGAGCTCATATCCGAAAACATTGACGCAAATTTTCAAATAGACGTTATCTTTATTAACAAACTGCATGTTTGAACTATAAACAAATACATTCTTTCCTAAAAACCTCTTAAAACTGCATTCTATGAGACAAAAACAACATTTTTTAAAATTATAGTGGCTTTTGTGTCTGCCATGACACTGTATACAATTACAAACGGAGAAATGGCTGTTCTAACATCGCACTCTTATTAGCAAATCAGATTTAGGAACCAGAAAGAACTGTTGGATAAAAGCAGTGTTGTTTTTGACAACCATCTTAGATTTAGTCTTAGTCTTAGTCTTTTGGACTAAAATGCTTCTTAGTTTTAGTCAAATTTTAGTCACTTCTATATGTGATAGTTTTAGTCCAATTTTAGTCGACGAAAAGTCAAAAAGGTTTTAGTCTAGTTTTAGTCGACGAAAAGTCAAAAAGGTTTTAGTCTAGTTTTAGTCAAAAAAAGGGAAAAAAGTAGTCTTTTAACAAATTAATGTAGGTCAGTAAGTATTTTGCTGTTGGGTAGTGTCACTTATAAGTTCTGAAAATAGCAGATCTATAGTTCAACACAATGTGAGCTTCCGGATGACAATTTTCACCAATAATTACAATAATGAAGGTATGTTTTAGAACATAAAAGACAAACAAGGATGGAATGCTAAAACGGCTTGCCATACTAGTATAGCAAAGAGTATTTAATGCTAAAACGGCTTGCCATAGCATCAGATACTTTTTAAGTTTTAATTGGCATGCACAATAAGCGGAAATGTCATGCATTTTAAACGTCTGACGGACCACCCACTAACATTTTCGTCTATTCTCGTCTTGTCAACGAAAACTCACACACGTCTCGTCATGTTTTAGTCATCAACGAGCCATTTTTATCTCGTCGTCGTCTCGTTATCGTCATGAAAAAAAGTGGCGTCAACGAAATGATTTCTTCATCGTCATCGTTGACGAAAACAACACTGGATAAAAGTGAATAATCACGTGCACATTCAGAGAACGCTAGACACACATTTTGGATTTACTATTCAGTGCTTCCAATATTGCAAAGCCTTTGAATTATCATCATTTGAAGGCTTTTCTCAGAAATATGCAAGTATAAACCATCACCATATGATTAATTAATCAGCACATAATTAATCTGGTTAGAATGTTTAATTAACAATGCTAAAACATGTTTGTGTGTGCGTCAGACCTTTCAGCTGAAGAGAGCAGATGCAGGTTCTCGTGGGGTCGTGTGGGTTCAATCTGTAGGTCAGGTCTCTCTCTCTCTCCTCCTCTTTTTCTCACATCCGTCTATCCAGCACTAATAGCCCATGCTCGTGTGTGCAGTGAACCGCAGCCCTGCACCGGCCCTGCTAACGACAGCCATGCATTATGGAGCATAAACTACCAAAACAGGTCACGGCCCACTGCTCAG
This sequence comes from Garra rufa, assembly GCF_049309525.1. NCBI lineage: Eukaryota > Metazoa > Chordata > Actinopteri > Cypriniformes > Cyprinidae > Garra > Garra rufa. The sequence continues at coordinate 8,603,661 of NC_133383.1, read as the reverse complement.
GGGAGCAGTCAAAAATGCAATATGAGATATTGTAAATGTAATGTAGATGTGAGATATTTTCCAAAGCCTTGTGTGACACCAGCTGCATTAAAAGAGCAGGAGCTTTATCAGGATTCTGTGATAGCTTCATATATGGGACATGAAATGATTCAACTGAGGCATTGCGAATAAACATACTGGACAACGGCTGAACGTTTTGTCGTGCACAAGTGGTAATTGTTCGTTTGCTTTGGATAAGTGCATTCACTTCAAATTCAAAAAACATTTTTAAAGCACACAATGGACTGGGAAAAATGAATCACAAACGTGAAGTGGTAATTTCACTGGTCCTCGGGCCTCTGAAGAGTTTTAGTCATGCAAAAAGAGTGTTATCTGTAAATTAAACTAGGTTATGATTCTCGCCCACACACACTAAATACAGAGATGCAAATATGTTTTCCTGCAACTCTCACAGTCTGACAAAAATAAAAAAATGAACTTCATTTTCATTAGCACTTGAAAGCTGTAGAAAAGGTATTTATGCTCCCCAAAATTAATTAGTAATGAACACAATTAGCATAATTTAAATAAAACTCCTTGTTGACTTATTTAGATGGAGTCATTCTGACAGCTGTCTTTCAAACACATCTGCACAGTGTGCGCTGAATGCCAAAATAATTGTTAGCTCAATTAGCCAATCCTCGGAGCAACAAGAAGACTGGGCCCTTCATTTGTCCGACAATCTGCCTGTTCCTTGTGCATACAGCTCAAGCTGTGAGTCCCAACACACAATGCTCATTTAAACACCTGAATCCTCTTGAAAAACATCCTCTCGCTCACTTCAGTCCTTTGCTATTGCTGCTGATTTGCGTAAGAAAATCAGTATGTTCAGAGTTGTTTCAATCAGCATTGGGAAATAACTAATTAAAAGTATACTAACTAGTTTTTCAGTGGCTCTTTTACAACTGTATTGTAGAATGACAAAATGCATATTGTTTTGCATGTGTGGATTACTTGTGAATTATTGTGATGTTTTTATCAGTTGTTTGAACTCTTATTTTGATGGCACCCATGCAATTATAGTTCATTCGAATCTCATACAATCACTGTAACATCTCCTATCAATCTCCACATTGTGGTAATTTACCGCCCTCCTAGTCAACTTGGCATCTTTTCCAGAGGACGGCAGCCCACTTCTAGTCTTTGGCGACTTCAACATTCACCTTGACAAACCCTATGCTGCTGACTTCCATTCACTTCTAGCTTCATTTGATCTACAACGCGTTATCACTACATACACTCATAAGTCTGGCAACCAACTTGATCTCATTTACACGCGAAATTGTATTTCAGACAACATTGCGGTCAAACCCCTACACATCTCTGACCACTTCTTCATTACATTTGACCTACATCTTGCTACTTGTGCACCCCCAAACCCTCTACCTGTTACTTTTAGACGAAACCTACGCTCTCTCTCACTCTCCCACCTTTCTTCTTTAGTATCCTCCTCCCTTCCCTCTCCAACCCACTTCTCATCCCTGGACACTAATGCAGCAACTGACACCTTATGCTCCACTCTTACCTCTTGTCTAGATGATATATGCCCTCTCTCCTCCAGGCCAGCACGAGCTGCTCCGACAACCCCTTGGTTATCTGATGTTCTTCGTGAGCATCGGTCCAAACTTAGGGCAGCCGAGAGAAAATGGCACAAATCTAAGGATCCATCTGACCTCAGTATGTATCAGTCTATGCTCTCATCTTTCTCTACCCAAGTACATACAGCCAAATCTTCGTACTTCCACAACAGGATCAACAATTCTCTGGACGCACGCAACCTTTTCAAAACATTTAATACACTGCTTTGTCCCCCTCCACCACCTCCCACAACTTCTATAACAGCTGATGACTTCGCCACATTTTTTACAGACAAAACTACATCTATCAGTAATAAGTTCTCAGCTCCACACATACAGGAACTAAAATTGACCACACTAACGGCTGGAACTCCCCTCTTCTCCTTCTGTCCTTACTCGGAGGCAGAAGTAACCAAACTTTTCCTCTCCAGCCATCCGACGACATGTCCTTTAGATCCTATCCCCTCACACCTTCTCCAAGCAATCTCTCCTACAATCCTACCGGCGCTCACACACATCATCAACACATCTCTTTTCACAGGCACTTTCCCCACTACATTTAAGCAGGCCCGGGTAACCCCACTGCTCAAAAAACCTACACTTAACTCTTCACTCATTGACAACTACAGACCTGTCTCTCTCCTTCCATTCATAGCAAAAACACTGGAACGGGCTGTTTTCAACCAGCTATCCTTATTCCTCTCACAGAACAATCTACTGGATTCTAACCAATCAGGGTTCAGAAGCGGCCATTCAACTGAGACTGCACTACTGTCTGTCACTGAAGCCTTGCGGACGGCAAAAGCTGATTCCAAATCATCAGTACTCATCTTGCTGGACCTATCTGCAGCTTTTGACACTGTGAATCACCAGATCCTCTTGTCCACCCTCTCATCGCTGGGCATCACAGGGACTTCACTTCGCTGGTTCAAATCCTACCTCTCTGGTAGGTCTTTCAGAGTGGCTTGGGGAGGGGAGGTATCTAAAACTCATCAACTGGTCACTGGGGTTCCTCAGGGATCAGTTCTTGGACCTCTCCTCTTCTCCATATACACTACATCTCTGGCCCCCATCATACAGGCACATGGCTTCTCCTACCATTGCTATGCTGATGACACACAGCTCTATCTTTCATTCAAACCAGACGATCCATCGGTAGCCGCACGGATCTCAGGTTGCCTGGCGGATATCTCTGCATGGATGAAGGAACACCATCTACAGCTCAATCTAGCAAAGACGGAACTCCTTGTCTTTCCTGCCACTGCATCTTTACAACATGACTTCTCCATCCAGTTAGGTTCATCAACAATTACCCCATCGACTTCAGCCAGAAATCTGGGTGATGAAAAGAAAGCCAGAAATCTTTGATGACCAATTGACTTTTAAAGACCACATAGCTAAGACTGCTCGATCTTGCAGGTTTGCATTGCACAACATCAGAAAGATCAGGCCCTTCCTAACAGAGCATGCTGCACAACTCCTCATCCAGGCCCTGGTCATTTCCAGGCTGGACTACTGCAATGCTCTTTTAGCCGGTCTTCCAGCATGTACAATTAAACCTCTACAAATGATTCAGAATGCAGCAGCACGACTGGTCTTCAATGAGCCCAAAAAGGCCCATGTCACACATCTCTTCATATCACTGCACTGGCTACCGGTTACAGCACGCATCAAATTCAAGACACTGATGCTGGCATATAGGACAGCCACCGGATCATCACCTGCCTACCTCCATTCACTACTACACATCTACACTCCCTCCAGAAGTCTGAGATCCTCTAGTGAAAGACGCCTCATTGTACTACCACAGAGAGGTATTAAATCACTGTCCAGAACATTCTCGTTCAATGTCCCTGCCTGGTGGAATGATCTTCCCACTCCACTATCCGGAATGCAGACTCCTTAACAGCTTTCAAGCGACTGCTGAAAACCCATCTTTTTCGACACTATGTGACTCAATAAAAAATATAAAAAAAATAAAAAAATTCTCCTCTCTTCTTGATCCTCCCTTTCTAGCCTGTTTTTCCTCTCTTTCTTGATCTTCTCCTTCTAGCCTGCACTCTTCTAACAACGCCTGATATATGGTATTTTTGAGCACTTCCTATGTTGATCTGCCTCCTTAGGATGAATCACTTGTTGTATTCCCAATTGTAAGTCGCTTTGGATAAAAGCGTCGGCTAAATGAATAAATGTAAATGTAAATGTAATTGATAGACTGGAGTTGCATGGATTACTTGTGGATTATTGTGATGTTTTTATCAGCTATACAGACTCTTATTCTGATGGCACCCATTCACTTTTAAACACAGATTTTCACTTTACAAGATATTATTTGATGGACTGGACTTGCTTGGATTTCTTGTGGTTTATTGTGAAGTTTTCTGATGTTTTTATCAGCTATTCAGACTCTTATTCTAATGGCACCCATTCACTTACAAACTGTTTTTCACTTTACAAGACATTACACACATGACTGGAGTCATGTGGATTACTTGTGGATTATAGTCATGTTTTTATCAACTGTTTGGTCTCTCATTCTGACGGCACCCATTCACTTACAAACACACACACACACACACACACACACACACACACACACACACACACACACACACACACACACACACACACACACATACACACACACACACACACACACACACACACATGTTGGGTTTACATGTTTTATGGGGACATTCCATAGGCGTAATGGTTTTCATACTGTACAAACCGTACTTTATATGGCCCTACACCTACCCTACACCTAAACCTAGCCCTCACAGGAGATTATGCACACTTTTACTTCCTCAAAAAAACTCATTGTGCATGATTTATAAGCCTGTTTCCTCATGGGGACCTGAGAAATGTCCCCACAAGGTCAAAATCTACTGGTATTCCTATCCTATCCTGGTATTCCTATCCACAACGTGATGAATACCAGGTACACACACACACACACACACACACACACACAGTTTTTCACTTCACAAGGCATAATTTGATGGACCGGACTTGCTTGGATTACTTGTGGATTATTGTCATGTTTTTATCAGTTGCTTAGAGTCTCATTCTGATAGCACCCATTCACTTACAAACGCAGTTTTTCACTTCACAAGACATTATTTGATGGACTGGAGTCATATGAATTACTTGTGGATTAGTGTGATGTTTTTATCAGCTGTTTGGACTCTCATTCTGATGACACCCATTCACTTAGCAAGTTTTTCCCTTCACAAGACATTAATTGATGGATTGGAGTTGTTTGGATTACTTGTGGATTATTGTGATGTTTATATAATTTGTTTGGACTCTCATTCTGATGGCACCCATTTACTTACAAACACTCTTTTTTCACTTCACAAGACGTTATTTGATGGAAGGGAGTCGCCTGGATTACTTGTGGATTATTGTGATGTTTTTATCAGCTATTTGGACTCATTATGATGGCACCAATTCAACTGCAAAAACAGTTTTTTGCTTCACAAATCGCATGGAATTCCTTGTGGATTATTGTGATGTTTATATCAGCTGTTTGGGTTCTAATTCTGACGGCACCCATTCACTGCAATATTTCATCAACAAAATTAGTATCGTTTTGTAAGTGGCATATAACATAGCTAACAACTTTGTAAATTTCTGCTACCGAATCTCCCTGTAACTATGTCTAGTCTTCAAAAAATAGCAACAAAAACACTTCAGTCTTCTCCAAAGGTGCCACATGCGTGTGTATTAAAGGATAACTATTGCCAAAATGCAACCTGGGCTGTTTTTTTTTTACTGTAAACAAGACAAACTTATATCTAAAAGCATAATTACGACCAGAGCCGGACAGTAACGGAGTACATTTACTTGAGTACAGTACTTAAGTACAATTTTTAGGGATCTGTACTTTACTCAAGTATCATTTTTGGGGAGTACTCATGACTTTACTCAAGTACATTTGAGAGGCAAATATTGTACTCTTTACTCCGCTACATTTCTATCCATAACCGTGAGTACCCGTTACTTATAAAAAAAGGAAAAAAGAAAAATCTCAGAAACCCTGAATTTGTTGTTTCAAAAGAGTTGTCAAACATAGATTGTGTGTGTGAGAATGGTGTTATTTAGCTGAAAGTATTTTCTCCGGCCTTTGCCTGTATGTCAATGTGAGAGGAAGGGGCTTAATACTGTCACTCAAATGAGCTGAATTTTATTTGTCCTTCTTTGTACGCTGACCTAAACACAGCTGATTAGCTGATTTTCTTTAATCACTTAATCACGGTCAGGTTCAGAGGTGTGTCAGAACATTGCTATATTGCCTTCTTTGCTGGTTTAGGTTTATTGATTTGATTGATGAAAAACAGAGAAACTCACATGTACACACAATTGTTAGCTGAATTTTCTTTTCTGATATTATACATTAATGTAAGCTGAGCATTTGCTTTAATGTTCTTGAGTATGCGGTAGGTTTAACACAGTCAGGTTCAAATGTGGGTGCGAAAAATCCATTAAAACTCTAGCAGAGGTTTGTCAGAGCATTGCCATTGTGCTATTGCCTTGTGGGCAAGTGAGAAATGTTAAATAAAGCAACATGGTAAAAAGATGAAAATGACTTAATTTTACTTTCAATTCCTTTTACATTCTCCAAGGTATTAACGTTATTCATATATCCATGTAGGACGTTTCTGTACATAAATGTAATCACTGTGGCAGTAGTAATGCAATATTTAGAAAATGTACTCTTGTATTCTTGATACTCAAGTACTTTTAAAAACAAGTACTTCAGTACTTTTACTTAAGTAGACATCTGACTGTAGTACTTTTACTTGTACTTGAGTAAAATTTAGCAAGGGGTATCTGTACTTTTACTCAAGTAATGAAGCTGTGTACTTTGTCCGCCTCTGATTACGACAAACGAGCCGTTTTTGAGATTGAACATGATTTCGTTTTGTGGTCAGTGGCCGGTGAATGGGAGTACTAGGGGCATAACTTTGAGCGCATCAAAATCGATATTTTTACAACACAAAGAAGGCTCGACACACCATGAAACTTTGCTCGAAGTATCGCCTGGGTCTCTACACATGAACTCGAGCATTGAGAACATTGTTTGTGTACACAGAGTTTACTAAAAAGAAAGGTTTTGGACAACTCACTGACACTGTTTGGGTTTCCGCTCACAGCCATCTTGCCAGTCAAGAGGTGTCGATCTCCGAATGCGAATGAATGGACTCCATAGGACGAAATATTAGGATTATATGAGGCTCTTTTTACAACTAGAAGGTTAATATTGTTTTTCACTTGCGACAAAACAACGAATTAGCCGTGCATTTATATGGAAATATGCTTTAGGAGCTATCCATCTTTACTCTCCTCGCATTCGGAGATCTACACCTCTTGACTGGCAAGATGGCTGTGAGCGGAAACTCAAACAGTGAAAGTAAGTTGTTCAAAAACTTTTTTTAGTAAACTCTGTGTACACAAACAATGTTCTCAATGCTCGAGTTCATGTGTAGAGACCCAGGCGATACTTCGAGCAAAGTTTCATGGTGTGTCGAGCCTTCTTAGTGTTGTAAAAATATTGATTTTGATGCTCTCAAAGTTATGCCCCTAGTACTCCCATTCACCGGCCGTTGACCACAAAACGAAATCACGGTCAATCTCAAAAACAGTACGTTTGTCGTAATTATGCTTTTAGATACAAGTTTGTGTCATTTACAGTAAGAAAAACAGCCCAGGTTGCATTTTGGCAATAGTTATCCTTTAAGACTGCATTGTCTTTTTATGCGGTTTTGTCCTCTTTTCCTCTGAGATATACTGTATATTGTTTTTTTTTTCTTTTTTATGTAGCGAGCTGGGAATTCAGAACGCAAGTCACATGCAGCTTGTGTGTGTTGTTTCATACAGGACAGATGAATTTCTGCACTGCAGTTTTCTACTCTATGTGGTCTATATGTAAATGTACAGTACACACATTCATCTCTGTCATAATTTCAGTGTACATGAGGCCAACAGCGCGTCTGAATCAGTCAGATAACAGTGAAAAGGCACCACATTCTGAGCACATAGATATTGTGTTGGTGATACATAAAGACACATTTAAACATGCTGACGCCATGGATACTGCAAAAGTGGCTTGCGTGGTTCTCTGAATTGCACGTTTCAAAAACATGTTTAAAGGAGACGTCTTAATTAAAATACTGTCAGATACACGGAAACGTAATAGATTCTGAGAGAAATACATGTTTTATGTGAGAGTCAAGAATTACCTGAATTGTAAATCTATTTTATGTCCTTTAGTGCAGTTTTGCAGGATTAGAACCATAGTAGTAGCAGTAAACATACTGTAAAAATAGTAACATTGTGAAATATTCACCAATTTATTATTACAACGCGTTTTCTATTTTAATATATTCCAAAACTTAATATTCCTGAATTTTCAGAGTCAATACGCCAGTCTTCAGTGTCTCAAGATCCTTCAGAAATCCTTCTGATTATGATAATTTATTATTATTATTATCAATATTGAAAACATGCTGCTACATTTTTTCAGAATTCTTTGATGAGTATAACATTCAAATGAACAGTATTTATATAAAATAGAATGTTTTTGTGACATTATTAATGTCTTTGAAGTATTTAGAACTACAAATTTTATAAAAAAAAATCTTACGGACCCCAAACCTTTAGTGCATGTTTTCATCCACTAAACATTTACTGAATTTAACTACATGAAAATTCTGTCATCATTTACTCACCCTTATGTTGTTTCTGTTTGACTTTCTTATTTCTGTTCGACAAAAAGGGAGAAATTTTGAAGATTTTGCTGGTCATTTCTTTCCATGCTATTAGAATGAATGGGGACTAGAGCCTTCAAACCTCAAAAAGGACAAACACAGTAATAAAGTATCATATCAATTTTTGTAGCAGTAGCCAAAAATACATTGTATGGGTCAACTTTGTATTTTTGCCAAAAATCTTTAGGATATTAAGTAAAGATCATGTTCCATGAAGGTATTTTGTAAATTTCCCACCATAAATATAATAAAACTTAATTTTTGATTAGTAATTGCATTGCTAAGAACTTCATTTGAACAACTTTAACGTTGTTCAATTTTCTCAATATTTATATTATTTAGCACCCTCAGATTCCAGATTTTCAAATAGTTGTATCCTATCCTAACAAACCAGACATCAAAGAAACGCTTATTTTATTCAGCTTTCAGAAAATGTATAAATCTCAATTTTAAAATTTTTTTACCCTTATGACAGCTTTTGTGGTCTAGGGTCACAAATCACTCTTTTAAGAAGAGTATTGTGAATGAATCTGTTGAGTCAGTTCATGAATGATTGCTCATGAATGAAACTGATCTGATTACAACAATTGTATTTACGTTTGTGTAAAGTTTTGGTTTAGGTAACACTAAAATGTAACTTTTCACACTAAGAACCAGTGCTGCCTCATTCCTCACTAATGACTAAAAAATATTGATCTAATATTGTGATTCCTGTGCTTTCTCAATAGAATAACAACGGACATTTCAAGGTGAGACCCGCGCATAGCTCTTTCATTATGTAAAAATCAGATATCACCTGAAGTCCTTTATATTCATCGTGACTATGAGAATATTTGAGCATCTGTCAAGATGAATATCAAATGTGAAACTCGATGAGTTGGCCTTCAAGCTTTTTTTTTTTCCATTCATCAGCTCAACGTTTTCATAAAGCGAATCGAGCGAGCGTCACTTGGAACTAATGATACAGATGTCTGATCAACAGTTGCTGAAGTTCAGCAGTGGTTGTAACCTTCACAGCACTCCTAAACTTCATTTACATTCACGTATGATCCGACCCGTCCCCTCTCCTCTTTCCCCCGCCGCTTTGATGACTGACAGCCCTGCTGCTAAATAAAAGAGAAACCCATTTCGAAATTTTCTTCGAGGAGTAGATCGATTGAACCCTCTCTGCCTCTTCTCCTTCAAAAGACCCTTCCGCTCTTGAAAGTCAAGGGAAGCCTACAGCACGGACGGCTTTACTCCGAGTGGGAGACGAGGCGTGCCAAATAATAATGGCCTCCGAATAATGAACGATGCCGCGAACAAATGCTCAGCAGCGCTTTCTCCAAACACGTCGATGTGACATCGATGCGCGTCTACATTTGCCAGGGGGTCATTAGCTTTACTCTAGATGAAAGACAAGTACGTTCCTTGAGATGCTGACAAAAGTTTCAGTTAAGAAAACAGAGACGGGAATCTGACCGAAACATACCAAGTCCACATTTCACACCCTTAAGTCAGAAGAAAAATAAATAATAAATAAAATATACTGTATTTGCACATCTTTTTATGACAACTGAACACACTTTTTCTTCTTTAATGCATTCAGACACAAAGCTGAAGTCAAAAGTTTATATACACCTTGCAAAATAAGATTGATCATACAAAATGCTTGTTATTTTTTATTTAGTACTGACCTGAATAAGATTTCACATACAGGATGTTTACATATAGTCCACAAGAGAAAATAATGGTTGAATTTATGAACCCGTTCAAAAGTTCACACACACTTGATGCTTAATACTGTGCTGTTACCCGAATGATCCACAGCTGTGCATTTTGTTTAGAGGTTTTGTGTATTTGAACCCTTTCCGATGCCTGTATGATTTTGAGATCACACTGAGGACAACTGAGGGACTCATATGCAACTATTACAGAAGGTTCAAACGTTCACTGATCCTTCAGAAGGAAACATGATGCATTAAGAGCCGGGGGTGAAAACTTTTGAACAGAATGGAGGTGTACATTTTTCCTATTTTGCCTGAATAAAATCATATATAATTGCATGAGTCCCTCAGTCGTCTTTAGTGTGAAAAGATGGATCTTAAAATCATAAGAGCGATCATACAAAACGCATGTTATTTTGTTAAAATAATTAACATTTTGCAGATTCTGAACTGTACATACATATATATTCCACATGTTTCTGCTTGCTTCAGGTTTTTCTTCCTGTTTTTGTCTTTTTCACATTGTCAAGGCACTTTAGATGTTATTGACAGGTGCGCAGAAGTGTCCTTGCATACATATTTAGAAGCTTTTGAGACAAGGCCATTCGGGAATATTTATATGCGTAAATACTTAATGTGTCTGTGTGCCTCTTCATGTAATGTGTTCGGTCCTGTTCATCATTTTTTGCTGTTCTCTTACTTACGTCTGAGTGTATGAACAGTAAATACAGAGTTTTAGTGTTCCACTCTGATCTTTTGCCACTTTTCAAGTCTTCAAGTTCTCTTCAAGTTCCTGCACTTTTGACTTTGCAGTGCTGGGTTTTTTTCAATGTCTTTGGTCTGTCATTTTTAAATGCCCTTATACTTTCTGCAGGTCTTTACCAGTTTCACCTCTTCACATACAATTTAAACAAGCATACTGGGGAGGTCGCAAATACTGACAAGAACATGACTAGTTCATATTTCACACTAAAATCAAAGGGAAAAAGTAATATTAGGGTCAGTAATATTAAAATAATAACTTTGTTCAGCAAGGATGCATTAAATTGATCAAAGTAAGGTTTAAGACAATTATAATATTGCAAAAGATTTGTTTTTCAAGTAAATGCCGATCTTTTAAACTCCTCATTCATTAAAGAATGTTAAAAAAATATCAAAGTTTCAGTCATGGACACTGAAGACTGGAATAATAGTTGCAGAGAATTCAGCTTTGCATCACAGGAATAAATTACAGTTTAAAACATATTCAAATACAAAGTTATTTTGCAGTTATTTAAAAAATTTAAATATTTATTATACTTTTTTTAGGGGGATAATGTGCAGCGTTGGTTGATGGATGTTTTCAAAAACCAATACATAAAATAAATTAAAACCTTACAACCCCAAACATTTGAACTGTAATGTGTATGTGTGTATATATACTTTTATATTTCTTTTAAAATAATTTTTATTTTTATGCTTCATGGTATTATACATTTTACTGCATTCATGTTAATTTAAATAATCTCATTATTTGATACAGTTGAAGTCAAAAGTTTACGTACACCTTGAAGAATCTGCAAAATATTATTTTACCAAAATAAGAGCGATCATACAAAATGCATGTTATTTTTTATTTAGTACTGACCTGAAGATATTGAAGATATTTCACATAAAAGATGTTTACATATAGTCCACAAGAGAAAATAAGTTGAATTTATAAAAATGACCCCGTTCAAAAGTTTACATACGCTTGATTCTTAATACTGTATTGTTACAGTTACAGTGTTTTTAAACCAAGAAAGCATTCATTTTTTGTTATGTTTAATATAATTTATTATTAAAATTATGTGGGATGGGTATTCGGGAATGGGGAGTGGGGGCGCCAGATTTTTTTATAGGTTTAAAGGGGGGCGCGACCAAAAAAGTTTGAGAACCACTGATCTAAATCATTGATTTAAAATGTTTTTAAATAAAATTTTCTGTAATGTTACCCTAAAAATGCTATATATGTATGTTTTTTTAAGTAAGCAAACATTTAACAGTACTATAACTATTTATAAACTATTTATTTATTTAGTTGTATTTTATTGCATTGCATTTGGATTGTGGTAATCAGAATTTGCAGGAAAATGTGCTTATAATTATGCAAATCATGTTAAAATGCAAAACCTCCACAGATTCTTATCACACTATTTAATTAATTTAAATTGTGTAAGCTAGCATATAGACAGTGACTCTGCAAAATAAATAAACAAACCCCTTCAATGTGACACCTGAAACACACAGTGGGGTTTATTTTGTAATAATGACTGACTGACTGACTTATTGCTCATACCGCTTGATTTGTTTACACCGCAAAAAAAAAAAAAAAAAAAAAAAAAAAAAAAAACACTTTTCATGATTCATTTCACCACCCAAACACACAAGATCAGGTCTGGCTGACCGCCTGCTCATACGGATGACTAAAAACCCCTAGCTGCATTACAACCACAAACCCTCCAGATCAATCCTGCAGGAATTGAGAAAACACCATAACAAACCTCACTCCTCACATCCCACCACATGCAGACAAATTCAGTCCACGTGCTGCTCTTCTCCAACACTGAATCAATTCACATCCACAGCTGGAAAAACAGCATACCAATTACAGAAGCCATTCGTGGCAGGCCTGCTGACACTGAGCCATGGCGGCAAGCTACGGGATGATCTCAAAGACAAGCTCAGACTAAACAGACATGCAAGTGCACATATCCAAGACGTATTTCTGACCTCTCAAAGCCCGGGGAGTGAAGGAATTGACATGTCTGTCCCCAAAAGATGGCATGCAATAACACATGGGATCATTTTGCATTCAGAGATCATGCAGGATAGACACTCTGTAGGGATCAAATTAGTATGAACAGATGTGCGCAGTATACATACTACATACTATGAATTGACTTTTACTCAAGTTAGTTGGATTACATTGTCTTTCTGTTATGCAAGTCATCTCCAGAGACATGATTTGAGACATTATCTGAAGTCTACAAACGCCTCAAGTTACCGTACTACAGCGACAGCCAGCATTATGCAACTTAGATTAATTCATATGTCCCTTTTGTGCTCATTTCATGCCTGCTTCACACATTCAGACATCATTGCTCAGGTCCAAACTGTGTTTTAGTGTTCACTGAACAAAAGGAGAATGTTATGCAGAAAGACATTAATACTCTTCATGCAGTTAGAGGTTTCAGGGCCCGTCTGCAATATTTGAATATATAATGTTCTAAGTACTACTACTACTGCCATTACTACTACTACTAAATACAACAATTTTACAAATAAAACAAATAAAAAATATATATTTTTAGGGCTGTCATTTGTCTGATTTGTGTTCATTTAAACATTTTAACATTCAAAAGTTTTAACATTGAAATTTAACATTAGATTTTAAAGGGAACCCCAGGTATTAAAGGTGTGTTCACACTTGTAGTTTGGTTCGTTTCATTTGGTCTGAACCTAAAAAGGAAAATGATACATTTGGTCCTGGTCCGCTTAGCGTTCACACTGGCATTTTTGACAGCTAACCTAAAGTTACCGAACCTAAAGGCATAGCGATACATTCACAACCTGTTTGGTTGGGTTAAATGATGTATATTTCGTGACAGAACTCAACGAACACCCCAAACAAAAGGAAAAGGTGCATTCGACTTAAAGCTGCGGGTGTATGACTTCCAAGCACCCATTCACTGATTGGTCTGCTCAGCACCGCTTTAAGTCGAATACACCTAATGCCATCTGCTAGATAAGCACTCTAGTTGTTGCATGCATATGATTTTATTTTCACAACCTGCAAACTCACAAAGAGCTCATAAAAGGCACTTTACCTCCTCATTGCTCCACATTTGCCCTCTGCTCATTTTGTTTTGGATACACTGCTTGTTCCCTTCATGAAATCATATCACATAGCATCATTCGTTTAGAAGTATTTGGTCCAAGTTGCATTCATATTTCATTCAAACTGCACTAGTGTTCGTTTGAAAGCGGACCGAGACCCATCTTTATAGCATTCTCAGTCCGCTTGTTTAGTGCACATCAGGGTTCGCATGCGTTCACACTTACTCAAATGAACAGCACCAAAGCTCATTGCACACTGAGTGTGAAATTTTGTATGCGTTTTTCTGTTTTTTTTTTTTCATCTGTGTCATCATTTCCTAATTGGACTTAGAATGCAGAATCCTTGTGTACTAATCCCACAAAAAACATGACTTATGATGAAATAGCTGAAAAAAAGAGAGATCGAAAAACAAGGGGGTAAACACATGCTTGGTGGACGTGCATGACTGTTACGCTCGCATCTTTTTGGGGCAGCCTTGGCCTAATGGTTAGAGAGTTGGGCTCGTAACCCAAAGGTTGCAGGTTCGAGTCTCAGGTCCGGCAGGGATTGACGGTGGGGTGAGCAAATAACCAGTGCTCTCTTGATAAAATTTGCATTTATCAATTCTGCTGTGTGCCTATTTCTATTATTTCCATTATTGCATCATGTCTCAAAAGCGCGTCTCGAGACCCTCACGTTCTTCGCTGCATGTTTTTTTTTTTTTACTATTACTAAGCGCTCTGTATGAATGGGCTCTAAAATGCAATGCATGCTTTTTTTTTTTTTTAATCACATTAGCTTTTGTTTGCACTATTGGGTAGGTTTAGTAGTAATGCAGTAATGTTTTTACATATTTTGAACTATGGGGGGCGCCATTATTGTGATGATGTCCAATGGTGTGATTTTGACCTAAAGTGTATTGAATCATGATACCGAGTGTGAACGTACCTTGCATATCTCATCTCGGTTTGTGTCCAGCTGTCCGAAATCTGGGGTCAGTTAGCCGATGCTCACAACAGGTTGTCAATGAAAGTCAACAGGGCATCGAAGAAGCCATGTAAATAAATCACTGTTTTATGCCATTTACGAGGCACAAAGTAGCTCCACGCTTCATTGGTAGACTTCCAAGGGCCCTGACATTTAAAACGAGACATTGAGAACTCAGAAAAAGCACCAGTAGTTTATTTACAAGAAGATTTATACAGACAGTAACTGGAAAAGAAAATCCGGTCGCCGCCATCCTGAACTTAGTCACGATAAGTCGAGTGTCGAGCACCAAGGAATTTATCAGGTTATCAACGTATCAGGTTGTAGTTTCCTTCGTGCTCGACACTCGACTTATCGTGACTACATTTAAGAAGGCGGCGACCGGTCTGTTCCTGGTGGAAGATGTC
Source organism: Garra rufa (assembly GCF_049309525.1). Taxonomy (NCBI): domain Eukaryota; kingdom Metazoa; phylum Chordata; class Actinopteri; order Cypriniformes; family Cyprinidae; genus Garra; species Garra rufa. The sequence goes on along the minus strand of NC_133383.1, from coordinate 8,588,334 downwards.
TGTATAAATCTACTTGTAAATAAACTACCGGTGCTTTTTCTGAGTTCTCAATGTCTCGTTTTAAATGTCAGGGCCCTTGGAAGTCTACCAATGAAGTGTGGAGCTACTTTGTGCCTCGTAAATGGCGTAAAACAGTGATTTATTTACATGGCTTCTTCGATGCCCTATTGGCTCTCATTGACAACTTGTTGTGAGCATCGGCTAACTGACCCCAGATTTCGGACAGCAGGACACAAACCGAGATGAGATATGCAAGGTACGTTCACACTCGGTATCATGATTCAATACACTTTAGGTCAATATCACACCGGAGTTCTCCTTTAATGGTGCTACCTGTTGCTATTTTTATTGCAACACAACTCGGAATAAACAACTTGAAAAATAAAATACTGATGCGATGACCACATCTACTGAAAGTAGCTAAAAATGCCGTACCTTCTATTTTTTTACAAGGAGTCTAAACGCCCCTGGATATCGAGTGAAATCCACACTGAAAAATGTCTTCAGTGGCTAGCGTTTCTTGTCTCTGCCATCTGTAAACTCTTTCAGTAGCTGTGGTCTACTAAAAGCCTCAAAGGCATCAGGACTAAAGTGGAGAGAACAAAGACGCAGGTCTTTGGGACGTTTTATTCGCCACAGACATCCTCCCATTCTTTTCTGCTCTTCTCATCACTAGTAAAGCAGAGAAGACTTACATTGCTTCTCTTGTTGCCCTTTGACTAAAAATTGCAACTAAAAGCTGCACAATGCAGCGCCGTATCCTTATCAAAAAAATGTGAACACTCCTGCAGTAAGCAAAATGCTATTAGTACTTACAGTTCATACACTGAGGGACTGTGAACAGAAACATTTAATTCTCTTACACTAAACTAATTTCTTATTAATTCATGCAGTGGCCATGAACGAATGAGAATAAGTAATGCGCTTAATTAAAAAAAAAAAACATCTGCTGCTCATAATACAAACACCTTCACAGCACCTATGTACCTTAAAGATCGATCCAGACCATGAGGGTCCTCAGCGTCAATGGCTGTCTCTGAAAAACAGCACAGCGAGGTCCACGGCTGCATCTGTGTGACGACTCTCATTTTGTGAATCAGACGCTCTGCTCTCTAATTACACTCATTAAGAGCGGTGAGCTCACAATCTCCCATTATCCCGCAGAGAGCAGGGATCTCATTGCACCTCATTATCATTACGGCTGCTTGTGTTACTGCCTTTGATTTCAATAATATCGCTCTCAGGGGCCAGGGGCCCCGAGATAACCTGGACGTCCTATGGGACATCCGGCTTATTGGCTGTCCGATAAAACGTACGGCAAAAATCAACATCAATTTCCAGGTGCAGTCTCATGAATTATTTACTTCATTTTTAACATGCACTACCAGTCAAAAGTTTTTGGACAGTAAGATTTTTTTTTTTTTTTTTTAAGAATTCTCTTTAGTTTACCAGCCTGCATTTATTTGATCCAAAATACAGCAAAAGCATATTTCTCTCCTGAAGAAATGATAGAAATAAATACTTTTATGTAGCAAGGATGCTTTAAATTGATCAAAAGTGATGATAAAGACATTTATAATGTTACAAAAGATTTCTAGTTCTTTTGAACTTCTAGGAATTTGAACTTCTAATTCATCATAGAAACCTGAAAAATTATACTCGGCTGTTTTCAACATAGTAATAATAATAAATGTTTTATGAGCAGCAAATCAGCATATTAGAATGATTTCTGAAGGATCATGTGACTGAATGATGCTAAAAATTCAGCTTTGAAATTACATTTTTAAATATATTCAAATAGAAATCAGTTATTTTGAATAGTAAAAATATTTTAAAACGTTACTGTTTTTGCTATACTTTGGATCAAATAAATGCAGGCTTGGTGAGCAGAAGAGACATTAAAAAAAAATCTCACTGTTCAAAAACTTTTGACTGGTAGTGTAACTTTCTAGAAAAAGAAGAAAAATAAGAAGTAAATGAACGGCCAAAATACTTAGTTTTTTGATTGATAAACGATGTTAGATAAATGTCCCTTCTTAGTCACTTAGTGAAATGCTGTCACTGTCAAGCCCAGAGATAACGTTCAACGAAAACTGGCAAAAAAAATCATTTTAATTAACTATGACCTATAGCAACCACCTAGAAACCCCTTGGTAACTGTACAGTCTGCCAGTATGAGCTCCTTAGCAACTTTTGCACAGGCAAGCAGTGCTCATATTTTCTTCAGAAAGGTAGGCGTTTATAACGCCGCATCTATGCAGGGCTTTGACAGACATATAGAAAATAACGTTAGGACGAAGATATGAAGAAAAACTTTCATGGAGAGACACAGAAAGCCACATCATTTATTTCACAGCTCTTTCTGCCTCTGCCAGCTCAGCACTATGAGGGCAAAATTACGTTTTGAAAGATTTCTCAAGCTAGGCGAACATTCGCCTGCTGTCTCATATTGAACTATCGCTGATATAAAGGTTTTGATGTGTTTTTTCCCCTCTTTACTCAGTCGATTTTACTGTCTGCGCAACCCAAGCTCATAGTTAAAAGGCTGAGGCATACAGTATAGTTTATAGATACCCACATATTCACATTTTCTGTTAATGAATGTGAATTCAGAATGGGAGTAGCTGCTGTAATGAGAGTCCAAACAGCTGATTCAACGATTACAATAGTAATCCACATGACCACTGTTGTTAAGAAATTAACATGTTTATAAGAAACAAACCTACCATTAAAGGATTTTAACTTGAGTTTAACCAAAATATGAGTTCATAATTCATAATGGTGAAAAAATCTCCATCCCCTATTGTCCAATCACACAAATTGGTTTAGAAATGTTTTAGACTGTTTTCACTTGTAAACGGTGCTTGATTTTTTTGCATATTTCTCCAACTTTTCCTCTAGAGAAAGCAATATTACAAGATAGAGGACACATTTTAAGTAAAAAAACATCTTAAGGATGAATTTGCTTATTACAAACATGCAGCTCACAAGATGTTAATTGATTGAACTGGAGTGGTGTGGATTATTGTGATGTTTTTATCAGCTGTTTGGACTCTCATTCTGACGGCACCCATTCGCTGCAAAGGATCCATTGGTGAGCAAGTGATGTAATGCTAAATTTCTCCACATCTGTTACAATTAAGAAACAAAGTCATCCACATTTTGTACTGTCTGAGGGCGAGTCCAGTTTTTAGCTAATTTTTATTTTTGTGTGAATATTCCTTTATGTTATTAATATATATATACTGTATACAGTAGCATGCAAATCCCTTACTGCAGTTCTACATCTTCAGTGAGATATTTTCTGTTACCTGTGGTGCAGTAAGAGGAGAATATGTTTCTGAATCCCTCTGGGATCGATTCATGAGCAAAGCAGATGAGACCAAAAAGAGACATAGGCACTGCAGAATAACCTGAATCCCCAGCGAATAACGTCCATCAGAGTATGCCGCAGAGTAACAGTAGAGTGATTCCAGCCCAGTCGCAAACCAGCTGAAAAATTAGAAAACTTGGGTTAAAGTCAATAGGTCAATATTTCAATTAAAAAAAAGGCAAAAAGAGTGCTTTAAGGTTAATGACAATACAAACAGGAAATAAATATATTAAGTAAATAAAAAGTTTTTTTTACACAAATGTTCAACAAAAAACTATTATAATTTTTTTATATTATTTTTATATTTTACACTACCAGTCTAACGTTTTTAAACAGTAAGATTTTAATGTTTTTTTTTTAAATAAGTCTCTTCTGCTCACCAAACCCGCATTTATTTAATTCAAAGTACGGCAAAAATTGTAAAATATTAAAACATTTTACTATGTAAAATAACATTTTACAATTTTAATCTATTTTAAAATGTAATTTATTCCTATGAATTGGCAGCAGAATTTTTAGCATTAATACTCCAGTCACATGATCCTTCAGAAATCATTCTAATATCCTGATTTGCTGCTCAAAAACATTGATTATTATTATTTTGTTGAAAACAGCAGAGTACATTTTTTCAGGTTTCTTTGATGAATCAAAAGTTCAGAAGAACAGCATTAATCTGAAATAGAAAACTGTAACATTATAAAGGTCTTTATCATCACTTTTGATCAATCTGATCTTTCTATTCATTAAATAATCTAGAAAAGTACTCAACTGTTTTAAATATTAATAATAATAATAATAATAATAATAATAATAATAATAATAATACAATGTAAAAAATAAAATCATAAAAAAACAGTCAAACCTCTGGCAGCTACAGGTGCCAAACAAAAACCGTAATATTACAGTAAAATATCTTAATTGAAATAAAGTGCAAAACAATAATTTTACAGAAATTTTCATTAAAGTTTTTACAGAAAAAAATGTTATGATCTTATGTTACAGATTTTTCCTTTTTTCAATTACGATATTTTAAAATGTTACTGCTTTTTCTGTACTTTGAATCAAATAAATGCAGGCTTGGTGAGCAGACTTCTTTAAAAAAAAAAACATTAAAAATCTTACTGTTCAAAAACTTTTGACTGGTAAGGTAATCCATATTACATCCAGTGTTGTCTGAATTTTAATTTTATACAAATGTACAGCATACAATGTTTTTAAAATATTATATTTTTGTTTCAGTTTTGTAAAGCAACTGCTTCATGGTTTATTGCCAGAATGACTCAGACAGACTGCCAACTTTTCAAACTAGGTGCTGCTTTTAATATATTTTTTTCAAAGTGCACATATCCTGACCATGCAAGAGAGGAGAGATGTCGACAGATATAAGAGTAGAAATGTAGCTCTCCAATCACCCGCCGTGATTCACACTTATACGCAACTTCGTGGCTCACCGCCAGCCACTTCAAACAACAAAATCTGTACATTAGCACAACGTTTAGCAGAAACTCCTGTTTAGAAAGGCTCAGAAGCAGCCAGACGTACACTTACATGACATTATCTGCTGCATTTTACAATAATGGCTCGAGAGAAGTGGGCAGGGATGGCCGCTGAAGTTCTGGACATAGAAAGCATGATGACATCTGAAGTGCTTCTTTAGAGCGCGAACGGAAGATGGGAAATGGATGGGTAATTGGATGTTGTTTTGCATGTGTTTGTGGTTTTATTGCCCAAGGATGGTGCGCAGACACACGCGAAGCAGAACAGCAAAAGCAGCTTAACTTACTGCGGTAATATGGAGGATCCAGGTAAATTGGGCCATTTTTGTCACTGAGATAAATGGCAAAAAGTGGCCCAATTTACCCTACGTACATATAAATTTATTATTCTAGAGATGATCCCACACCTTCCATACACAGGACAGATGCTTTTGCAGAGCTTGAGTGTATATTGAGAGAAAAATATCACACTGTCTCCTGCATCAATGCAACACTCATTTCCATACTGACCTGCATGAGGCTGAAACAATCCCAAACATCAGACAGAAACATTTCCAATGTTTCCCACAAGGTTTATTCCACCGGAATATATATTCCCTGTGTGAAAACAGGAGAAAGTCAGCGTAGGACTTGCTACAGTAAACCAGAAAACTTTTTTTTTCTTGATTAAACCAGTCCCCTTGATAGTAGAGATGATACAAGAAAACAGCACAAGAATATATGACGGAATAAAAAAGAAATATATCTTGCAGCCACAGTTATTACTGTTCACTAAAACTAAAATGATAAAAAAAGAAAAAACTTTGTTACTTGATGAAAATTTACTACATATACTTTTCATTTAGTTCAACTAAACTAAGAGAATTGTCAGATATGAACTTACAATTGCGAGATATAAATTCAGAATTGCATGATACAAATTCAATTCTGAGAAATAAAGTCAAAATTGCTTGATATAAACACGCAATTCTGAGAAATAAAGTCAGATTTGCTTGATATAAACACGCAATTCTGAGAAATAAAGTCAGATTTGCTTGATATAAACACACAATTCTGAAAAATAAAGACGCAATTGCGTGTAAAGTCAGAATTGCATGATACAAACTCGCAATTGCAAGTTAAGTCGGAATTCTGAGATATAAACTGGCAATTCTGAGAAATAAAGTCAGAATTGCTTGATATAAACACACAATTCTGAGAAAAAGTCGCAATTGCGTGTAAAGTCAGAATTGCATGATACAAACTGGTAATTCTGAGAAATAAAGTCAGAATTGCTTGATATAAACACACAATTCTGAGAAATAAAGTCAGAATTGCTTGATATAAACACACAATTCTGAGAAAAAGTCGCAATTGCGTGTAAAGTCAGAATTGCATGATACAAACTGGTAATTCTGAGAAATAAAGTCAGAATTGCTTGATATAAACACGCAATTCTGAGAAAAAGTCGCAATTGCGTGTAAAGTCAGAATTGCATGATACAAACTGGTAATTCTGAGAAATAAAGTCAGAATTGCTTGATATAAACACACAATTCTGAGAAATAAAGTCAGAATTGCTTGATATAAACACACAATTCTGAGAAAAAGTCGCAATTGCGTGTAAAGTCAGAATTGCATGATACAAACTGGTAATTCTGAGAAATAAAGTCAGAATTGCTTGATATAAACACACAATTCTGAGAAATAAAGTCAGAATTGCTTGATATAAACACACAATTCTGAGAAAAAGTCGCAATTGCGTGTAAAGTCAGAATTGCATGATACAAACTGGTAATTCTGAGAAATAAAGTCAGAATTGCTTGATATAAACACACAATTCTGAGAAAAAGTCGCAATTGCGTGTAAAGTCAGAATTGCATGATACAAACTGATAATTCTGAGAAATAAAGTCAGAATTGCTTGATATAAACACACAATTCTGAGAAAAAGTCGCAATTGCGTGTAAAGTCAGAATTGCATGATACAAACTGGTAATTCTGAGAAATAAAGTCAGAATTGTTTGATATAAACACACAATTCTGAGAAATAAAGTCAGAATTGCTTGATATAAACACACAATTCTGAGAAAAAGTCGCAATTCCGTGTAAAGTCAGAATTGCATGATACAAACTGGCAATTCTGAGAAATAAAGTCAGAATTGCTTGATATAAACACACAATTCTGAGAAATAAAGTCAGAATTGCTTGATATAAACACAATTCTGAGACATAAAGTCGCAATTGCGTGTAAAATCAGAATTTCATGATACAAACTGGCAATTCTGAGAAATAAAGTCAGAATTGCTTGATATAAACACACAATTCTGAAAAATAAAGTCGCAATTGCGTGTAAAGTCAGAATTTCATGATACAAACTGGCAACTCTGAGAAATAAAGTCAGAATTGCTTGATATAAACACACAATTCTGAAAAATAAAGACGCAATTGCGTGTAAAGTCAGAATTGCATGATACAAACTCGCAATTGCGAGTTAAGTCGGAATTCTGAGATACAAACTGGCAATTCTGAGAAATAAAGTCAGAATTGCTTGATATAAATATAAATTCAGTGACGGAAACGGGCTTCCATACATTTGTTAACATTAGTTATAACATCAAACAATACACACTCTCAAAACAAATGTGTTAAAAGCAACATGTTATTTTCAACACTTAGATTTGTAAAAACGCGTCAAACAGCTCACGGACCTATAAACGCCATTTAGTTAACAAGCTAACGTATTTGGATGCGAAACAACGGAGACAACATGTAAATAAAGGTTAAACGAACATCTGATGCTTCCTGGACTATCAATACAAAACATTTGTTCGCTAGGCAGAGATATACAACTTTATTAAAATGAAATGTACTCACTTCAGACCAAAGACGCTTCAGACAGACGGCCACTGGCATGGCGGTTGAAAAACAGCGTCACTGCGCAGACGCAGAACTTTCGTCCAGCGCGTTTCCCTCCAGCGAGTTAAAAAGTTTATAAACATTTTCTTCGACATGATAAATAGATCTGATCGCTTAAAGGTGCACTGAAGTGGCTTGAAACACGCCGTGTTACGCCTGTTTCACACATACTCCGTCTGCAGTGCGTATGCGTTGCGTATTTTTTTCCGCACCCATGTTAACGGATCAGAGCGTTCACACTGCACGCGGTTGCTGTCCGTCAGTGCGTTCCAGATGCGGTGCGTTTGCAGCAGTGCAGCGATTGTTTAGGCACAGAGTCTATTTTTGCTGTGCTGCATTGCGTTGCATACGCTGAATTAAAGTGACAGCGCATTGTTCGCTGTAAAAATGAACATGAATTGACACGGAAATGTATCGTAAATGCATATAATTGCAGTCTTCTGTGTTTCACAGTCAACACATGGCTTTTTCAATTGGCTAGGTTTAGAATAGTGCAGTTTTAAATAAACAAGGCAACATAATACATGCACTTGTCCAGGTAGAAAAGTTCTTTAAAATATGGTTTTTAATAAAGATTTAATGCGAAAGAAAGGCACAGAGAGCCGACTGTTTCTGTCTGTGGTAAGTTTTAATTTAAAATAAATATTTGTTAAAATAAAATATTTGTGAAAGCCCAATTTCAATATGAAAAGGAAGATATAGCCTACCTATGCTGTTTAAATGTGTTGCAACTTGCTTGAGCAACTTAATATACAAATGTAGATGTCAAGTGCATTGAATAATAGCCTACGTTGTTTATAATACGTTGATTTTAAACGTGAATATGTCTAGTATTGTTGTATTAGTGTACTGTGATAAAAAAAGAGCATCCCAATGCTGAAAAAGCACGTTTGGATTTGAAATTAAAATAACTGAAAAATGGTGTGTTTGTGGTAAACAGCCGCTGATCAGGAACGGACTGCAAACGCGTCCTGTGTGAAAGCAAAACGAGTCCATGCTGCTTCTGCATCGCATACGTAACGCACACGGACTGCATACGCACTGCAGACGGAGTATGTGTGAAACAGGCGTTATTCTATGTGGTCAGGGATGGGCAGTATTTTAGATACATGTATTTAAAATACGTATTTGAAAAACAAAATACTATTTTGTATTTTGTATTTTAAAGCCTTTGGGAAAAATATAATGTAATTTGTATTTAAATACATTTAAGATGAGTATTTTGTATTTTCAAAATACATAAAATACTTTGTGCCAATCAACCTCTTTATCAGGGTGCTGATTTAGTTCAGACACACCCCTCTCCCAACCTTGCAGCTCATCACTCATGCAGCAGAGTCAGCATTGGATCAGCGACTTTTCTCAGTTTTAAGTTAAGGGTGTCATCATGATCAATTCCTTGTTGATTAAAGTTAAAATGGTGCATCATTCAGATTTGCCTTCAGTAAACATGAAAGAATAAAAAAGCACTGACACCTGTAGGAGTTAGCCAATCAGTTTTGATAGTTTTTTTTTTTAATCTATCAACTAGCTAGTCAAATGTGTTTAAAACATTACTGCATGTTAGGGCTGGCTGATATGACAGAACTTTATATATCTTAGGCAGCGATGATGTAAAGTGTGAATCTATTAAACTTTTCAAAATCGTTCACATTTAGTTTTGCATTCAGAATATGTCCAAATATATTTCAGCCTAAAGGGATAGTTCACCCAAAAATGAAAATTTGATGTTTATCTGCTTACGCCAGGGCATCCAAGATGCAAACCAAGATTTTTGGTTTGCTCATGCTCAGGACAGTTGGACGTGGCGGTGTATCAAAGGAAAAAAAGGATATAAATACTGTTCAGTTTCTTGCAAAAAACAATCGTTTCGTGTCTTAGGACATTAATGTATCGTCACGAGCCGCAGGGTGTCATTTAGATTTGTCTGTGCATGTTTTTTGGCTGACAGACTGCATTGGTTTTTGTTAAAAATCTTGGTTTGTGTTCTGCTGAGGAAACAAAGTCACCTGGTGAAATAAACATCAAAGATGCTTTGCCACAAGCTGCCTCTGCCACTGTAGGAACTACTTACTATAGTGATGCCGATCTTCTTCCAAGATGGTATTCCTTGGAGCATCCACATTGTTGGAACCCTTCCACATCATCAGCAGGGATCTCAGGGTCTCAGGTGTTTCGCCCCTTAACCTGAACACCTCGCCTGAGTGGGGCCGTGAAGACTGCCTAGCCTTCACTTGCAGAAGGATTCCAACTGTGGGCTCTCTTCAGCCACAGCCATCTTGAGCTGGACTCGGCTGCTGCAGCTATGCCTCTGGTGGCTTTCTTCAGATGTTTCGGCTCCAGGCCCAACTTCTGGAGGAAGTAGCGCACCGATTTTGCTGGGAACCCGCGGCACCCAACTTCAATGGGGTAGCTGGTTGCATGCCACCCCTTTAAAGTGGCTTCGTCGACCAGGTCTTGGTACTTGGCTTTTTTCAATTGGTGTGACGTGGCTAGCCTCTCTTCCCAGGGCACCGTGAGTTCAACAATTATGATGGTTTTCGTGCTCCTGGATAGCAGGACCATGTCTGGTCGGAGGGATGTCACTGCCACATCCTGAGGGAAGACAAGTTTCCTCTTCAGGTCCACTCTCAACTCCCAATCAGAGGCTCGCTGCAAGGTAGAGGGTGGGTTCTTGGTCCCCATGCCGGTCTTATGAGCCTTGTCTCCTTCCCTCACAAAGGTTGTGGACTGGGGCGGGTAGGCCTGCTTGTTGTTGGCTTTGACTCGCTGCTGTTCCACCCATTTGGCAATTTCCGTGAGGACTTTGTCGTGCCTCCATCTGTAGCGGCCTTCTGCCAATGCTTTTGGACAACCGGCCATAATGTGGTTTAGTGTACAGAATGCTGCTCCACATTGGTTGCAAGATGGGTCTTCCTCTCCGCCCCAGATCTTTATATTCCTTGGTGTTGGCAGCAGGTCAGTCACTGAGCGCAGGAGAAAGCTTAGCTTCCTCTGGTCGGTCTGCCACAGTTCCTTCCAAGACAATGGTCGCTCCTGTGCCTGGTCCCACTGCGTCCATCGACCCTGAGAAGCAAGTCCAATCGCTTTCACCTGACGATCCTCCTCTGCTGCCTCGCGGACTCTTTGCACCACAAGGCCTCTTCTAGCTCTGGTATCAGCCCTGCTCCACCTCTGTTTCCTACATCTTGGATGCCCTGGGGGTAAGCAGATAAACATCATATTTTCATTTTTGGGTGAACTATCCCTTAATAGGGATGCCTGCACTTGATGGCCAATTTCACATGTATTTTGTGTATTTTAAAAATACAAAATACTGTATTTGTATTTAAATACATTTTTTTACACAGTATTTTGTATTTGTATTTAAATACATTTTTCCACTCAGTATTTTGTATTTTTATTTTAAATACATTTCTATGTATTTATGCCCATCTCTGTATGTGGTGACGTACTTTTAACTGAAACAAAAAGCCCCGCCCACTTATTTTGAATAGCCAATAGCGTTCCATTTATATCTGCTGGGGCCAGAGCCGTTAAGCTCGATAAAGCTGCATTTGTAGCTTATGACAGCCACAGACTAATAAATTACCCCACAGATTCAATATGAAACTCCTGCTAAAACAAAATAGTAATCATAATCATGCTGAGGCTGTGTAGTTTAATACATGCCGATCGCACATATGAGCGCATATGATCGGGACAATACGGATTCTAGAGAGCATTTGATTGGACAGAACGTTTGATGAGAAACTGAAGTGCACGGTAATATCATCAAAATCGTTGATTCATATTGGCGGAAGTGACAAGACTGTAAGTTTTGAATGCCCATTAAAAAAAATGCCAAAAAAAAATCAAAATATAAATAAATCTGTATTAGCATTCCAGTTACACAAAAACAACACTGCTTGCAATCTTAAGTTACATATATGCACCAAAAATATTTTGAATAAAAATAATGTTGTATTTATTTACAGAAAACAAGTGGCATCTGCAAACAAATACTGCTAAACATAATTTTTCTTATTCATTTTCACTCAATGGCTTTTAAATTACTGTTGCTTTGGTGATTCAAAACAGTGTTTTGCTTGCAAAATGTGTGTTTGCAGCTGTTTTTCTTAAAATGAAATGCCACTGGGTTTCACATATTGTCTTACACATTAATAGTTTCTCATTTTTTGAGGCCACTACGAGGGAAACTCAACTAAACACTTTGAGAAACATTTCGCACAAACATTGTGACAGAGTGACAGACTGACAAACCCCATACTGTGAGTAAAGCCATGGTATAGATTTTGAGAGCATGTCATATTGTGCGGCATGCTCCTCTGCGCTTCTGCAGAAGGCTTAAATAATGCAATAACAACAGAAGACCTTGCTAAGACTCACAACTAGAGTGTGAACCACAGACACACTGAACCTCAGTGCCTTCAGTGCTTATTTGAAACAAACACGTGCACCAGCATACATACATACGTGTGTGTAAAGTGCAGCCACCTGCATAATGGGAGATCCCTCTCTCAACTGAGACCACAGCTGACAACATTCCACCCGCATATGTGACCCTGAGATGAATAATGGAGCTGCTTTAGTCTTCTGCAAACTGATATTGCAATGTGTCTGCTCCCTCATGGAGTGGAGGTTATGATAATGTCCACGCGCAGCTCATTTATCTTTCCTCCTTTGTAAGGCCTCTAATTGGTTGCTGAGAGATACTAAGAGAAACTAACAAAAAAGTGCTCAGTTGCTGTGTCTATAAATACATTTACATCTAATAAGGTGATGAATTGGATGCATTAGGATGTAAATTTCCATAATTTAGGAGCAGATATAGAGTACAAAATGCCCTACATGAGCTCATTTGTAACAAACATATTATTTTCTCTTTATTTTATCAAGGTTATGACATGAACGCTTCACTATAGCCCTAAAAGCAGCTGTGCTGAGACCACAGCACAATAATTTACACAGGTTTAGATATCAAACGTAAGAAATGGAAATACAAATGTGGATCTTTTGAAGAAACATCATGTCCTGGCAGAAGGAAGAGGTTCATCTGAGAACATTAGATCAGACATAACATTTTACAGCTGTGTCCCTACCTTTTGTCAGCACCATCAGATATTTATGAAAACATTTATAAAATGATATCAACGTCAGTCTCCGTCCTAAAGGTCCTCTTTCTATATTTCACCTGCTATGAGTTCAACTTCAGAAAAAAATAAATAAAAAAAATTATATATATATTATTATTATTATTATTATTATTATTATTATTATTAAATAAATATAAGAAAATAAAATGATATAACATGTTATATATATATATATATATACACACACTCACAAAGACACACGAATGAAAATATATACATAAAATATTTGAAAATTTATTTTTTATAAATATATAATACATTTTATTAATAATTTATTCAAACATTGACGCTGACTAATAACCTATTAAAAACAACAAATATAGGCGGAGGAAAATCTCATATAAAATATTACATATAACATTTATAAAATGTAAATATTTATACAAAATATATATAATGAAACAAAAACTAAAAAACTAAAATAACAATATAAAAATTATCATTATTATTATTATTGGAAATATATGTTACATAATAAAATGTGGAAAAGTGTCTGTACATAAATACATAAATAAAGAAAAAGAAATAAATATATATATGAGCCGCAAAGCGATTAGTCAGGATTAATCGATTTAAAATAAAAGTTTATGTTTGCATACCATATGTGTGTACTGTATATATTTATTATATTATAAATTCACACACATGTATGTATATAATAAGGACAATATGTTAGATTTATATGAAAAATAATATATACTATAAATTACATAAGTGTTTACATAGAAATACATACTATACTGTATATTTATTAATACTTTGTATTTATATATACTTTTATTTATAATAAATGTACACAGTACACACATAGTGTACAAACAAACTCTTATTTTGAACCGATTAATTGCGACTAATCATTTTCCAGCTATATATATATATATATATATATGTATGTGTGTGTGTGTGTGTGTGTATGTGTAACAATATTTATAGATATTTCTATATATATTAACAATTATATGCATGTGTGTGTGTGTGTGTGTGTGTGTGTGTGTGTGTGTGTATATAATTATTAGTGCTGTCAAACGATTAATCGTGATTAATCGCACAAAAATAAATGTCTTTGTTTACATAATTTATGCATGTGTACTGTGTATATTTATTTTGTATATGTAAATATACACACATGCAAGTTTACATTTAAGAAAAATGTTATGTTTATACAGTATATTAAAAATATTTATATATAATATCATTTTTATACATATAAATATATATGTGGAAATATTTTAACCATATATACTGTATGTGTGTGCATCTATATATACAGATTATAAATATACACATTACACACACATATTATGCAAACAAAAACTTTTATTTTGGATGTGATTAATCTTTTTTAAGATTAATCATTGATATCTGACAGTGCTGACTAATAAACTATAACAAACTAGACTAGACAGGGGCACAGATAATTTGAAATGGGGGAAAAACAAGCAGAAGATCGTACTCAAAAAGGTGAGTACCTCCACAAAAAAAGTGACTTGATACTTTCAGTTTTATTTTTTTAGTTCTGAATCCTTATTTGTCCCAGCACTCAAAACGTTTTGAAAGCAGTTTAGCATTTTAACAAGCACATTATGTAGACTGACATGTGGATGAAAAAAAAAGACTAATGATATATTATTTTCAGTTACTTCAGCTCAAAAATAGGAACTCAGAGTCCAGGGTTACAGAAATCAATTGGGTGTTCCTGTCAAAGCGCTTAACCTGGATGCTCCAGTAGTGTTAAATGAGCGCTGATGAACGAGGCTCCCACCATGCACAAAAGCATTGCTGCTGGATGCCAAAGGATGCATTGATTTTGCTTTTTCAATATGTCTGCTGATTACTCATTCACAGCGACCATGGCACAATCAGAGGAAATGAATCAGCGCGGGATACGGTGGGTGGGAGGTGTTAGTGCCCTGCACACACATGTCTTAATACCAGGCTTAGACCTCCACTGTCACCTGTAACCCTCGACTTGTGGAAGTCATGCGAATACACGCCGCTGAAAAAGAATAGCCAAGTGTTTATTTCACCGTTGACTTCAGCTTCTGTATCTATTTCCTGCTGGCATCTGTTTTGTTCCAGCATCTCAAAACAAAAACAGCACAAAAATATGAAATTCAAGAAAGTTCTTGTCTTTATACATCCCAAATAGAGCACAGAGTCTAATTACTTGGCATAGCAGTAGCATCTGTCATTGTATGACAGCGTTTTAGTGCCATGTTAAGATTACAAGAATAAAGTCGTAATGTTTCAAGAATAAAGTTGAAATGTTTTGAGAATAAAGTCTAAATGTTTCAGGAATAAAGTCGAAATGTTTCGGGAATAAAGTTGAAATGTTTCGGAAATAAAGTTGAAATGTTTCGGGAATAAAGTTGAAATGTTTCGGGAATAAAGTCAAAATGTTTTGGGAATAAAGTAGAAATGTTTCAGGAATAAAGTCTAAATGTTTCGGGAATAAAGTCAAAATGTTTTGGGAATAAAGTTGAAATGTTTCGCGAATAAAGTTGAAATGCTTTGGGAATAAAGTCGAAATGTTTCGGGAATAAAGTCAAAATGTTTTGGGAATAAAGTCGAAATGTTTCAGTAATAAAGTTGAAATGTTTCGGGAATAAAGTCAAAATGTTTTGGGAATAAAGTCGAAATGTTTCAGTAATAAAGTTGAAATGCTTTGGGAATAAAGTCGAAATGGTTCGGGAATAAAGTCGAAATGGTTTGGGAATAAAGTTGAAATGTTTCGGGAATAAAGTCGAAATGTTTCGGGAATAAAGTCGAAATGTTTTGGGAATAAAGTTGAAATGTTTCGTGAATAAAGTTGAAATGTTTCAGGAATAAAGTTGAAATGTTTTGGGAATAAAGTCTAAATGTTTTGGGAATAAAGTCTAAATGTTTTGGGAATAAAGTTGAAATGTTTCGGGAATAAAGTTGAAATGTTTCAGGAATAAAGTTGAAATGTTTCAGGAATAAAGTAAAAATTTTTTGAGAATAAGTCGAAATGTTTCGGGAATAAAGTCGAAATGTTTCAGGAATAAAGTCTAAATGTTTCAGGAATAAAGTAAAAATTTTTCGAGAATAAGTCGAAATGTTTCGGGAATAAATTTGAAATTTTTCGAGAATAAAGTCTAAATGTTTCAGGAATAAAGTCAAAATGTTTCGAGAATAAAGTCTAAATCTTTCGGGAATAAATTTGAAATGTTTCAGGAATAAAGTCGAAATGTTTTGAGAATATAAATTGTAGAAATTAAAGTTATAATATATTGAGAGTATAGCTATAGTATCTTGGATGTGTGAGCTGATGTTAAGATAAAAATATCATATTCTTGATATTAAGCCGAGTCCTTAAAATTGACTCTTCCTCATCCTAGTTTGATGATGTGGCCGCTCGGATGCAACAATATTTAAACAAAATCCAGCGGCAACTTCTCCTGGTGCTCTCAATTTGGGCCTTTGCATGTGCAATATAGGCTATACTCTCTATATACTATAACTTTAATTTCTAAGATTTAAATTTTCGAAACATTTCGACTTTATTCTCGAAACATTTCCACTTTACTCTCGAAACATTTTGATTTTATTCTCGTAGTATTTCGAAAATACAGTCGTAGTCATAAGCTGCGTTTCCATTACCCTTTAAATTTTGCAAATTGACATTGCAAATTGAAAATACGCCTAATGGAAATGTGTCAATTGCGCAAAAACTCCCATATATCGCAAAAAAGTTTTTACGCTCACATGAGGTTTCCATTAACCGATGTTATGCGACTGAAACGTAATTATTTTTGTTCAATTTAATAATTTAATAATTTGTGCAATTTAAAGGGTAATGGAAATGCAGCTATTTATAAAATAGTGCCAAAGTTTTGCGCAAATCTGTAATGGAAACGCAGCCCTTTAAATTATGCAAATTTAAATTGCGAATTGAAACGCGTCAATTGTGCAAAAACTCCCATATATCTCTGAAAAGTTTTTACGCTCACATGAGGTGGTTTTTCAGGCAATTCAAAAAAGGAATATTTAGCAAAACAGCAATGGAAACGGTTTATTCGTATTTACAGGTCACATTCGATTAAATGTAGCCAAAATCTCACAAAAATCCATTGCCATGACTTATCGCGAAAGAAAAAAAAAAACGTTTTAGTCGCATAACATCGGTTAATGGAAATGGCATCATTTCGCAATACTTTTCTTCGCAATCGACATTTATAAAATATCGTCAAAGTTCTGCGCAAATCTGTAATGGAAACGCGCCTACTGTGAATATGCTATTAGCCACGGCCTAGCAGTTAGCACACATGGTCCAATTTAAAATTGTATTATCATTTTAGAATATACTTACAGGCCTAATTTAAAGTAAATAAACAACAGTCAAACAATAGTTTGGAAGTAGCTAACTAACGAAAAAACAAACTATACAAGAGCTACTTAGGGGTAACAACGAAAACACAGATACATTACTCATACTCAGAGACATGGCCTTTAAATCAACTACTGAAACAACTGAGGGAAAAAACAAGTCAAAACACTGAAACGCGCAGTGACTCGAATAGTTGAATCATTTGTATAAACATATCAACTTATACCAACTGTTCAAACAAACCGATTCACTCAAACAAATCAGTTTTTCCAACACTGCATATGATACAAAACAATTTACAAAAGCGCAGCTAAATGCCAACATAGACCAGCTGAAACGCTCTTGACATTAACTATGTATATGGCAAACATGAGATTTTACTTCTCTAATGGCAATAAGCAGAAATAAATGCGAGCATGTAGCGGCTAGCGTTGAGAAAGTGGGACCGGTAATCGGTGGAGCGTGTGCCCTGACATCAACCCACTGGACGCCTCTTTAATAAGCAAATTAGCGTGTGAGAGACGACTCATTACAAGCCTCCATTCGCATTGGGTGTTAGTGGAGAATCTGAACCCTGTTACTATCGAAAAGGGAGCAGCAATGGGGAAAAGTCATTCAGAGAAGTGTGTGGGATGCAGTTTGCTGCACACTTATGCTAGCTCGACAAAAGTGCACCCTACGGTCTCGTGGATTCAACGGGAATGTGTACGCAGCAGCAATCGTGAAGTACAATACACATGAATTACACCACTTGAGATAAGGTCAGTGTGGTGTTTTCAGCTTTTTGTCTGGCTAAAAAGAAACTACACTGTATAAAAATCAACACTGTATATGAAATATGTATTAAAAGAGTTTCCGAATATAAAGAGGTTAGGTAATGTCCACCTTCTTTTCATAAGAACAGGCGCAGCCATTTGTAACGTTAAATTTTATAGGTCAGGCTACCGTTCTCATAGCTATTATATACAGTCAAGCCCGAAATTATTCATACCCCTGGCAAATTCTGACTTAAAGTTACTTTTATTCAATTAGCAAGTTTTTTTTTTTTTTTTGACCGGAAATGACACAGACATCTCCCAAAAGATAATAAGACAATGTACAAGAGGCATCATTGTGGAAAAAAATATTACTCATCTTTTATTTACATTTGAACAAAAAGTGTCCAAAATTATTTATACCCTTAATCAATAATCAATAGAAAAGCCTTTTTTGGCTATTACAGCACTCAAATGCTTCCTATAATTGCTGACCAGCTTTTTGCATGTCTCCACTGGTATTTTTGCCCATTCAACTTTAGCGATGAGCTCCAACTCTTTCAGGTTGGAGGGTCTCCTTGCCATTACCCTGATCTTTAGCTCCCTCCACAGATTCTCAATTGGATTTAAGTCAGGACTCTGGCTGGGCCACTGCAAAATGTTAATGTTTTTGTCTGCTAACCATTTCTTCACCACTTCTGTGTGTGTTTTGGGTCGTTGTCGAGCTGAAATGTCCACTGGTGCCCAAGGCCAAGTTTCTCTGCAGACTGCCTGATGTTGTTGTTGAAAATTGTGATGTATTGCTCCTTTTTCATGGTGCTGTTTACTGTGATTAGGTTCCCTGGTCCACCGGCTGAAAAATAACCCCCAAAACATTAGGTTTCCACCAGCATATTTGACAGTGGGGATGGTGTTCTTAGGGTTGAAGGCTTCTCCTTTATTACGCCAAATGAAGGCAAATTCAATTTTTGTTTCATCTGACCATAAAAAAGAAGACCAGAAGCCTTCTTCTTTGTCAAGATGAGCATTTGCAAAGGCCAAGCAGGCTTTTGTGTGCCTTATTATTTAGATATGGTCTTATAGCCCTTTCCTGACTAGTGAGCAGCCACAATGCGCAGCCACAGGTCCTCAGTGAGCTCCTTTGTCTTAGCCATGACTGTCTACAAACCAACAGCAGAGAGCTTCTGTTTTTCACCTGTTGAGTTGATTAAAACAGCTGTTCCCAATGAATCAGGGTAATTAGGATGCTTCAGAACAGCATGGACTATTTGGAATGGTATAGAACTTTGGATTTTCCCATAGACTGTGACAGTTTGCAAAGGGTATGAATAATTTTGCACATGCCACTTTTTGTTCAAATGTAAATAAAAGCTGAGAAATATTTTTTCCACAATGATGCCTCTTTTACGTCGTCTTATTATCTTTTGGGAAAAGCCCAAAAAAAAAAAAAACTTGCTGGTTGAATAAAACTAACTTTAAGTCAGAATTTGGCAGGGGTATAAATAATTTTGGGCTTGACTGTATATACTGACTCCACACTTTTGAATGGTATAGTGTATAATGTTACGAAAGCTTTTTATTTCAAATAAATGCTGATCTTTGGATTGTTCTATTCATCAAAGCATCCTGAAAAAAATTGTTGAAAATATTGATGATAATAATAATTAAAAAAAGTTTCTTGAAGAGCAAATCAGCATATTAGAATGATTTCTGAAGGATCATGTGACACTGAAGACTGGAGTAATGATGCTGAAAATGTAGCTTTGATCACAGGAATAAACTACATCTTACCATGTATTCAGATAGAAAGCAATTATTTTAAATATTAAAAACATGTCAAATTTTTACTGCTTTTGCTGTATTTTGGATCAAACTGGTAATGCAGAAGTAAAATTTTAAAATTGTATTCTTTAAAACACCTCTCATATCTTATTGCTTAATTATTGCACTGAATGGCTTATAAATGTAATGGTAAACTACTGAATAGAATTGCAGCTAAATGCCAAACTGCTTCACAGCAATAAGAGGGAAAAGCTGGCGCCATTTGTAACAAATCCTCGTTTCACTAATGAGTTGACACTGTGCCTGAGTGTATCAACTAATGGGTTCCATCATTACACGCTTACCTCCTCCATTAGCACATAATTTCATTCAAATGCTCCTCTAATATTTCCTCAGGTAGAAAAACTGCTTTTTTAGCCATTATTTTCTGAGCGTCCTCCCTTTTTTCCTAGCTTATTCTAACAGTTCATAGAGTGATTTGTTCCTGCTCTGTTGTGATTCAAACCCATGCAACTTCAAACTTCTCCAACCTATGACAAACAATTCAAAAAGCATGTGATTTTCTATTTTTCTTCATGTTTTTCTAAATCACTCATTTTGCAACTTTTAAAACCTGTGATTTAGCATCACAAAAGCATCCCTGAACAAATATTTCCATACACTAAAGAAAGTTTGGCTAAAGTAAAGAAAGCATTCCGATCATTGTGCTGTCTGGATATCGAAGGGTCATTTGTGATGATTACAGCCTACGCGTTTTTTATTACACTAGAGGGAAAAATTCACATCCATTTCCTACACACTCAGAAGCATAATGAATGCAAACTAAGATGAATGTATAAAGCTTTGTGCCGTGATGCCAGAACACAACTCTTCAAATATTCCTCTAGCACTGTCATATTGCTCAAAAAATATTTGCTTCAGTACAAATTTGCTGCTTCCTTCTGGATAAACTATTCATTTTAATTTAAACAGTAGTACAAATGATAATAACAGTTGCATTTTAAGGTTTAGTATTTGCAAGGCTGCTAAAGGAAGGGTTAAAGGATCAATTTTACTGTACCTAAAGAACTGAAAAGAAGTGAAAATAATGATTGTTTCTAAAACATGCACATTTACTTGGCTTTCTATATAAGGACATACTGTAACAATACACTTCTTTAGTTTTTATATTCAAAGTCCATTATAATTTGACCCTAAAAGAAAACCTATTTTTAGAATAAAAAGCATGTCATATTTGTCTAATGTCTGAGGGCAAACACACACACACACACACACACACACACACACACACACACACACACACACACACAAAATTACATTTAAGATGTAAGATGCAGAAATCAGGTTTCCTGGTCTGGTCTGGAAACTTTCTGGGCTTGGAAGTTTATGTCTTAATGCTTCCACATAATCTAGTTTGGGTAAATTGTTGTGTTCATGTGTCTTGGCTCATTGTTGTCCTCAAATATTAAAAAAATAAAGCAGCAAAGACATATGCATGCTAAACGAATGAGATTACAGCATGCATATCAGGCTATTTATGGAAGCCTGTTTTCACCACTGAATAAACAATAAAAAAAGGTAATTGCGACTTTTTATCTCGCCATTCTGACTTTTTTTCTCAGAATTGTGAGATATAAACTCGCAATTGCATGTTAAAGTCAAAATTATAAGATATAAACTAGCAATTCTGACTTTTTTCTTGCAATTTTGAGTTTGTATCTCAAAAAGTCCAAGTCCAATTTTGAAGGGGAAAAAAGATTGATATGTTCTTAGAACTGCAAGTTTATATCTCGCAATTCTGACTTTTTTTTCAGAACTGCATGATACAAACTCGCAATTCTGACTTTTTTTTTATTTAGAATTGTGAGAATTATCAGATATAAACTTGCAATTGCAGTTGATAAGGTCAGAATTGCAAGATTAAAACTAGCAATTCTGACTTTTCTCGCAATTTCAAGTTTGTATCTCGCAACTGACTTTTTTCTCAGAATTGTGTGATATTATAAACTTGCAATCGTAAGTTATAAAGTCCAATTTTGAGGGGGAAAAAATACTGATGTTCTCACAACTTTTTTTTAGGACTGCATTATACTGTTAAGGTTTCGTGCAGGACTGACGAGACACGAGACGAAGGTACAATAAACACTAATATTTATTATAATCTTCAGATGAATAAGCAGGAACTGGCAGGAACACAGATAAACTTCCTCACACGAGTACAACGTTTAACATAAGCAAAGACCGACAGTGAACTCAAGACAAAGACAGACTTTTAAAGGGGAACTAATGATTAAACACAGGTGACACAGATGACTAATGATACAAGGACAGGTGCTAGAAATAATGATGACGAGGGCTAAACCAAATGACACAGATCAACGGGGGGAAGACAAATGGGATAAACCAAAGACATAAACTGACAGAACTGTGACATATACAAACCCGCAATTTCTATATTTTTTTTCTCAGAATTGTGAGATATAAATTCACAATTGCAGATTATAAAGTCAGAATTGTGAGATTAAAACTAACAAATCTGACTTTATTCTCGCAGTTTCGAGTTTGTATCTCGCAACTCTGACTTTTTTTCTTAGAATTGTGAGATATAAACTCACAATTGTGAGCTATAAAGTACAATTTTGAGGGGGAAAAAAGACATGAGATATAAACTTGCAGTTGCAGGTTGCAGGTTAAGTCAGAATTTCGAGAATAGCAATTTGACTTTTTTCATGCAATTTCGAGTTTGTATCTCGCAATTCTGACTTTTTTCACAGAATTGTAAGAAACTCGCAACTGTGAGTTATGAAGTCCAATTCTGAGGGGGAAAAAGACTGATATGTTCTTAGAATTGCAAGTTTATATCTCACAATTCAGATTTTTTTAACTGCTGATACAAACTTGCAAGTCTGACTTTTTTTTCTCAGAATTGTGATATATATAAACTCACAATTGCGTATTATAAAGTCAGAATTATGAGATATAAACTTGCAATTGCAGGTTAAAAAGTGAGACTTTTTTTCACAGAATTGTAAGATATAAACTCGCAATTGTGAGTTATAAAGTCCAATTTTGATGAGAAAAAAGACTGTATGTTCTCAATTCACAATTGCGAGATATAAACTGGAAAAAAAAAAGTCAGAATTGTGAGTTTATATCTCACAATTATGCCTTTATTTCTCAAAATTGTGAGTTTATATCATGCAATTCTGACTTTATAACTTGGAATTGTAAGTTTATATCTCATAATTCTGAGATTAAAAATCACCTTTTATGTGGCGGAAACCGGCTTCCATACTATTTTTGATCATTTACATTTCTTCACTTGATGCTTTTGTCTACTTTAAATGCTTAAAATGAGTTTAACATAAGCCAGAAATATTAGCAGTGCTGTTATGTCAAAGGCTTTACAGTATATGACAGAGAACTTTAGGCATACCTTGTTATTTTCAGGCCAAATCTGTTGGCTTTTAAATCTTCAAATATAAACGAATAAAAAAAAGTTCTACTGCTTTGCAGTATTACAAGGATAAAGGTATAGTTCAGCCAAAACAGAAACATCGCTGAAAATATACTCACCCTCAGGCCATCCAAGATGTAGATAAGTTTGTTTCTTAATCAGATTTGGTGAAATGTAGCATTACATCACTTGCTCACTAAAAGTGAATGGGTGCCGTCAGAATGAGAGTCCAAACAGCTGTTAAAAAAATCACAATAGAAGTAATTCACACAACCATAAATCAACTCTCACTGAACTGAAAATGCATCAGTTTTTAACTCTTACGCATTAAACACAAAAGGAGAGGGATAAGGGATGAGAAGGTGATCGTCAAGCTTCAAAAACCATGTAAAAGTCTCATTGGTAACAAATGCACTAAATGAGCCTCATGTAAACTTAATGATGCCTCATTATGATTCTGTAAGAGTAAATACTGCATGAAACATTTTTTCTTAGTCGACCAGGGAATAACGTCCCGTTTTCTGTTGTCTGTACAATGCCACCTTGCTTTTAGCTCCTGCAAATATCACCTATGAAACATGTTAACAACCCGGGGCTAAAGCATGAGTAAACAAAGATAACATGATAATCTACTTAGACAGACTGACCTTATGAATTATTCATATGTGAACATAGTTAATGAGAAGGGAAATAATCAAGCTTCAGTGATCAGTCGTACAAACGAAACTAATACACTGGGGGACGGGGTTAAAATTAATTATGCAGTACATACTCGAAGCAAAGAGTCCAAACACAAATGACACACAACAAGTTTTGAAAAAGTGCCATAAGCCCAAAGGAAAGCTCAGTGGATGCTCTTTCAAAGCTGGGATTCTCAGTTGGGTTTAAGAATCAACTTTGTTTCAGATGTTTCTGCTTAAAAGCCACTGGAGAAATAAAAACAGAAAACAACTGAGACTAAACTAAAAGTATAGTTCACCCCAGAATTAAAATGTCAAAAATGTACTCACCCTTAGGCCATCCAAGATGTAGGTGAGTTTGTTTCTTCATTAGATTTGTAGATAGTTAGCATTACTTGCTCACCTATGGTTCCTCTGCAGTGAATGGGTGCCGTCAGAAACAGCTGATAAAAACACCACAGTCTCCAGTCTATCAATTAATTTTTAGCGAAAAACTGCAAAATCTTCATTTGTCAAATAACAAAGACACTGAACAGTTTATCTTTTCCTTGAGCAGTTCTTCTAAACTTTCAAGCTATATTTTGCCGTGCAATAATGGATCAACGAGCACAATGCCTGAAAAGGTTATAATTGTTAAACAGAGTTGAATTTATTTAAATTAAAACCCACCAGGCTAACCCTCATTTAACAAAGGACAGTATCTCTATGGCTGGGTAATCTTTAGGATGCGGAAACATGCCAGAACTGATCAAACACAACGCTGTATTTTAAATTAATTTACTCGCTTTAATGACTCCACCAAAGATAAAAAGCTTTTCTTCATGAGTACGCAGACACTGAGAACATCGGTGCTTTTTAAAAGTGTAACTGCACTGAACAATTGCGTAATTGTGCAAATTAAAGTGCTTTGCACGGTTTGTGCTATTTATATTTCCATAAAATTACATTTAGCTTGGTTAAAACTGCTGAGCATCTGGTGAGATTTTGAGGTTATGATTATTTTATTTTAGCATTCAGGACTAACGAGCATGGCAGACACAAATTTGTATGATTTTCGGTGTGAATTTTCATTTGAATGGTCAACTGTTGTCAGGATTTTCAGCAAAAAACTGAGAAACAAAGTTGATATTTAAGTCTCCACAGCTATATATAAAAAAGCCATTAAATTTCACACTTTCACCCATGAAAGTGCAAACTGTCAAAAGATCTGAATCTCTATCTGAAGCAGTCGTGTTGTTGTTTAGTTCACTGAGGACTTTGAGATGATGAATTGTTGTATAACAGCTGTTAAAAGCGACATTATGTTCAAATAAGCAACCTCTGCATTTGATTAATAGTGTTTTCTTTCTAATGGACATCGTTCAGCGGTATGAACAGAACTAGAGTGGGACGACTGACTCATGAGGCCAACAAACCGACTGGCTGCTGCAATCATCTAATGCGTGCACAAAAACAGTAAGCATTGTGATGGAGTTCCACAGATTTATCTCATTCTTTCACTGAGGTGACTTATGTAAATCACGTGTCAGAAGATGCACCCTGGTCCAAGCTTTTTACCAGCAGTAATAGCATGCGTGGGCAGTGCCAATCAGTGTCATTTATTAATGTCGTCTGCAAAGGTTAGCATCACGACTATTATTTAAACTTTAGCCTGTAACTCATCCCATATTTTTTGATGCTGTACAGATATGAATGAACGAAATAAAAAAATAACATACACTGCCATATTAGCCAGGTGCGATGCAGTAAGTTTCCAAATACAAGAACATACAGATATTTCACACTGAGGACAACTGAGGAACTCATATGCAACTCTCACAAAAGATTCAAATGCTCCAGATGGAAAAACGATGCATTAAGAGCCTTGGGGTGAAAACTTTTGAACAGAATGAAGATGTGTACATTTTTCTTGCTTTGCCTAAATATCATGTTTTTGTTTTTTTTTCATTTAGTACTGCCCTTCATAAGCTGCACAGTAATAAGAATCAAGTGTAAACTTTTGAACAGGGTCATTTTTATAAAT
This sequence comes from Garra rufa, assembly GCF_049309525.1. NCBI lineage: Eukaryota > Metazoa > Chordata > Actinopteri > Cypriniformes > Cyprinidae > Garra > Garra rufa. The sequence goes on along the minus strand of NC_133383.1, from coordinate 8,562,368 downwards.
TCAACTATTATTTTCTCTTGTGGACTAAATGTCTTTTATGTGAAATATCTTATTCAGATCAGTTCTAAATAAAAAATAACATGTATTGTATATACGATCCCTCTTATTTTGGTAAAAAAAAAATAATTAACATTTTGCAGATTCTGCAAGGTGTATGTAAACTTTTGACTTCAACTGTTTAAATACTAAATGCTGTCAATTTACTTTGAAGTTCACCAAGCTGATTACTGACTAAAAACTCCCACAGATCATGTTTTAATGCCATTTTAAGTACTATTTTGACAAAGTGTGTACATTTTTTTTTTCACTTTTTTAAAATTACTCTTTCCAATAAGGCCATTATATAGAGTGTTTTCATGAGGCGTCATCAATCGGCCATATTGGTGCCACAATGCCACTGAACCGAACAAAAGTCATAATTTGCTGCTTATTGCTGCTTAAAGGAACACTCCACTTTTTTTGGAAATAGGCTCATTCTCCAACTCCCCCCGAGTTAATAAGTTGATTTTTACCGTTTTGAAATCCATTCAGCCGTTCTCCTGTTCTGGCGATATCACTTTTAGCATAGCTTAGCATAGATCATTGAATCCTATTAGACCAATAGCATCGCGTTCATCGCGTTTTAGTACACGATATAACTACAGAAGAGTCAAATACAACAAATATGGAAACTCGTTGGTCATTTTTGAACATGATGCTACTGGTCTAATAGGATTCAATGATCTATGCTAAGCTATGCTAAAAGTGATATCGCTAGAACAGGAGAACGGCTGAATGGATTTCAAAACGGTAAAACTCAACTTATTAACTCGGGGGGAGTTGGAGAATGAGCCTATTTCCAAAAAAAGTGGAGTGTTCCTTTAAAATGGTCAATTATTATTAGGGATCCACCGAAATGAAAATTCTTGGCCCGAAAGCCAAACAAAATTAAACACTGGGCCGAAGGCCGATTACCGAACACTGTTTTTCATGTTTTTTTCCCCCATGTATTTTGCCATTTTTGTTCACCATTGCATAAATTAAATAGCCAATATGTGCTTTTTACAGTTTTGTCTTGCTTTTCAAAAAAAAATAAAAAAATAAAATCAATTACAAAATATCAGTTTAAAAATATTTACTTAACACTGAGCATTTTTAACATTCTAGTAGACATTATAGCCTACCAACAAAGCACAATTTAACTTAAAATTATTAATTTAGTAAAATAATATTCTTTGGCCACTTTTAAGACCCCCTTCTTGAATCAGGCATGTGTTTTTTAATGTACAAATAAATGCAGCCTTGCTGAGCAAAGGAGAATGTTATAATAAATGTATTTATAGAGCTGTAGTAATGAATGTTATGATTATTTTTGTCTTTTTTATTTCATTTTATAGAACAACAGTAAAATTATTACAGTGCTAACATTTATGAATGTTGACTTTTATTTTGGCGGAAACCCACGAGAAAGTACCATTTTTGCTGACAGCAGCAGATTTATGAATGATTCTCATTGCTGTTTCAGATTTTCCTCATGCTTTGGACTTTGAACCCTGGCTAACAAGCTCGTGCAGAGCTGTCAGAATACATACAATTCGTGCGTGTATTAGACAACATAATGTTCTGTAGTTTTTTTCCCCTAAAGGTTTAAAGGAGAACTCCGGTGTGATATTGACCTAAAGTGTATTGAATCATGATACCGAGTGTGAACGTACCTTGCATATTTCATCTCGGTTTGTGTCCAGCTGTCCGAAATCTGGGGTCAGTTAGCCGATGCTCACAACAGGCTGTCTATGAGAGTGAACAGGGCATCGGAAAAGCCATGTAAATAAATCACTGTTTTACGCCATTTACGAGGCACAAAGTAGCTCCACACTTCATCGGTAGACTTCCTAGGGCCCTGACATTTAAAACGAGACATTGAGAACTCAGAAAAAGCACCGGTAGTTTATTTACAAGAAGATTTATACAGACATCTTGCACCAGGAACAGAGCGGTGGCCGCCATCTTAAATGTAGTCACGATAAGTCGAGTGTCGAGCACGAAGGAAACTACAACCTGATACGTTGATAACCTGATAAATTCATTGGTGCTCGACACTCGATTTATCGTGACTAAGTTCAGGATGGCGGCGACCGGATTTTCTTTCCCAGGTACTGTCTGTATAAATCTTCTTGTAAATAAACTACCGGTGCTTTTTCTGAGTTTTCAATGTCTCATTTTAAATGTCAGGGCCCTAGGAAGTCTACCGATGAAGTGTGGAGCTACTTTGTGCCTCGTAAATGGCGTAAAACAGTGATTTATTTACATGGCTTTTCCGATGCCCTGTTCACTCTCATAGACAGCCTGTTGTGAGCATCGGCTAACTGACCCCAGATTTCGGACAGCTGGACACAAAACGAGATGAAATATGCAAGGTACGTTCACACTCGGTATCATGATTCAATACACTTTAGGTCAATATCACACCGGAGTTCTCCTTTAAGGCCATTTCACGATTTCAGTCATCATACAGTAACCAGCAACAACCACCCCTTTCTCTTCACATGGACAACATGCAATGCGATACTAAACAGTCTCTTGCTGTTGGTGCTTTTAACGTTTTTTGTGTCTTTCTCGGACAGTTTTAAATGCTTCCACACTGCTGACATGTTTGCTGCATTAGTGCACGCCTCTATTTGATGGTGTCACGTCATTATTCTGTATAATTTTTTCGACCTTTTCGCCTTTTCAAATATTTTCAGTTGCCGAACATTCGGTGCATCACTAATTATCATCATGTTTTGGGCTATACTAATTGGCCAGACCGGGAAAACATTTGAAGTACCACAGCCTGCCAAAGTTATAACAAATCAAGACGAAGACTGCAAAAAACTGCCTGAGGACCAAAAGACGTTTGTGGTTGGCCAAACTGAACCAGGATTCCCAGGGCAAGAATCTTGACAACATTCGTGTTGGTTCTTATCATTTCCAGTCAGGTAGGTGAAATATTAGGCTAATATCTTAATTAATACTGCTTGTACCTATCTTTACCTATTGCATTTAGTTTGTCAAATATTGTGCCCTTCTCTATATGCTTTAGCAGCTTCCACACTTTTTCTCCATGGTTTAGAGTAGACAGCATAAAATAAGCAGAACATATTCAGTAGCTTAGTACATTAACCATACAATCCATTCTGTTGTTTACCAAAAAGTACTGCCAATATGGCCATGCATCCGGGTAACTGACCAAACCGTAACTTAAGTGCAAATCCTCTAAACTTTTTTTTTTCTAAATACTTTTTAAAATGAAATAATTAAGTTAAATTTCACTGGCCGCGTGAACTGTGTGAACCATCTGTATGAACTGTGGCCTCACATTTTCTTCATAGAGTTGACACTTAGGCATTTGCATCATTGCAAAATATTTTCAGTTTCACTGATCACTTCAGCAGTTCTTTTCACTTTCTCACAACTTATCTCTTGAAGCAGAAACGCAAACCATCGCCCAATCACAAAAAATATCTTGAGAAAATGAAACTAATTTCCTTCTATCAGTGACAGCGTTGTTTGAACATCCTGTTCCGTATCGCGGATTTATTCCTCTTGCGTTACCACCAATAGCCAAACACAGCTCTTTAGGAAATGATTAATGTACAAACGAACCCAATGCGTTTACATAAATGGACGGCACAGACCTTTGACTGAACATACCGGGGCGAGTCCAGATATCTAGAGCCGTAAATTCAGAAGCTTTAAATAACAGCTCTTAATGGCGTCTGTTCACAAAGCTCCATTCAGCGGCTCTGATGCATACAGTCTGTAAACAGCGCCTATGAGAGAGTGATTGCGGAGTGCATTCGCTCAGCACAGCTCCCTAATTAACTCGCAGCAAGATGCTTCCAGCCAATCTCAAGTGATAAGACATTGAAAAGATGACTATAAGAGGGGGAAAAGTGTATGAAGTGTTTATCATAAAATTTAACTCTGTAAGGCATGACATGAAATAATAATTAGAAATGGAAAAGTTTGTTGAACTTTTAGACAAAATCATATTTGATATCAAACCTAATGCATTATGTTTGATGCTCGCATTTTAACATGATTTTTCTTAATCTAAGTCCACAAACACACAAGTCTTTACAATGTGGTTAGAAAAGTCATAAACAACCATTTTCGATGGTCTAATTAGATTTCAGCTCCAGCCCCACAATGCATTAACTACTGCAAATCGTCAAAAGCCACATTTCTTATCAGTATAGTGAAAAGCAGTCAGATGTATGCATGCATGCAAGAAAAAAAAGGTATAAATTGGTTTGTTCATAAGGGTTTTTTTGTTGTCATTATAAAAGTGAATCCAGCAGCCCTCATAATCAGTGTCTTTGCTTCTGAAGTCTGTGTACAAATATGTTTCACCTCGGCCCGTTTGGCAGCATCTGTTTCTGCCGCTTCAAAAAGAGGAAGGGGCACTTGAGATTGCAGAGGGAAGCACCGTTTCACAAAATTAACATGCGACTGGATGGATGAAAATATGAACAGCTGCAAACAGCAGATTTTGCTGCAGATGTAATGAAGGGATTCAAAGTGTCATGGAGATACAGATGGGTTGTATGTTAGGGCCCTAGATGACCTCAGGTTTGCATAAACTGCATGAAAGAACTTTAACATTGCACCAACAACCACAGAATATCAGCGTGCATATCTTTTGATGTAAACCATGGAATAAGATAAAGGATGGTTAGTCATATAAGCTGTGATCAAGGCCATTGATCTTAGAGGACCAAATAAAGTAGCAAACAATTTATCATGGGAACATGTTTTTTTAGAAACTAAGACTACAATGCCTTTATAAGGCCAAGAAAGAAAGAAAAAGCAAGGCTAGCTGTTGAGTGGAAGCTTTAATTTTAAAGCAATTATAAGTAAGACAAAATATATTTGTAAATTATTTATATAGATATAAATATACATACAGTCAAGCCCGAAATTATTCATACTCTTGGCAAATTTTGACTTTTGAAGACGATTTGAAGACGATGTACAAAGCATCATTGTGGAAAAAAATATTTCTCAGCTTTTATTTACATTTGAACAAATAGAGCCATGTCCAAATACCTTTTGCAAACTGTCACAGTCTATGGGATCCAAAGTTCTATACCATTCCAAATAGTCCAAGTTGTTTTAAAGCACTCTAATTACCCTGATTCATTGGGAACAGCTGTTTTAATCAACTCAACAGGTGAAAAACAGAAGCTCTCTGCTGTTGGCTAAGACAAAGGAGCTCACTGAGGACCTGCGGTTGCACTTTGTGGCTGCTCACAAGTCAGTAAAGAGCTATAAGACCATATCTAAATGTTTTTAAGTTCCAGTGGCTACAGTGCAAAGTATTATTAAAAAATACAAGACGTTCCGCACTGTGAAAAATCTCAGAGGACGTGGTCTGACACCTGTGCTGGCCAGGAGGATAGTGAGAGAGGTAAAAAAGGATCACCACCAAGGCCATCCTGTCTAATCTGGGTTCTGCTGGTGGCAACGGTGTCCAACGGACACTGCACACCATTGGGTTCCACGGACACAGACCAAGGAGGACACCACTTCTCCAGATAAGGTACACAAAAGCCCGCTTGGCCTTTGCAAATGCTCATCTGGACAAATATTAAGACTTCTGGTTTTCTGTTTTATGGTCAGATGAAACGAATGAATTGTTTGGCCACAATGATGTAGCCTTCATTTGGCGTAAAAAAGGAGAAGCCTTCAACCATAAGAACACCATCCCCACTGTCAAACATGGTGGTGGGAACCTAATGTTTTCGGGGTGTTTTTCAGCCGGTGGACCAGGGAACCCTCATCACAGTAAACGGCACCATGAAAAAGGAGCAATACATAAAAATTCTCAACAACAACATCAGGCAGTCTGCAGAGAAACTTGGCCTTACTTGGCACCAGTGGACATTTCAGCACGACAATGACCCAAAACACACAGCAAAAGTGGTGAAGAAATGGTTAGCAGACAAAAAACATTAATGTTTTGCAGTGGCCCAGCCAGAGTCCTGACTTAAATCCAATTGAGGATATAAAATAAATGTAACAGTTACATTTTTTTAAATTAATTTTAACACTATATGTGACCCTGGAACCAGTCAAGGGTACATTTTTCAAAACTGAGATTTATGCATCACCCGAAAGCTGAATAAATTATGTTAGGATAGAACAAAAAATCTAAATATTAAGAAAATAGCCTAAAAGTTGTCCAAATTAAGTTGGCAATGCATATAATTACTAATCAAAAATTATTTTTTGATATATTTACTGTAGGAAATTAACAAAATATCTTCATGAAACATGATCTTTACTTAATATCCTAATGATTTTTGACATAAAAGAAAAAAAAATCGATAATTTTGGCCCATATAATATATTTTTGGCTATTGCTACAAATATACCCATGCTACATACTTAAGGCTGGTTTTTGTTGTCCAGGGTCACATATATTGAACTGAAAGAAAAAAAAAACTTGCTAAAACTGATGAGTGAAAAATCTTCCAGTTCGTAAGCAACAAATCACAGCTAAATATTTGTGCTTTCAGAGGCATATGATGATTTTAAAAATACATGGAAAACAATAACATCATAAAAATCAAAGACAAAACTCATATGTGACCCTGGACCACAAAACCAGTCATAAGGTTAAATTTTACAAAACTGAGATATATACATCATATGAAAGCTCAATAAATAAGCTTTCTATTGATGTATAGTTTGTTAGGATAGGGCAATATTTGTCCGAGATACATCTATTTGAAATTATGGAATCTAAGGGTGCAAAAAATCTAAATACTGAGAAAATCACCTTTAAAGTTGTCCAAATTAAGTTCTTAACAATGCATATTACTAATCAAAAATTACATTTTGATAGGTTTACAGTAGGAATTTAACAAAAAATCTTAATGTAACATGATCTTTACTTAATTTCCTAATGATTTTTGACATAAAAGAAAAATCTATCATTTTGACCCATACAATGTATTTTTGGCTATTGCTACAAATATACCCCAGCGACTTAAGACTGGTTTTGTGGTCCAGGGTCACATATTTGCTATACCTGACATCTAATTCAGTCGCACAACAGCCAGCCAGCAAAAATGTTGATATCATGAATATTTGAAAACAGACTTACACAGCAGTCACTGAAAATTACTCAGCAAAACATCCAAATGACACGAATGTAAATTTATTTTCACAAATACATTTGCTTTACAACAGCAGCTCGTTTTCAGCAGGACGCTTAATGGGACCAAATTTGTGGAAGCAGTTTTATTGTCAAAGACATGCTGGTACATGCCTAACTTCACTTATCTGCACTCACACAGTCACCAATATCATTCTACAAGCTAAATAAAAGTGCACAAACCTTCTTATGACAGCAGAAAAATCATAAAATCAAGAGGCATTAATAAGTGCACAATTAATTTACATAATTGCCCCTCTTCTTTAGACACACACAAAAGAAAGAGAGGTTTTGATAACCCAAAAGCATCAGCCTGCAGACATAACAGCCATTACTTTCAATCAGAACCCATCAAATAACAGAAATCAAGCAGACTCTATTTAGAAAATCCATGTCATTCAATTGGTTAAAATCTGAAAACCAACAAAAATGGTCAAAAACATGCTTTTAACCTAAGCAAATGGTATTTGGATTTAATTGTAAAGCTAGGTGAAGCCACCTATGCATCGAAGCATCTACTGGGTTTTAAGAGCTCTGGCACTTTCCCAGAGAGGTGAAGCTCTCTGAAATCTTCTCATTTCCAGCTCTGTCATCTCACGATGCAGCCAGAGGTGTCTCTGAGAAAGAGCCGCATTGTTTTTGAAAGTACACTGGAAAGGTCACAAGCAACACCCTGGAGGCCAAAGCATCTCTGGGAAGACACTGGCACAATCTTGTGAGAGTTTCTCATGTTTGATGTGGCACCTCAGCTGATGAATCCCAAAAATGAATGGAATGCATGCCGATGTGTCTGCAAGGTTCAGGATATGGGACTGCTGATGAAAGAGTTCATCAAATGCTCAAGAGATTTGTAAATAGCAGTCATTTAAAAAGCTTCAAAAATTTAATTCTCAGAAATTCGTACGATAAATAAATTTCTAAGATCCTGTCAAAAACATGGCCAGGTCAATTTCCACCCCAAAATCAAAAGTAGTAAGTTGTAGTTTGCTTAAATATTTTGTTTTCTTCAGTATTTTAAAAATCTTGCATTGCATTTTCTTTGCTTTGAGGCATTATTTTGACAAGACAATTAAAGCACAAAATAAAGTAACTAAACATGCTCTTTCAAAGGCAATACTGAACATGCAAAGTGATAAACACGAAAATGAGCTACGATTAGTTTCTTTGGCAAGGAAAACAAATTGTCAAAAGATCTTTGCTGCTTACAGTATTTCAGTGAAACATCATACTAAGTGCAGTTTACAATCTTATAATTTATATATTAAAAGTGCTGAAAAAACACAAGGATAGTCACAATATGAATTAGGTTTGTATAGAAGATATTGTATAATATAATCTATACGCATTATAATTATCTTCACAAAAGGTTCTTTGTTCTTTCATAATTATTTTCTTCTTCTGCAAGGAAAACTTGGGCTGCAAGGCCTTAATTTGTCTTGAAAATGTCTCATTTAAGTACTGAAGTGAAATACGACCCTGACACTTTCTGTGAGCTTCACCTTAGGTGGAAACAAATGTCACTTTATGGTATAAAACTGTTTTTCAAAAAGAACAGTCCTTGCATCTTTTACACAGAATCTTTTTGAAGGCTTTACGAAAGTCTCTGTTAAAGATGGTGTAGATGAGCGGATTCAGGGCGCTGTTACAGTAGCCAATCCAGAAGAAGAACTTAAAAAGTGCCTCTGGTACCTTACAAGCCACTGGACAAATGGCCTGCAGACTGTAGGTGAAGAAGAAGGGGAACCAGCAGACGACAAAAACCCCAATGACGACCGCCAGGACGAAGGTGAAACGTTTCTCGCGGACGATCATAGCTTTCCTTCTGGTGTTCGGTGTTCCCGCTGGTTTCACACCGGAGAGGGCCAGATGGCTGCCTTTTGATGTTACGATGACCTTATAGTATGTTTGGGTAGGGGAGGACACGTGATGGCCAGGGACACTGGAGGTTGTCCCGTTGGCATCATGTCCCCCAGCTACCTCGACATCTGAGCCAGAGCTTGAACTGTCCTCGTGGTTGTCCTTGCACCTCCTTGAGCGTTTTATCTGCTTGCGACTCTCTATTGGAGGTTGTGGCTGGTTTATGATGTCAGATTTGGAGGAAACTGGATTGGGAACATTTGGAGGGTCAACTCCTCCCTGTTTTTTCCCATTCTGCAACTCCCGTCCCTGCGGGACTCCACCTGCGCCATCTTTCCTCGGCTCTCCTGGAGGACATCTAGTGTGCTTCTTGGCAATCTGATAGATGCGAACATACACCAGGATCATGATGAGGCACGGGGCGAAGAACGACCCGATGGAGGAGTACAGGATGTACCAGGCGTCCTCATTGAGTTTGCACTGCGGGCAGCCCCCATCCTCCATCTGCTGAGTCTTATTCATGGAGACCAACGGTGGGAAGGAGATGACTGCAGAGATGAGCCACACCACCAATATGGCCCCCTTAAGCTTTCGAGGGGTGCGCTGGGATGCATACTGCACCGGGCGGGAGATGGACAGATAACGGTCCAGGCTGATGGCGCACAGGTGTATGATGGAAGACGTGCAGAAGAGCACATCTAGCGCCAAGATGATCTCACACCAAAATGTCTCAAAGTACCAGTAGCCCATCAGCTCATTGGCCAAAGAGAACGGGATGATCAATGTGGCCACCAAGATGTCCGCCGCAGCCAGCGACACCAAAAACAGGTTCTGAGGACCTCGCAAAGAGCGGCATGTGAGCACAGCGATGATCACCAGGATGTTTCCAAAGATGGTGAAGAGCATGATGAGCGTCATTACGGTGGCAAATGTAGCTGTGGCTTCGAGAGAATAGGAAGAAATGGAATTGCATGCTTTAACCTCTGAACTGTGATTTTTTTCTGCTCCCAATGTACACGGCACATCTGAAGGTGGTGTCATGGCTATATTTAAGTTCCAGGCTAGACAGAGAAGTGCAAAGCAGTCTTTGCCATAGACTTAAATCTTAGCGTAATCCTTCCAAAAACATTCTCTCTTTTAGAAGTCACTGAAAGTAAAATGACTAGGAGTCTTTACATCAAAAAAGACATCCTCTGGGTACTTCCTTTGGCAAACCTCAAGAAGAAAAAGAAAGAAAACTACCAATCAAGATATTGCATTTGCAGTCCGTTTGTTACAAGTAAATCTTTTAAACTCATCCAGAAAGAAAATAGTAACATGTCAGTATTAATAAAAATCACGGTATTAACTTACCACAGCATAAGTCAAACAGCTTCTAAATAAGATAAGCCTCCCAAACTACATTAAAAAAGCTCTTTGCTTTATCTGCACCGATTCAAGTCCAAAACTGAGACAGCGCGCACTTGGAGATGCGCAAGGACACGAGCGCGTCAAAACAATACACTACATTTTCAGACAGTAAGTAATTTGCAGAATACGGAAGTAGAAAAATGATTCAAACATAGTAGCTCCCACAAACAATCCCATGTCGGACGAGAAGGAAAAGTCCACTTAGCAATGCTCCAGTTTAAGATTTTAAATAACTGCTTTCAGTCTTTGACAATACAATATAGTTCCTCAGGATTAACGGAATAAGAACAAACCAAGAATTCGAACTTTTTGGTCATTCCATTTTTTATCCTTACACCGTTTTCTTTTTCTAGAAGTTTGCGCATCAGTCACCGGAATGAACTGATTCGAGTCTCACTGAGCGCGCCTCACTGTGTCTCCCGTCATGACGTCACGTCAGAGAATCACTCCTCCTCAGGGTTATCATCAGACAGTTTTGCAATTTATAATCCTGCAATTTGTCACATTTACAGTTGTAAGCGGCTCAAACGGAAACCGCGTCTGAGAAACCTTATGGAAAAAAAGTGTCACCAGTGAAAGTGGATTAATGCAAAGACTTAAATTAATTCGTTCAGCCATTCAAGTTTGAAAACGCAAGACGCATTGTAACAAATTAAATCGTCGTAACGATTCAAGACATAAAAAAAAAATAAAAAAACGAAAACAAAGAAAAAAAACTAAGCAGAAAATAAAAACGCGATCTGTCATTTGTGAGACTTGTACCATTTCTGCAAAATTATTCGTCCGCTCTTAAAGTTTATTTTAGTTTTATACAAATTAAAAAGGCTTATAAAAGAGTTCAGGTCCCCATAGCTTACCAACTCACTTTGGAACTTGTAAATGCTAAAAGGTCTGGCGAATGAAGTTGAAAACTTCCAAACTACACCCTTAAAAATAAAGGGTTCCTTAATTGATGTTATAGAAGAACCAAATGTTCTTTGAAGAACCTTCTCTTTCTTACCTTTTTATAATCTGAAAACTTAATTTCTCCACAAAGAACCTTTTGTGAAACAGAAAGGCTCTTTAGATGTTTAAGGTTCTTAATGGAACCACTTAGACAAAAAAGGTTTTCCTATGGCATCGTGAAGCACCTTTATTTTTAAGTGTACTAGTATTTACAAGGCCTCAATTAAAAATAATGAAGCATACATACATGACTAGAATCACTACACATGTGATCCTGGACAACAAAACCAGGCATAAGGGTCAATTTTTAAAGCAAGATTTTCCATTGATTTGTTTTGTTAGGGTACAATATTCGGCAGAGATACAACTATTTGGAAAAACTCAAATCTAAAGATGCAAAAAAATAAATAATTTTATATAATAAAAATTAAAATGAGGGGGACAAAAAAAAAAAAAAAAAAAAAAAAAAAAAACAACAACATACCTTAGCAACGCATATTAAGTAAAAATCAAGTTTTGATATATTTACGGGAGGAAATTTACTAAATATTTTCATGGAAGATGATCTTAATTTGATTTTTGGAATAAAAAAAAAAAACACTGTAAATTGACCCATACAATTGATTTTTGGCCATTGCTAAAAATATACCTGTGCTACTTAAGAATGGGTTTGTGGTCCAGGGTCTAATATTAAGGCTGCTTTTACAAACTACAATAAAACTATCAAAAACTGATTTAGTCGTCCAAATGGAGAAAAAAAAAAAAAATGCATTGTGGTTAGCAGGAACGAAAATTAAACACAATTTCACTTAGGAATCCAAAAGAAAAACTCTACACTGCAATAGGCCACAATTGACCTTCATGAAAATTCTATGTACATTTGTGGCTCCTACTTTTTGGCAACAGACTCTATTCATATTATCCATCTAAAAACGCAGTGACTACCACCTACTGGACAAAACATAAAATTACAATAAAAACAAAAATTGGGGACTTCTGGACAACATTATTGGCATAAATCCACAATGAGCCATTTTGATTTTCAAACCTTTATTTATCCTCCTACATTAAAAATTCCTGTCAACAACAAATATCCATTCAAGTCAGCCAGCTGGAGCAGTTCAAAAAATTTGGTCAGTCCTCATTCCTCTGAAATGGAGAAGGCAGATTAATTCAGGAAACACTCAAATTCACAAAACAGTGGCAAGGCAAAAATTAAATCATTAAATAACTGCATCAGGTCTTTTAGAGATATAGCTATTGACTGTTCTCTTCCTCTCCTTAGAATGGTAAGTCACAATAGCATTAGACAGGTCAATTTTAGGTCCATGCATGGCTTTTCACTCTTATACTGCATTATCTGAAGTTTTGTAATGATATCAGCTTCTTACAGTTATAGGCATACAGTAATGTTATTTCAGCACTGAAGTCCTATAGATTATATTAATATCTTAAATTAGCATTTTATATTTTCCTTTTTAAATTGTAAATGTTTTTAGCAGCTGTTTGGACTCATTCTGACAGCACCCATTTACTACAAAGGATGCAATGCCAGCAAATTCTCATTTCTGTATTAACTATTGCTTTAAGTTTATATTTTGCATCAGCTAAAGTTTTATTTTAAGTAACAAATCTGTGTTATTAGTTAGGGTTAATTAATAATAACCCTGGTATGATAAATGCACACACACGACGTACCACAGTGGTACAGCCTCCTTATCCTTTGCATATCCAGATCAGACAAGTGCGTCCTTTGGCCGATCATTACACCGCTCTCTTTGGGCAATATTGTGGGTTTTCCATTGCGAGAGAAATATTTGCTGCAAAACAGAATAAAATCATGACTAACAAAATGGCCCGCCAGTCAAAAGCACATCATGCAGCCAGACACCCATGCAAACTATTTTGGCATATGTTTCGATTGCAACTCCTACTTTCCATAATGCAAGATTGAGTCCAGGTCATACTCCAGGCCGAGGGTGTTCCCAGTTCTCTTCATAAAATTATCCTCTTTCCCTGTATATAAAAAATAAATAAATAAATAAATAAAAATTAATATGAATATATAAATATTATACAAATTATAAACATGACCAAAACTTCACTGGAAAAACAGTTGCAAATTATGTACACTAAAAATCCTGTCCAAAAGCTTTTGACTGGTAATGTTTTGTTTTTTTTGAAAAAAAAAAAGTCTCTTCTGCTCTGATTTATTTGATCTAAAGTAAAAGTAAAAATATAGCAAAAAATGTAACCCTTTTTGCCATTTAACACGTTTTCTTTTTTAATATTTTAAAATGCAATTTATTCCTGTGACCAAAGCTAAATTTTCAGCATTACTCAAGTCTTCAGTGTCAAAGGATGCTTCAGAAATCATTCTAATATGCCGATTTCCTGTTCAAGAAACATTTATTAATATTAATAATATTTAAAACAGTTGAGTACATTTGTAATGATTCTTTGATGAAAAGAAAGATCCATTTAACTGCAATAAAAAGCTTTCACACTATAAACCACACAAAAGCTTGGAGTCAGCATACATTATATTTAGCAAAGATGCTTTAAATCAATCAAAAGTGATAAAGACATTTATAAATGTTACAAAAGACCTCCATTTCAGATATTTTTCTTCTGAAATTTCTATTTAAAGAATCCTGAAAAAAATAATCTCTTCAAAAACTTGACTAGTAGTAAAATATAAGTAAAATATTAACTACTAATAAATATTAACTAAAAATAAATTAAATAAAAAAGGTGGGAGAAACCTTAAATGAATGATAATGGAATAACCATACAAACAAATCCCAATGGGATACAAAAGGAAAAATTTTACAATCAAATCTCCACTAAAAACCTAAAATTCCCTTTTGAATTTTAGGGCATCTATCAGTGATGCGCAGGTTGATCCAAAATGAGTGGGTGCCTGCGGTCACCCGCGGTTACGAGTCATCCAAAAATATTTTTAATGATATTCGGGTCGCGGTCGGTCGGGTCGTTTGAAATAAAGATGCCAATTAAATCTTTGTAATTTATATAGTACTAGACACTTTTCTATGAAATACATAGACCTACACTTTATTGGCTGAATAATATTTACCTTTTGAATGTTAAGCGTTTTTAACTGTTGAATAAATGCTGACACGGGACAAAATGCCCGATTTCCCAACACGTTGAACTGAGCAATGCCATTGTTAATGGCATTTTAAACGCATATAGCTCAGTAATGTCAGCTTTATGTATTTTCTGAGAGGGGGTGGAATTTTTGTTGGGAAAGTAGGGGGAGAGACGCACACATTGATTACTGGATAAACATGCAGCATCTTAATTGTTAAGAAAATGGTATTCCTAATAAATGTCTCGAATATTTTGATTATGTCCAAATGCTTCTCTTTCTTTTTGGAATTAGACACATTTCACGATGTCTTTTCAAATGCCTAGGTCTGTTTAATTTCCTTAATTATAAAATTTCTAGCACTATTTTTAAACGTTTATTCAAGCAATAATACATAAATGATCGCATATATATGCTTGTTTAAAACCAGGGATTAAAAACAAATTCCAAGTAAAAACAGTATTTTCTCTTTACATTTCCAGAGAGCGAAACGAACGAAATTAAACATTACTTAATAAATTCAAGGCACTAGAATTGCATTATTCATTTGATACAACTATTATAGCTATACAATTAATATAATATTATTTTGCCATATTCGTGATTCTTGAATTTATATATGAAAACTTCACTTTGAAGTGCATTCGTTATGTTTGTATAAGAAAATTCATTAACCTAGCCTTTAAGTTGATTTAATATTCTGGTTAATTTTCAGAAGAAGTTAAAAGTTAATAAAAAAAGGAATAGCTTGTAGTAGTGGTGGGCCTTTATCGGCGTTAAAGTGCTGCGTTAATGTGAGACTCTTATCGGGCGATAAAAAAAGAAAATCGCCGTTAATCTATTCTCAAAGTTGGGTTGGGAGCTGGGTCTAAACCACGCAAGATATGATGACTTTCACCTTGATATTTTAGCGCGGATGACGTATACCTAGTCGAATTGCACTGTAGGGGGCGAGAACGAGTCTTCAACTTCTGTGAAATTACCACATCAAATGTGCAGGTTTTTTTTTTTTTTTTTTTAAAGGTCTGGTGCCCATCTACTGCCATTATATGGCTGCCAGACTGCACCGGTTTTCATTAAAAATCTTTGTGTTCTGCTGAAGAAACAAAGTCACCTACATCTTGGATGGCCTAGGGGTAAGCAGATAAACGTCACATTTTCATTTTTGGATGAACTATACCTTTAAACAGTAGCTTTCTGTATTTGTCCAATTGTAATTGTAATGACTGCACAGTGGAACATTTCCAGTTTTTTAAAATAGCTGCTTGTTTGTTAAATGGTCTGATGAGTTTTTCATTAAAGAGCTAGTTTTTTTCTTGACACCTTCTGTTGTGAGAAGAGCATTTCTAAATAAATTGTGTATTTGTAAACCACAGTGTTTATCTATTTATGCATGTATGCAGACACCAAAAGAATCAAAATGGTTAGGCAGTATCCTGAGGATGGTTTTTATAAGGTATGCTTTTTGCGGTCATTGCAGATGTGTAGAATTGTTCCTTGGGGTACAAAACTGCCCCTTAAATGGTACAAAGCTAGAAGGTACAATTTTGTACCCCTGGTTAGATGTACAAAATTGTACCCTTCAGGGTACCACCCCAGCGACGGCCACTTGTACCTTAAAAGGTACAGTTTTGCACCTTTCTTTCTGAGAGTGTAGATTTTGATATGAATTCCAAATATAGTTTTCCAAATTATGACTGCAATTGCATTCAGCATTTCATGTAAAAAAAAGACTTAAAGTAATAGTATTCATACAGTACCAGAGGCAATGTTTTCTTTCACTATAGTGACATGATCGCCACGGTCATAGCGGGAATGCTCGTGGTGAAAGCCGAGGGAATGAAGGACCTCATGGCAGATGTTCCCAACCTTACACTGCGGCCCAATCAGAAGAGGCTGCTCACCCCCCATACATCCGACGTAGGACGCACACCTTTAGGAAACAGCAAACTAGATTAGATGTTCAGAGACATGAACAAATCCATTGAATGAAACTCCTCCCTTTTCCCCTGCGAAACTAAAATCTGTGGCTTACCCTTTTCCGTACTCAAAGTGCAAAAAGTCAGCTTCATTAGTATGCGGATGGAAACCGACACAGGTGTGCTCAGAGATCATACTTAAGGCCTCAAGAATGTGTATAGCCCTGTCCTCTTAAAACCACAAACACATACAGAAACAAACATTAAACGGTAAGTTCACCCAAAAACAACAATTCTGTCAATAATTACTCTCAACCCGCAAGACCTTCGTTCATCTTTGGACCACAAGTCAAGATATTTTTGATAAAATCCGAGAGCTTTCTGACCCTGCACAGACAGAAATGCTACCGACACATTTCAAAGCCAGAAACGTAGCAAGAACATTGTTAAAAGTGGTTCAAACCGTAATTTATGAAGCTACAACACCACATTTTGTCCAGGAAGAAAACAAAATAATGACTTTATTGAACTATTTTTTCCTTTGTGTGTCAGTCTTTTGACTGTGGTACTCTGCGGACGCTGTATCAGTTGTGTTGCGTTCTATGCAGGAGCAGAAAGGATTTCATTAAAAAGCATCTTCATTTGTATTTCGAAGATGAATGAAGGTCTTGCGGGTTTGCAACAACATGAGCGTGGACAAACTCACCAAGAACCAAATCTATTTCATAAGGCACAGACACTTTTCCATCCACCTTGGGCCACAGCTCACTCACTGCATTCCTGTCAGTCTAAAGAAACAGAGGCAACTGTTTTTGTATTCCAGGTGTTCTCATACGGTTTAAAAATGTAAATGAGGTATTATATTATTAAATAAGCACTGATTTCATTCTCTTGACATATCTGTTAAAAAAAAATAGACTATTTTAAAGCTTTCTTTTCAACACTCCATAAAATAAAATAAAAAAAAAACACTAGAATATAGAGGGTTTGCACTTATGTACGTCAAGATATGGTCAGTTACACAGATGCGCAGCCATGTTGGCGATACTCGGATGTGCACAGTTATTGTACTACTCAATACATTGTTCTGCTAATTTATGCCGTCTAAACCACACACACAAAAAACAATAAAGCGTGTGGATGTGGCTAAATCATATAGACAAGGATTTAGTATGCAGTAAAAGGTGCAATATTTTAAACTAAAATTAATAGGTGGTAAAGATATGTACAAGCAGTAATAATTAGGATATTAGCCTAATTTTTCACATACCTGACCGGAAATAAGAACAAACACGAATGTTGTTCACCTTTCACCTTCATTTGTTATAACTTTTGGCTGTCTATAGTACTTAATGTTTTTCCGCTCTATACTATGGAAATCAACGGCTGCTGTCAATGTTATACTTTTAAATGGAGATCTTTGGCTCTGCTAATGAGGAAAAATAATTTTGAGAAACTGTCTTTAAAGATACATAGGCCTATTTTAACTGAAACCTACACACACAAACTTGAATTTATATGCCTTAAGTGACAATAAGCTGTAGTCTCAGTCGTGAATATAAAAGTGTGATTTGGGCTTACTGGTAGTAAGATATCCCCCTCCAGTACAGCAGAGTCATCCTCAAAGTCTGTTGAAGACATTGACAAAAAAAATTTAACCCTAATAAGGTCTTCATTTCCAGTTCATCAATTTGGTCTTTGGGGTCTATATGACCCCAACAATTGATAGAGAAATTATACAAAAAATATACATTTTTAATTATACAAATAATATATTATTTTTTTTGTTTACTTCTCATCTATTCATTAATGCTGTGTTTTGGGAGATATGAAGTACTTTTGTACATATTTACCACACAATTCCTCAACTACACCATAAGCTTGCCTATGAAATTTTAATTTTTTATGAAAAATTCACTTAAATTATGATCTAAATTTAATTTAAACTGTTTTTGGATATTGATCTAGGTGTTATGTGTAGAAGTACGCCATCTCCTGGTTAGAGATAAACCTTAATTCTTTTCAGTTTAAGAAATAAATAGTTTTGACCAGCAGAGGCCAATAGAGAGCCATTCATTTTAGTGCATGTAGCCAACTGTTGTATTACAACTTTTGAAATACATTTTTTGAATTTATTTATATATAAACATAAGAAAGGACATTTAAAATTATAAAATTTTCTCAAATAGTAGAATTTTTGTAGTTTTGGTGCATTTTGAAATGTCTATTTTTACATAATGCCACAGAAATTTTACAGAAAAATGGCACCTAAATGCCACCTAAAACACACCTAAAGGACAAGACTTGGAGTCAGAGTGTGTGTGCGTGTGTGTGTGAGTGTGTGTGAGTGTTTGTGAGTGTGTGTGAGAGAGAGAGAAAGAGAGAGAGTGAGAGAATACATGGGTGCATATGTAAGTGTGTGTTTGTTTGTCTGTGTTTGTGTGTGTGTGCGTGTGTGTGTGTGAGTGAGCATGTCTTTTCTACATCACATTTATGCTCTAGTAGTAGGCCTTCATTTCTGTGTGTGAATTTTTTGATTTATGCCGGATTTATAGATTTTTTTTGACAAATGAAGAAAAAATATTGAGTTTTTTTCAAATTTCCCATTCATTTCAATGTGGGGTCATATTGACCCCGAAGACCAGATTAGTAAAAAAAAAAATTACATACCTTCAGAACAATCGAATCAAGCCAGGTTTTTGTGTGTGTGTATAGACAGATTATGTAGGAAAAGTCACAAAATATTTTTCCTCTCAGATGAAGGGAACCCTTTTTTTTAATCGAGGAAACGTCGATCGGGGTCATATAGACCCCAAGGACCGATTGAGGGTTAAATTAGCCTAAATTTGTCTAAAGGCTCTGATGGGTCATGCTGTTGTATACACAAATGACTTACCCATAAATGTTTCACTTGACTTTATCAGACGAGGCTGTCCACTCTTCAAGGAGTTAATCTTTGCTGTGGATAAAAGACACCGTCATAAACGAAGTTTAGCTCATTTAAAAAGAAAAAAAGAAAAAAAAAAAAACAGTTTTACCTTCCTCATGCTGGATATCAGTGACCTTCAGTGTATCCACAGGAGATCCCCACACTTAACAAAAAAAGTTTTATTTTAATCTGTATGTTGTAACAACGAAAGTAAACTCAGAACATAATAAACTTGCGACAGATTTGTATGACCACCGTACCTTCACAAAACCACGCAACTACAAAAATTAACCACAGCATCTTAAACAACCGCTAACTTATGGAAAGAGTATTCTACGTAATGATTACGCAAACGTGCCCTTTCGATCACGTCCTGGGTTCAAGTACTGCTCACTAATTATTTGGCCACCTGAAGATCTTGATTGACAATTAGTTCTATGAACTTCGCTGAGGGCTGTTTACAATAGCGGATGGAACCACCGTTCATGTTGTAGTTTCATTCCGGAGGCTTTCAATGGTGGGACACAGGACAACCCCACACGTGAACTGTTTTGTTGTTGACAGCTGATATCTGAGGAAAATCTTTTGTGGTGAGCGTGTAAAATTAATTTATTATTCATTATTATATTTTATTGTTACAAGAGATAGATTTCCAAAAAACGGGAACGTTTTATAGCGTTGTTTTTGATGTTGAGTATTCATCATGTCTGTGAGGAAAACGTAATCCGAATTAATAAAATGAATCTTAAATACCCCTTATGTATCGGCATGTATTGATAAAAATATTACCGTGGTAAAATTTCGTTCCGTTTACCATAGTATCAAGAGTTGTTTCTGTAACTTACACCAAATATATATATCGGTTTGAAGAAGTGTAAGAGTTATGTTTTGTCTATATGTTATTATATACGTTGTTGTGTAACATGGTACTGAATATTTACCATATTTATGCATTTTAAAGCACTTTCTTGGTGAACAACATGCTACTGGTTTTTAAGAGAACCATGGTGCATTTTGAATATTTTCGTTAGTATGTGGACTCTGGTATATTGGTTGTAACTTACAATAGTTTATATGTGACCCTGGACCACAAAACCTGTCTTAAGTAGCACGGTTATATTTGTAGCAATAGCCAAAAAATACATCGCCAAAAGTCATTAGGATATTAAGATATTTTGTTAACGTCCTACTGTAAATATATTAAAACGTAATTTTTGATTAGTAATATGCATTGCTAAGAACTTCAGTTGGAGTATTTTCTTTAATATTTAGATTTTTTGCACCCTCAGATTCCAGGTTTTCAAGTAGTTGTATCTTGGCTAAATATTGTTGTATCCTAACAAATTTTTCTTATTTATTAAGCTTTCAGATGATGTGTAAATGTCAGTTTAAAAAAAAAAAAAAAAAAAAAAGGTCCCTTATGACTGTTTTTGTTGTCCTGATTCACATATAGTATTGTATATGGTATATCTGATTATGAACTTCTCTCATTCTAACAGAACTCAAAATGACGAGGTGGGCCCGAGCAAACAACGTCCATAAACACAAAGCAGACGCCACACCATGGAAGCAGTTTCAGGCGAGTAAGAATGCAGGAGAAGCGGGAACAAGCACCGGTGGACGATGCGTCCAGCAGGGACAGGGCGTAAAGAAACCCTACCCAAAAAAGAAGACACGACAGCATGACAGTGAAGACGTGAACGGGTTTCTGGAGTATTTAAAGCAGGCAGGTCAGACACCTGCAGACGAGGATCTGAGGGAAGATGTGGCCACGGCACTAAAGAAAGATGCACGACGAGAGAACAGACGGATAAAGAGACAAAATGCCAAAAAGAACAATATGGTGAGGAACTGAGAACTTTTTAAAACCAGTAATTGATACTTGTCTCACACGTTTTTTCCTCTAACAATACTGAGTGTATTTCTCACCGTTTTAACCTTTATCCATCATAATTCATACTTTTCCTCGCAATTCTGAGAAAGCAGCAAGATATAAACTTAGAATTCTGAGAAAAGATTTGTAAGAGGAAAAAAACTTTTTAGTTCACAGTTGTAACCTTTTCCTCACAATTCTGACAAAATATAGACTCAGAATTCTAAAAAAAGTAAACTCAACTGCGAGATACACTACCGGTCAAAGGTTTTTGAACGGTAAGATTTTTAATTCTGTAAAGAAGTCTCTTCTGCTCACCAATCCTGCATTTATTTGATCCAAAGTACAGCAAAACAGTAAAAATTTAGAAATATTTTTACTATTTAAAATAACTGTTTTCTATGTGAATATATTTTAAAATGTAATTTATTCCTGTGATCAAAGCTACATTTTTCAGCATCATTACTTCAGTGTCACATGATCCTTTAGAAATCATTCTAATATTCTGATTTGCTGTTAAAGAAACTTTTTTAACATCATTATTATTATTATCAATATTTAAAACAGTTGAGTAATTTTTTTTTTCATGAGTCTTTGATGAATTGAAAGATCCAAAGATCAACATTTGTCTAAAATAAATAGCTTTTGTAATATTATACACTATACCATTCAAAAGCTTAGAGTCAGTATAATTTTTGGGAAAGAAATGATAGAAATCAATACTTTTAACAATTTAGCAAGGATGCTTTAAATTGATCAAAAGTGGTGATAAAGACAAATAGTTACAAAAGATTTCTATTTCAGATAAATGCTGTTCTTCTGAACTTCCTATTCATCAAAGACATCTGAAAAAAATGATACATTATAATAATAATGAAAGTTGTTTTTTTTGAGCAGCAAATCAGAATATTAGAATGATTTCTGAAGGATCATGTGACTAGAGTAATTATACTAAAAATGCAGCTTCGAATAAATAAATCTCAGAAATAAATTACATTTTAAAATGTATACAAATAGAAAGCAGTTATTTTAAATAGTAAAAATATTTAAAAAAAAATGTTACTCTATTTAATGTACTTCGGATCAAATAAATACATGCTTGGGGAGCAGAAGAAACTTCTTTAAAGAATTAAAAATCTTACTGTTCAAAAACTTTTGACTGGTAGTGTATCTCACTGTTGAGTTTCCTTTTTTTTAGAATTCTGAGTTTATAGTTTGTCAGAATTAGAGAGAAAAAGTCAGTCTTCTTTAAAAAAAACATTAAAAATCTTCCTGTTCTAAAACTTTTGACTAAACTTTTGATAAAATTCTAAGAAATAAAGTCAGAACTATGAGATATAAACTAAGAATTTTATGAAATAAGCTATAAGAATTATGAGACGTAAACTCAGAATTGCAAGACATAAACTCGCAATTTGCCAAAAAAAATGTTGTTTCTGCCAAGGAAAAAAAAAAGTAAGGTTATTGTGACTTTTTATCTTTATCTTAATTCTGAGAAAATATAAACTCAGAAATTTAAGAAATGAACTTTGTGAGATATAAACACAGAAGTTAGAATTTTGAGCTGAAAAAGTTGCAATTACATTTTTTACTTTTATTCTATAGGGAAAATAATAGGAATGCACCAAAATTAAATTTCTTGTCCGAGGCCGAACAAACTTACACTGTGCCGAAGGCCGATTACAGAAGACGGTTTTCTGTGTTTTTCCCCCATGTATTTTCCCACATTAATTTTTATTCTCAATTGCATAAATTAAATAGCCAATATTTGCTTTTTACAGTTTTGTCTTGCTTTTCAAAGAAAAAAAATCAATTACTAAACAACAATTAAAAAATATTTAACACTGAATATTTTTAACATTCTAGTAGACATTATAGCCTAACAACAAAGCACAATTTAACTTAAAATTAATAAGTTAAATTAAGTAAAATAATATTCTTTGGCCATATTTAAGACCCTCTTCTCCTCGAAGACGTGCGATGCGATACTAAACAGTCTCTTGCTGTCGGTGCTTGTCTTTCTCTGACAATTTAAAATGCTATCACACTGCCAACATATTTGCTTGCTATACATTATAGACAGACATAATATTACGTCTGGGGGCAGTCGAGGCCTAACGGTTAAAGATTCGGACTTGTAACCCAAAGGTTGCGGGTTCGAGTCTCACCATTAAACACCTTAAATATGTTCTCATATTTTCAATCTAGGTCTGCTTCAATTGCCGAAAGCCTGGTCACGGTCTCGCTGACTGCCCAGAGGCGGATAAGGATGAAGAGATGGGCCGCGGAATCTGTTATCGGTGTGGTTCTACCGAACATGAGATCCAGAGATGTCGTGCTAAAGTGGATCCTGCCATGGGTACAAGTTGAATAAGATGTTTAGACACTTCAAATAAACAAATCAAATCTGCTATGACTTCTCATATTAATGCAGCTCTTTTCTAGGTAATTACCCATATGCCAAGTGTTTTATCTGTGGTCAGACTGGACATCTGTCCAGAGCCTGTCCTGATAACCCAAAGGGACTGTATGCTGCAGGTCAGTGATTTACCCGTTTAAGCACTAAACATCTGTGAATTTGAACACTCATGTTGTTGTGTTTTCCTCTTGTAGGCGGTTGCTGTCGGGTTTGTGGTTCAGTGGAACACTTTCAGAAAGACTGTCCTGAACACCAGATCTCAAGTGAGTTGATCAGTCTTAATGTGACCATGTCCACTGAAAATGTGGCAACTTCTTTAATTAAAAATGGAAACATTGAAATGAATTCAAACCTTTTTTTGCAGCTAATTCCATCACCCTCGGCCGGCTGTCCAATAGAATCAGCGCTGACCACGAGGACGTCCATGTGCCTGTGAAGAAAGCACAACCCAAAAAAAAAGACAAGGTGGTGGTGTTCTGATCCACAGCTGATTGAGGGGAAATATAGAAATGGACTATTTAAATGATAACTATTAATTTGGGTATCTGCAGTCATGGACTCACCGGTGATCGATCGCCAGTCTCGGATGTTTTTAGAGAAAAACAAAAGTGACTGTTCCTGTTTTAAGACCATTTACTTGCTGTTGAAAATCCTCATGATGAAGTTGCCTGATGCTTGTAATATGTTTGATCTCATATATATGCTCAAGAAAGAAAAAAAATAACTAATTATAAGACACTTTTGTACAAATAAACTCTATACAACAGTGTTATTATTTGTGTTTTCTGTGTTGGTTTAGTGATAGTTGTCCATGAGTCCCTTGTTTGTTACAGTTAAACTGCCTGCTGTTCAGAAAAATCCTTCAGGTCCCACATTTTTTTTGGGTTTTCCAGCATTTTTGTGTATTTGAACCCTTTCCAACAATGACTGTTTGATTGTGAGATCCATCTTTTCACACTGAGGACAACTGAGGGACTCATGTGCAACTATTACAGAAAGCGTTTGAACCTTCTGTAATAGTTGCATATGAATTTTATAAAATAGCTATATATGTGTTTACAATGTAGATTCATAGATAGCAAAATCATATTGAATTATTATTATTATTATCATGTTTCGGTAGTGACAAATTTGGGGAGAGGACAAATATTCCAAAACTTTCTGAAAACACTATATGAGAATTAACTGCACAATTGCTAGAAATGTGTACTTTGGATATTATATAACTTGCATACATACAATGTTTTTGGAGACACTTTTTTCCCCCAAGACATTTCCAACTCTGTCTTTGGACCAAATCTGAAAAAAAAAAAAAAAGTCAAAGTAAATTATCTGTAAATTTTTGTTCTGGAAGTGAACTACTCCTTTAAGACCTTAAGACTTTTTGTACCATTTAAGACTTTTCATGGCCTTAAATTAAAACTGACGACTTTTTAAGAACCTGCAGAAACCGTAAGAACATAGTTCAGTCAGTGCAAACATATTTGTCACATTTTCTTAGTAATAAACATTGCTGTCAGAAAAAGAAAGGGAGAGAGATAACAATTCAAATCTATTTTTACATTAAATGTAATCAATATTTATTAAAGCCAAGTATGAATCTCATCAAGTAAGTGTTTTTAAGCATTTTACATTCATTCTAAAATAACTCAAGGCGGTAACAATTTAAACAAATTTAATTTGTGAACTTATGTTCAGCTATTCTTTTTAATAGTTAACTTTTAACTATTATTACATTTTTCAGATCATCAGTCATCAAAGTTTGGTAAATATTGGTCACAGAAAGAGATTTAGGCTACTCTTAATTTCACCAAGTTGATTACTCACTAAAAACTCCCACAATTCATGTTTTCGTGCCATTTTAAGTCTTATTTTGATGTAACAAAATTGATATCTAAGTGTGTACGTTTTTTACAAGTTGTTTACTCACTAAAAACTCCCACAATTCATGTTTTCGTGCCATTTTAAGTCTTATTTTGATGTAACAAAGTTGATATCTAAGTGTGTAAGTTTTTTACATCTTTTTTTATTAGTCTTCCCATTAACGCCATTATTATTTCAGATTGATTGGCAGTGCCAATCAGCGTCATTTATTTGTGTTGTCTGCAAAGATCAACATCACTTCTAATATTTAAACAAACCCTGAACTCTGTGTATTAAAATTTAGCCTGTAACTCATTCCATATATATGCTGTACACATCTGACTTAACAAAATGAAAAAAATATTATACACTGACTTACTAACCAAGTGCCCTGCAGGAAGTTTCCACAGAAACAACAAAGATATCTTATGTTTAATACAGATGACAGGCAAATACTTTTTACCAGTATTCAAACTCTTCTATTTTATCAGTTTCAACATCTGCTTCTAAAGAATAGCTCCCAGCACCATTACACTAATACAACAGTAAACAGTCACACCCATGAACTGTTTTGTTGTGTTTTCTTTCCTCATGTGCTCAGTGTGACCTAGTTTCTGTTTCTCTTTGATTATGTCATTTGCTTTAGGTGTGTGCCAAAATTATTCTCATTTGCCTTCCTATTTAAGTTGTTGTCAGTTGTGTGTGTGTTTCCGCCTGTCTTCTGTGGATTTACCATCTATGTGGCTTTATTAAAAGCTATCTAACTTGATTTTCATCTTCCTTTTGGTTAAATAAACGTTACTTACACTATCAGAAAAAGCGAGAGACAGAGACAGAGAGAGAGAGAGAGAGAGAGAGAAAGAGAACAATTCATTTCAATTTAATATTTTTAGATTTACAATGTAATCAATATTTATTAAAGCCAAGTATGAATCTCATCAGGTTAGTTTTTAAGTATTTTAAATTTAAAATATTGGGGACATAACTACTGATTACAATAACTCATATTGTCTTTTTACATGTTGCATTGCGCCGTGTAAACATAACACCTTTATGCTTTTTTTCATCATAGAACAACAAGCACTACTCTATACTGCTATTTGAAAACATACTTACAGGCCGTCAGTCAGAAGTAATTCTAACTTAAAGTTTGTCACAGTCTATGAAAAAATGCAAAGTTCTATACCATTCCAAATAGTCCCAGCAGTTCTAAAGCAGCCCAATTACCCTGATTCATTGGGAACAGCTGTTTTAATCAACTCAACAGGTGAAAAACAGAAGCTCTCTGCTGTTGGTTTGTGGACAGTCATGGCTAAGACAAAGAAGCTCACTGAGGACCTGCGGCTGCACATTGTGGCTGCTCACAAGTCAGGAAAGGGCTTTAAGACCATATCTAAATGTTTTGAATTTCCAGTGGCTGCAGTGCAAAGTATTATTAAAAAATACAAGACGTTCTGCATTGTGAAAAATCTCAGAGGACGTGGTCAGAAGCCAAAAGTGACACCTGTGCTGGCCAGGAGGATAGTGAGAGAGGTAAAAAAGGATCACCACCAAGGCCAACCTGATGAATCTGCTGGTGGAAACAGTGTCCAACAGACACTGCACTCCGCTCGGTTCCACGGACGCAGACACCACTTCTCCAGATAAGGCACACAAAAGCCCGCTTGACCTTTGCAAATGCTCATCTGGACAAAGAAGAAGACTTCTAATCTTCTGTTTTATGGTCAGATGAAACAAAAATTTAATTGTTTGGCCACAATGATGTAGCATCATTTGGCATAAAAAAATGAGAAGCCTTGAATCCATTTGAAGAACATTTGAAGTGGATCAAAACAGTTAATCAAAGTTGTCAGCAAAGCCTCATTTAGCGATCTAATGTGTTTTTGTAAGAAAAATATCCATATTTAAAACGTAACAATCACTTCAATCTAGCTTGCGCAGTTGTAAACGAACCTTGCTGTTTTGGGAAGGGGTGTGTCAGGACTGAAACGTTGTTTAAGCTGTTCGCCAATTGCAACGCAGAGGGACTGCTAACCAATCACAACACATTTCGGAAGGCGAACCTTCATCAAACCCGAAACCAGACAATTTTGAGGAGAGGAGACACTGCCTCCCTTGCCTCCTTGGAGGAAACGCCCCTGGCATATATGTGTATTATATACACACACAGATAGAGTCTCAATGTGCTTAAAACACTTAAAGAAGCCGTTCACACAGAATGCATTTTTCCATTCCATGATGCTACTTTTCCTTTTTTTTTCTAGGTAAACGTGCTTTGCTTGCCACGTTGCTTTTTTAATGCAAAAAACCAGGGTTCTGCGTGAACCGGCTTCTTACAGACATTAGCATTGTTGTGATGAGTGTTGTACAGGCAAGCATTACTCACATTATCTTCTTAAAGTTATGAGACATTAGGCATCATTATAAAACATTTTTAGTTTAACCGCTATACATCACTGAACCAATTCTTATCATGTTCTCAAAAACACAAGCCACCGCCCACCCACAAACACCTGTTTCTTGAGAAAGTAAAGTTGACATCAGGTTTGCATGAAGGAACTTCAACTTTGCAATAACAACC
This sequence comes from Garra rufa, assembly GCF_049309525.1. Classification (NCBI taxonomy): domain Eukaryota; kingdom Metazoa; phylum Chordata; class Actinopteri; order Cypriniformes; family Cyprinidae; genus Garra; species Garra rufa. The sequence goes on along the minus strand of NC_133383.1, from coordinate 8,534,277 downwards.
ACAGAATATCAGTGTGTATATCTCTTGATACAGAATGTGGAATATGATAACGGATAGTTATTTGTAAGAACTGCGAACAAGATCTGTGGTCATGATAGACAGGCATCGATCTTAGAGGACCAAATAAAGCAGCAAACAACTTATCATGGGAACATGGTTTTAGAGTCTAAGAGAGAATGCCTTTCTAATGCCATTACATTTTTAAACAATTAAAATTGATATAAAAATAGTTTTTTGCACTTAAAACCTCAAAGGCAATACAGAACATGCAAAGTGATTTACGTGAAAACAGATATGCAATTGACTAGTTTCTTTGGCAAGAAAAACAAATTACTATTAATTTTTATTATTAACAACAACTCTCAGAAGTAAAACTGGCAGAAAATATAAGTATAGAAATCATTAAAATCCTGACCCTGACACTTTCTGTGTGCTTCACTTTTGGAGGAACCAAATGACGCTTTAATGCAAAAAACTCTTTTTCAGGGTTGTCTGCTTTCAAAAAGAACACCTTTTACACAGAATCTTTTTGAAGGCTTCACGGAAGTCTCTATTAAAGATGGTGTAGATGAGCGGATTCAGGGCGCTGTTACAGTAGCCAATCCAGAAGAAGAACGTAAAAAGTGCCTCTGGTACCTCACAAGCCACTGGACAAATGGCCTGCAGGCTGTAGGTGAAGAAGAAGGGGAACCAGCAGACGACGAAAACCCCAATGACGACCGCCAGGACGAAGGTCAAACGCTTCTCACGGACGATCATAGCTTTCCTTCTGGCGTTCAGCGCTCCTGCTGGTGTCACATTGGAAGAGGCCAGCTGGCTTCCTTCTGATGTTACGATGACGTTTCGGCTTGTTTGGGTTGGTGAAGATGTGTGATGGCCAGGCGCCACCGCCTCCATGTTGGTGGTTGCCCCGTTGGCATCTTGTTCCCCAACTATTTCGACATCCAAGCTAGATGTTGAACTGTTTTCATCTTTGCACCTCCCTGAGCGTTTCATCTGCTGCTGACTTTCTACTGGTGGTTGTGGCTGGTTTACAACATCGGATGTGGATGTAGCCGGACTGGGAACATTCAGGACATTCACAGGGTCTGCACCTCCCTGGTTTGTCCCATTCTGCGCCTCCCGTCCCTGCGGGACAACGCCTGCACCATCATTCCTCAGTTCTCCCGGAGGACATCTACCGTGCTTCTTGGCAATCTGATAGATGCGAATGTACACCAGAATCATGATGAGGCACGGGGCGAAGAACGACCCAGTGCAGGAGTACAGGATGTACCAGATGTCATCGATGATTTTGCACTGCTGGCAGCCCCCATCTTTCTTCTGCTGAGTCATTGAGACCAGGGGTGGGAAAGAGATGATGGCGGAGATGATCCACACCACCATTATGGCCCCCTTGATCTTTTGAGGGGTGCGCTGGGTCATGTACTGCATTGGCCGAGAGATGGACAGGTACCGGTCCAGGCTGATGGCGCACAGGTGTATGATGGAAGACGTGCAGAAGAGCACATCCAGCGCCAAGTGGATCTTACACCAAAACCACTCAAAGTACCAGTAGCCCATCAACTCATTGGCCAAAGAGAATGGGATGATCAAAGTGGCCACGAGGATGTCTGCCACAGCCAGCGAGACCAAAAACAAGTTCTGAGGACCTTGCAAAGAGCGGTACGTCAAGACGGCGATGATCACCAGGATGTTCCCAAAGATGGTGAAGAGCGCGATGAGCGTCATTACGGTAGCAAACGCAGCTGTGACTTCGAGGGAATAGGAATAAATGGAATCACATGCTTTAACCTCAGAACTGAGATTCTCTTGCACTGAAGGCAGTGTCGTGGCCATATTTTAGTTTCAGGCTATACAGAGAAGTGCAAAGCAGTCTTTGATGTAGACTTAAATCCTAGTGTAATCCTTCCAAAAACATTCTTTCATTTAGAAATGACTACAATGGAAAGAATGACATCCTCCAGGTACATCCTTTGGCAAACCTCAAGGAAAAAAAACAACAAAAGACAAATTAAGATATTGCATTTGCATTTGATTTTAAAGAGGGATCGTGCAATCCGTCTATTTCACAAGTAAATCATTTAAAATTGGTTATTAGTAAAGAACGCGGTATTAACTTACCACAGCATAAGTCAAACATCTTTTAAATACGACGATAAGTCACCCAAACTACACAAAAAGGCTCTTTTCTAGTTCTGTTCCGATTCAAGTCCAAAATAAATTAATAAATAACAGCAATGGAACAAATGCGCGCTTGGAGATGCGCAAGGACACTAACGCATCAAAACAAAACAGAAGTTTTTAGACAGAATAAGATAGGGAAGTACATTTGCATAATATGTAAGTATAAAAATGATTCAAACACTGTAGCTCCGTGGGTTAATGTGTGTCTAAACAGCTCCAAAAAGGTTCACCGTCTCCATACACGCGCTCCAGCCAAACCAAAACAGTCCCCCAATTTCCAAACATTGTAAAAACAAATTATCTTTGTATAAACCGTTTCATGTCGAAAGAAAGGAAGAAAATCCATGCAGCTCTGGTTTTTAGGATTTTAAATAATTGCTTTTGAATAAATGTCAAGACCAAACAAGACAAGTGGGTTGAGTTTAGTTTCACCAGCATACTTTCTAATCACAAATTCTCTTAAGAATCTCACAGAATAACACTACACTGCAATATGTCATAGAATTGACCTGTAAACATTCACAGACTGCATTCACATTATCCAACAAAAAAGTGCACAGTGGCTACCACCTACTGGACAAACCAAAAATGACTATATAAAAAGAAGAATTGGGGAATGGATGACCTGTAAATTAATTTAAATCAGAGAGCAATATCATTGGCATAAATTCACAATAAGTCATGCATATTTTGATTTTCAAACCTATTCGTCCTCCTAGATTCAAGTATGATGTTGATGTCAGTGATCTAATATTACATTTCTGTGTGTTGCAAAAGTATGTGAACTCTAGGATTAGCAGTTCATTTGAAGGAGAAGGAGTCCATCTGTTCACATTTGTTTTTAATCAATAGAACAACTATCAGGTGTTAGCACATGCCCTGTTTTATTTAAAGAACAGGACTCTCATCAAAAAGAGATCTCTGAGAACCTCAGAAAAATAGTTGATGTTGCTCATCATGCTGGAAAAGATTACAAAACCATCTCTAAAGAGTTTGGACTCTTCAAATCCACAGTCAGATTGTGTACAAATGAAAATTCAAGACTATTGTTACCCTTCCCTTAGCAAGATGTGCCTCCGCAAAGTTGCAAAGGAACCCAAAGTAACTTCTAAGCAACTAAAGTCCACCATCAGGAGAACACTGAACAACTATGGTGTGAATAAAGGAGTTGCAAGAAGAAAGCCACTGCTTTCCAAAAAGAATATCACTGCCATGTGGAGAAATGTTTTGTGGACAGATGAGCCAAAATAGAACTTTTTGGTTTGAATAAGAAGCGTTATGTTTGGGAAAAAAGAACACTGCATTCCAGCATAAGAGACCTAACCCATCTGTTAAACATGGTGGTGATAGTATCATGGTCTGGGCCTGTTTTACTGCATCTGGGCAAGAACAACTTGATGACAACTTGAAATGAATTCTGAATTATACCAGCAAATTCTAAAGGAAAACATCTGAATTGTGAGATATAAACTTGGAATTGCGATGGGAAAAAGTAAGAATTGTCAGAATTATTTCCAGTAAAAAAAGAGGTTACCACTTTTTCATCTCACAATTTAATTTTTTTCATCTCAATTCTGAGGTAAAAACTCGATAAAAACACAACTATAAGAAATCAACTCAGAATTTCAAGATATAAACATGCAATTCTAAGAAAAAAACTTGATTGTGGGATATAAACTCACAATTGAGATATGTAAACTCAAGAAAAAACTCAGTATTATGAGATGTGAACTCAGAATTGCGAGATATGTGACCCTGGACCCCAAAACCAGTCATAAGTAGCACGGGTATATTTGTAGCAATAGCCAAAAATACATTGTATGGGTCAAAATTATGGATTTTTCTTTTATGGCAAAAATCATTAGGATATTAAGTAAAGATCATGTTCCATTAAGATATTTTGTAAATTTCCTACCATAAATATATTAAAATTTTTGGTTAGTAATATACATGGCTAAGAACTACATTTATACAACTTTAAAGGAGATTTTCTTAGTATTTAGATTTTTTTGCACCCTCAGATTTCAGATTTTCAAATAGTTGTATCTCGTCCAGATAATGTCCTATCCTAACAAACCATATCTCAATGGAAAGCTTATTTATTCAGCTTTCAGATTATATATAAATCGTAATTTCAAAAAATTTACCCTTATGACTGGTTTTGTGGTCCAGGGTCACATGCAAGCTTGCAATCACAAGATATAAACTCAAAAAGTCTATAGTAATGGACTATTTAACGGATCTTAGCTATTTAGATTTGGTTTCTGCAGTTATGGAGTCACCAATCATTTACCGTTGGCCTTGGATTTTTTTACACAGAAACAAAAGTGACTGTTCCTGTTTTGAAAATCTTTAACAGCAAGTAAATGGTCTCATAATGAATTTATCTAAGGGTTGTGGACATGGACATGTGCCTGACTTAGAAATCTAAAGTTTTATTTGTGAATTACGTTTGTTCTCATTTATATGCTCAAGAAAGAGAAGAGAATTTGAATATGAAAAGCAGCATTTATTTACAAGATACTTTTGTACAAAATATTTAATATACTCTATAGAAGAGTGTTGTTAAATGTGTTTTGGCCCTCTAGCGGTTTAAAATAAAAATGCATGCATCCTGCAGAAGAACAGTATTTTGTATTTTGCCTCTGTTCGTCTGCGTGGGTGAATGCGGTTCGCCTACCAAGGTTAAGAAATGGATACACGATGTCTTATCAGAGTGGAAGAACAAATATAATATAATATAAATATAATATAACGTAAATGATGTCTCTTACTTAAATATGTAGCAGAAACCCATGCAAGACTTCCACATCGTTTTATACATATTTTGGACCATCCACCTTATATCCATCACCACCTGTAAGCTCTTTCAGTAGCTGTGTCATCATATCATTATTTTATTTTCAGATTTGTGTTGCGGTAACAATTGCAACAGATAGCACCAGTAGCTCACCAAGTGCAACCATTTTGCGTCATAATGGCGCCTCCCAGAGTCTAAAATATATATTAAACGATGTGGATTTTTTAAATAAAGCAAATCTTTCATGGGTTTTCTACTACATATTTCAGTAAGAGACATCATATACGTTATATTACGCCATACATGGCATAATACCCAGGGTTCCCCATACGAAAAATAAAGTTACGCGCACAGGCGAATGACGTTTGTATATCACCGCAAATTCAGTTTCAAAAGTTGGGTTGAAGTCTCTTATTAATAACATTTGTTTATTTTTTTTTATTATCAGAAAAATATTTTTAGATTATCCACAAACAGGATTATAAAGCATTGATTCTGGAGTATAATACAGAACTATGGCTGCACAATTATGATCCATATCACATTTGTTAATTATTTATTTTTGAATTGCGATAGAAATTCATTTTAATTTGACATTCAAATACAAATGCAAGTCATTTTCTTCATGTAGCTACATATCGAAAACAATCTGATGACTTTATTTATACATAAATACACTTTTTTTATTGACTTTATTGATTTTTGTTTTTTACAGACTAGTGGAAAGAAAACACACAAAAGACAGTGAAGTGTTTCTTTTATAGCACTTTATCTATTTGTGCCCATAGATTTCAATTACAATACATATTTTTAAAGGGCCATTTTCTCAAAATGAGTTTTTCTCTCACACTGAGTCATAAATCTCTGCTTCAGCAACACTTACACACACCAAACTAAATTTTTATTCCTGTCTATATTCTGAAGGTTTTTACAGAGGGATTTGTTCATATATAATTTGCTTCATTTTATTCCCCAAAAAATATTTTCTGAATTATGGAGTGACAAAATGAGATACCCAAAAACATTTGACTCTAATATGTCAAAAAAATGAAACAAGAATTCTGAAACTGACTTCATCCAGTGTTTATATTTTTGCACTAGAAATGTATGCAAATTAGCATATATTTCATGAAATAATGCCCATTTGCATATTTAAACCTAACATTTTACAAAACTTGTAATTTAATTTAAATTTAATTTAATTTAATGTAATTAATTTAACAAAAAATGTTTGCAATTATCAATGTAATCAATCAACTTGGTAAGTAAGATGATAACTTTTAGTTTTGTTTTTTTTAACCCTATTCACCTGAAGTGTCTCTAAACTATTTAAATGCAAAACTTGGATGCAGCAGGTTAAGATCTAAATGCAATGCTGTAATCATTTACACAATGATTTAATCATCACAGATGTCATCGCGACCTTATCGGCAGCCAAAATTTGAAACTGTAAAATGTAAATAATTCTATGAGAATAGCGAAGTCCACACTACAACTATAATATCAATATCTAATATAGATATCATTATAGTTGGCTTTACAGTTATGTAAATGGGTCTTCGAAAACATGCAATGCTATAATTGACAATATTTATGATTGCTTAATCACAGTGGTTGTTATCACAGCCTCATATATATATATATACACACACACACACAGTTGCAATCAAAATTATTCAACCCCCCAGAGACTGCAGTACTTTACAAAAGTTTTTTCTCTTTCAGGACTAAATTGCATCTACAACAGTTTTCTGGCATATTACAAGTGATAATGTCAATATATAATGTAATGTTTTTGAGTTATAGGATTTTTTAATAACACAGCTATGTCAGAATTATTCAACCCCTTTTCAACATTGCTGTTTCAAGACAGTTATTTTTATGGTAAGGAAACAAATTGTCTTAAAAATTGTCTTAAGCCTTTACAAACTTATTAAAAATGGAATTAGCTTGAATTGATACACATAGTATACTCTTAGCCCATGCATGTGCTGAAGGTGAGTAGCAAATATGGTAAAGTCAACAAAGCTCACACAAAATCAATAGAGAAGAAATGGTTTGCTATATTAGAAAGTCTAAAACTACATGAAGATGTCTAAGACATTAGTCCCTAGAGACACAGCTGGCAGCCGTATTCCTTAGATTAAAGTGTGTTGAACCAGAAAACCTTTGAGGCTGTTGAACACAAAAGCACAATATCATAAAATGTTTGATCAGATCGACTGAGAAAAACTTGCAATGTATAGCCAAAAACTTGCAAGATGACCAGACGAAAGGAGGAAAAATATTTCAATGCTGTGTAGAAGAGGAACACTAGACAAGTGTAGTCTTCATGTTGAGGAATCTTGCTGAATACCACTCTTTACCAAGAAGAACAAAAAGGCTGCCTTGAACATGCCAAAATTCATTTGGACAGACCTGTGGAGTTCTGGAAGAATGTTTTATGGAGTGATGTGTCCAAACTGGAACTTTTTGGATGTATAGATCAGCAGTATGTCTGGTGCAAAAAAGCAGAAGAACACCATCTCAATCGCCAAACATGGAGGTGGGCCAGTCCTGTTATGGGGTTGTTTTACTGTAGCAGGAAGTGGAAAACATGACCATACAAAGGATATCATTGATTTAATAAAGTATCAGACCATTTTGGCAAACATTGTGATGCCTTTTGTGCAAAGTCTGAAGCTAATAATCAATGGACTTTCCTTCAGGACAATCATCCCAAAGTATACATTCAAATCTACTAATGCTGGGTTTAGGAATCAGTCATAGAATGTTTTTAAGTGGCCTGTTCAGTTTCCAGATTTAATTCTCATTGAAAATACATGGTTGAATTTAAAGCAAGCAGTGGCAAAGTAAAAACCAAAGATTATCAGTGATCTGAAAGCTTTTTCAGGGGAGGAATGGCCCAAGATTGCAGCAGAAATGTGACAGGAGCATCTAAGCACTTCCAGGCAGTGTTTATTGGTGGTTTTAAAGAATAAAAGATTCTGCACCAAATTTACTTTCAGGGGTTGAATAATTTTGAACTTAAATGTTTAGAGCCAATTCGATTTTTTTCATTATTCATCAACTTATGTTCTCAGAATTACTCAAATGTGTATTAATAAACTTTCTTTAATAGTTTACTGATGCCTTTGTTGAATTGTTTTCACAAAATGTTGTTATCTGCAGCAAAATGTCTTGCAGGTCAAGGGGGTTGAATAATTTTGATTGCAACTGTATATATATATAATAACTATCCTAGAATTGAATTCTGTGTGTGCATCATAACTGTGTGGTCAGCAAATCTTGCTCCAGAAATGACATGCAGGACATTGCTGTCTCTTCCATAGATTTGGACCAGCCAGCTAAGTTTCCCTCCACATAAGGCAGCACTCCAGAAGTCACCTGGTTGTAGTACGACACCTAGAACAGCAGCCAGAAATGATCAGAATGAACACGAGAGTGATGTTTTTATTCAGTTCAAGATGTTATAGTTAGTACCTTGCAGGTTGAATAGCCTATTTCGTGAACGAGGAATCCTGCACATTTAACTTCGCTCCGAATAGAGTTCTCATCCAGTGGAACTGTTGCCACGGTGACAGACCGGAGCGCTACGACATACGGGTCTCTGGGATGATAAAAATACAGTTTGAGCATCACATTTAAGAAACAGTGAAAATTTGCAGGGTAAGTACTTATGGAATCATACCCATCTTTGCAGGGTTGCCTTTTAGACAAAAGAACCACGAAATCCCGACTCTTGCTTCCATTGACTTTGGGGCATTTAATGTGATAAATGGTTTCCTCCTCATCTGCTTTCTCAACCTCTTCACAGCTCCTAAAGGACATATGGAAGGGTGTAAACTGTGAAAAACTATTTTATGTAACTGCACAACTTATAAAACAGGGATGTAATAAACACTTGTTAGCCTACAAATAGTTTTTGTCCCACTGTGGCCGTGACGGCAGGTCGGCGAGCAGCGAGAAAGCATGAAAAGCTGTCGTTTTGACCTTCATCTCAACTTTTAAACACAGAACATCTGCCTCCTCGTGCACGTAGACTCCGAACTGCAAAACATACATAAATTCAGTCTATTAAGCCATATGCTAGACGTATGTAGATGCATCAGTTAGAATAAACAAAATAATTACCTTATCGTTGATGCTACTGGCCTCCCAGCCTCGCTTTCCAGCTAAGACTGTGAGAGCTGCCACGTTGTTATACCCCAAATACACCTGTAGAGGGCAGACATGTTACACGTACAGAAGATTTGTCCTGCTCAATGACAATGGGTATGTTTGAAATAGGCAGTATGTAATATGCAGTATGTTAACGGAGCTTTCTGTAGTATAACTAGAACAATTGGTTGCATCTGAAATCTCATACTCTCTGAGTATGTCCTTTATTTGAATAAATAATTACTTTGAAACCGATCAAAACCAATGTAGCCATTGACTATTTTTTTTAAATGATTGTGGTACCTGATTGCTTCTGTCCCAAGGCACAGAAATTGGTCCCTCGTCTTTTGAGTACAAAATGTGTTTTCTGGGAAGATAAATTTGGTAGGGTTTTTGGTTTGGTTTTTGAACATTGAGGGGTCAAAAGTTGAACGTTTTGTGAACTTTCTGTACAGAAAGTACCTGGCCATGCGAATTCTCTTTCTGACAATAGCGCCAATAAATCGTCTTTCTCCATCCTGAAAAAATTAAATCATCCAGTGCATTGAAGTGAGGCTCAGAGCTGTTATACATAACTATTCTAGTGTTGTTAGACATGTAAGTAACTCACAAGAGTTGTGTAAGTGACGTCAGGGAACGTCTGTTTCTCACCGCCACATCCAGGGATGTAATAAATCATGGAGGCACTGTTGATGTGTCTTGGTGTTCCCTCATTCCACTCCTCACAGTTATACGCCTCCACCCGAACACCCACCTCCACACTGATGCATGAAATAAGAGAACAATGTATTTCAAATATTCCTGTTTATTGGATATTAGTATTAAAATCGGTATGACATCAGAATATCTTGTGTATGATTGCACATGTATAGTGGTCAGGTTTACGCATCTACTGTACCTGGTCTGAAAGGCATTATTGACCATTGCTTTGAACACCAGTCTGTCACCGACACTGGATGGACCTCGGAAACGAAACATGTCTACAGCTCCGAGAGAAGGATAGTAGCCGCACAAACGACTAGGAGAAAGACAACATGCAGAAGATAAAATGCAGATTTAAATTTACAGATTATAGATATACGCTAATATTATAGTTTATCAAAATAAATTATTTCAACTAGAGAAAAACATTCACGGCTAGAAAGACTGAAAATAGCTTGAACTATGAAGGTTGTAAGGCCATGATAGATAGATAGATAGATAGATAGATAGATAGATAGATCTATCGAACGAACAAATGATAGACAGACAGAACAAACAAACAAATGAAAGAATGACAGATAGACAGACAGACAGACATACAGAAGGAAAGAATGAATGAACGAAAGAAACAATGAAAGATAGATAGACAGAGACAGACAGACAGATAGACAGAACAAACAAACAAATGAAAGAACGATATGGTAGACAGAAAGAATGAAACAAAGAATGAACGAATGAAAGAAACAATGATAGATAGATAGATAGATAGATAGATAGATAGATAGACAGAACAAACAAACAAATAGATAGATAGACGGACAGACAGACAGACAGAACAAACAAATGAAAGAACGATAGACAGACAGAAAGAATGAACGAACAAACAAAAGAATGATAGACAGAATGAACAAACAAACAAATGACGACAGACAGACAGAACGAACTAACAAAAGAATTATAGAGATAGATAAATAGATAGATAGACAGACAGACAGAACAAACAAACAAACAAAAGAATTATAGATAGGCAGACAGAACGAACAAACAAACAAACGAAAGAACGACAGACAGACAGACAGAACAAACAAACAAACGAAAGAATGATAGATAGACAGACAGGACGAACAAAAGAACAACAGACAGACGGACAGAACAAACAAATGAAAGAATGATAGACAGACAGAACGAACAAACAAACGACCAAACTAACGACAGAAAGACAGACAGAACAAACGAACAAATGAAAGAACGACAGACAGACAGAGAGAACGAACGAACGAATGAAAGAATGATAGATAGACAGACAGACAGAACGAACAAATGAACAAACAAACAAATGAACAAACAAATAAACGACAGACAGAACAAATGAACGAAATAATGATAGAGAGATAGATAGATACACAGACAGAAAGACAGAACAAACGAACAAACAAACAAACAAACAAACGAAAGAATGATAGATAGACAGACAGACAGACAGACAGAACAATCAAACAAACAAAAGAAAGATAGATAGACAGACAGAATGAACGAACAAACGAAAGAACGACAGACAGAATGAATGAATGAATGAATGAATGAATGAATGAATGATAGATAGATAGATAGATAGATAGATAGATAGATAGATAGATAGATAGATAGATAGATAGATAGATAGAATGAACGAACAAACGAAAGAACGACAGACAGAATGAATGAATGAATGAATGAATGAATGAATGAATGAATGAATGAATGAATGAATGAATGAATGAATGAATGAAAGATAGATAGATAGATAGATAGATAGATAGATAGATAGATAGATAGATAGATAGATAGACAGAATGAACAAACAAATGATAGAATGATAGATAGATAGATAGATAGACAGACAGACAGACAGACAGACAGACAGACAGACAGACAGACAGACAGAATGAACAAACAAACGAAAGAACGACAGACAGACAGAACGAACGAACGAATGATAGATAGATAGATAGATAGACAGACAGACAGACAGAATGAACAAACAAACAAATGATAGAATGATAGATAGATAGACAGACAGACAGACAGACAGACAGACTGAACAAACAAACGAAAGAATGATAGATAGACAGACAGACAGAACGAATGAACAAACAAAAGAACGACAGACAGACAGAACGAACGAAAGAACGATAGATAGATAGATAGATAGATAGATAGATAGATAGATAGATAGACAGACAGACAGACAGATGGTACAAATGAAAGAACGACAGACAGAACGAACGAACGAACGAAAGAATGATAGATAGACACACAGACAGAACGAACAAACGAATGAACGAACGAAGAACGATAGAATGAATGTTAAATACGTACAATAAATAAAACGGATGACAGAACGATAGAACGATAGAACGATAGAACGATAGATAGATAGATAGATAGATAGATAGATATATGCATGTTTCTGGATCTGGTACCTGGCTGCTACCGTAGCCACGTTCTCCATCCAGGCCATAATCTGTCCACCAAAAGTGTTTCCATGGTGATTGGCGTGTGGCGGCAGCACCAGCTCAATACTCTCCACCTGCGTGAGCTCAGTGGACACCACTGTCATGATGGGCTTCCTGCTACACAGTCCTGAAATGTCAACACATCCTGTTCAGTATAAACTTATCAGCAGCCCTGTTTTAGATTGACGCTGTCATGATGGTTTGCACATTGACTCATGACTGGAACTTTTGATCTCATGGCCAAGTTGTGGGTGTTGTAGCTGCTGTTTAGTCTCGTGTCTGTCCTCTGGCTGACTCTATCATGGGATTCTTTCCAATGGAGACACTGAGAGTGTTCGGCCAGTGATTTTAATAGCAAATGTCGCACCATTTGTTCCTTCAGGATTTACTGCCAGTGAACAACCAATGAAGTTTGCCCATGACTTGGAGAAGTTCTTAGAAGTACAATCTCCTGGAGTAAACTCAGGTGTGACATAATAGCTTGTCGATCACACGATACACCACCCATCAGAGAACCTCAGAAGCATACTAATATAATGACGGAGTTGAAGTAAAATGCTAACCCTTGTCTTGAAGGTTGTAATAGTCCTTCATGAGGTTTTTGAAGGCCTCTTCATTGTAGAGACGGAGTCGTCGTCTTTCTGAAGCTAGTGAATATTCCAGCATTTCCTCTACGGAGCCCTGAATGTCCAAGGGTTTCAGAGACACCTGCAGGAATAGACATCAATGAATATTTAGGAATAACTTCAAAAGATTACATTTATTTGAAATAACAAAAACTTTTCATCAGTAGTGTAAAACTTTTATTTGTGTGGGCTTGAAGGACTAGTTCACTTCTAGAATAAAAGAAATCCTGATAGTTTATTCACCCCTATGTCACCAAGATGTTCATGTCTTTCTTTATTTGGTCGAAAAGAAATTAAGGTTTTTGAGGAAAACATTCAATGATTTTTCCCCATATAGTGAACTTCAATGGGAGCCAATGGGATGAAGATCCAAATTGCAGTTTTAATGCAGCTTCAAAGGGCTCTACACTCTTAAAAATAAAAGTGCTTCAAAAGGATTTTCAACGATGCCATAGAAGAAGTTTTTGGCTTACAAAGAACCATTTAGTTCATTTTCTTGCTTACCTTTTTATAATCTGAAGAACTTCATTTGCCACAAAGAACCTTTTGTGAAACAGAAAGGTTCTTCAGATGTTAAAGGTTCTTTATGGAACCATTTAGACAAAAAGGTTCTTCTATGGCATCGCAAAGCACCTTTATTTTTAAGAGTGAAACGAATGGTCATTTCCAGGGTTCGTACAGATACTGTTAAATGAAATTCCAGGTCTTTCAAGGACTTTTCAAGCACTACTTTTTAGAGAACAGAGATCTCATTTATCAAACAATGTCTTCTTATCGGCGTTAACGTGCTGCGTTAACGTGAGACTCTTATCGGGCGATAAAAAAATATCGCTGTTAATCTATTCTCAAAGTTGGGTTGGGAGCTGGGTCTATTCTACGCAAGCTATGATGACTTTCACCTTGATAGTTTAGCGCGGATGTATACCTAGCCGAATTGCACTTTAGGGGGCGAGAACGAGTCTTCGAACCTGTGTGTATGCCTACTATGAAAAAATTACCACATCAAACGAGAAATGCTAACATGGATGCAGCTACTGTATGAAGCCACAGGCAGGGGCGTTGCTAGACCCTTTTTACTGGGGCACCTTCGTGAGTTATAATTTACTTTGAAAATCCCGAAATAAAGACATTAAACTATATGCAACAACTGAATTGACGCTTCTAAAAAAAGCCTCTCCTCTTTAACCGAAGACTATGCACTAGGGGTGGGCGATATGACCTAAAATTAATATCACGGTATTTTTCATCTTTTGAACGGTGCCGGTATAATATCACGGTATTACTTTTTTTGGTACATTTTCGGAGAAGTAGCCTGTCCTGTCCATTTAGTATGTGAATAAAGTTAATCTTTTCATAATATAATAAGTATATGGTAGGTATCCTTATCAAAAAGAGACATGGGAGAGTATTATGCATTCTCAACATATTTATTTTGCAAAAAACCTAAAGATCTTACTTAACAGTGTACAACAAAACAAAAATTATTTTTTTAAATTTAATTTCTGCAATATTTAAAACCTTTAAATAACTGGGGGAAATCAACCCATGGCAACAGTTTAAAAGTAGACCAATTCTGTGGGGAAAAACGCGGACTTGGCAACCCTGCATCCAACATGAGCTGCTGGAGTTAATGTCTTTGCACACGTGAGTACGAAATTTTCGTCCGACATTTTTGCACGTTAAAAAAAAATACAGGTTATGTTAATCGAGTTTACACACTGCCTCTGAAACTTTCATCCGTCATAAAAAAATTTGGATCATGTTTGATGTTCAGCATTTTCACATCCATAATAAGCATTTTGATAAGGATGGCGAATATGAGAAAACTAAAAAAAAAAACACATACGAAAATCGGACTCAGTGTACAATGACCTTTAGATCTGAACGATCACGGGTCGAAAGTAAAGAGAGATGACAAAAATAGACTGGAGGATTTGTTGCAATCTTGTACTCACTGACAAATATCTATTATAAGATGTGCTGCTCCCTTTACAAAATCGAAAGTAAACGTAAACAGGCCGGTCGCGTTCGCCTCGCGCCTGCTCAATTTGTGATCCGCTGTGTAAATCCTTTGGCCGGCCGACCGGGAAAAGTCCCGGTCGTCCCGATTGCCACTCCGCCCCTGGTATAGGCTACAGGGCCGACCTTTCTTCACGATGTTTCACCAGCCGTTTAATGGCCACTCCCCTTTTACCTACCACCTGCAAAGCTGATACGAATATGTTTTACTTTTTTATTTACAACAAGATATATAGTATAAGGACAGGTATTCAGACCACAACTGAACGTTTGAAGAAAATTTAATGTTTTAAATATACCGGTATTGACGGTATTAGAAAATCCATGTCGTGGCGCTATCTCACACCGGTGATGACTATGACACCGGTGTACCGCCCACCCCTACTATGCACGCAGATATCCATGCCCGTGCGCGTCTGTATATTTAACTGCAACGTGCACGTCGTGCAGCCTTTTACGCAGAAGTACATGCAGTGTAGGAATAGTTGGTTACACAAGTTTGTATAGTTAATTGTGTTGTAAATGCAATTGTCAAGCAGTTTGTGATACATTTTGGAAACAGGAGATGAGCCCCTGGTCTAATTCGTCACCTGGCTTGAGAAACCCGTTCTCAAAGACTTACTTTTAGTCATTATTTGGGTAGCACACATATTCTGCAAGCCTTCGGCAGAATTCAAATTAGCCATTTAATCTAGATGAATCTAGATTAATTCCAAGATTACAGTGATATTAATCTAGATTAAAAAAAAAAAAATTTAAGGCCACCATTACAAATGACTGACCATATTTGAAGTCCCGATCTGAAACGAATGATTCACGATACGCGATCCGATCGGAGCACTTCGAAACAGTGAATCATTTTGCGATTCAAAAAATGACAGAGTTTCAAAAAGATCCATTTAATCCATCACTACGTGCTTTCTAAAAACATTACAAGCAATGACAAATTTCCAAAAATGAATGGCTCTTTTAATTTGATCTGTTTTTTGCTAGTGAATCTCTTGAAATGAATGATCAAAATCACTAGTTTGAATCAAACGGAGCAGTTCCATCGTAAATGACTTAATTAATATGGTTCATCTGTTCCTCTTTTCAGCCTTCAGCCATATTTACACGACATTGCTAGTACTACTACTGGCTTAGCTCGCTAGTTAAATTACATGAATTTTGCATGAAAAGATGTGCTTATTAAAAAAAATTCAACATTTATTTCAAGGGTTTTTCGGGTTTTCAAAAATTTCAAAAAGTCAAATTCAAGTACAAAAAGCTCTCATTTTTCAAATTCAATTTCAATTTTAAATCATCCAACATCATTGTTTTACCTTTTTATTGTGAAGACTTTCTTTGCATGTTCACTTTGTAAACACTTGGTCGGTACTTCCGCCTACGTCACGCATGACCCAAGTAGTCCAGCTGGTGCAAGATGAGCATTTGTGATTAAGACAGATATGATTTTAATAATTTTTTTTTTTCACTAGATAAGCCCTTTGATCCTCTGCTGTGATCGTGTAGAGCCCTTTGAAGCTGCACTGAAACTGCAATTTGGACCTTCAGCCCATTAGCCTCCATTGAAGTCCACAATATACTCTTAAAAATAAAGGTTCCAATGGGTTGTTTTTGCAGTCATGCCTTAGAAGAACCATTTTTAAAATGCCCAAAGAACCTTTCAGTGAACAGTTCTTAAAAGAACCATTTTGAAGAACATTTTGAAAATCTATAAAGAACCTTTTCTGCATTTGAAAGGTTCCATGGATGTTCAAGGTTCTTCATGGAACCATCAGCACCAATAAAGAACCTTTATTTTTAAGAGTGTATAGAGAAAAATCCTGGAATGTTTTCCTCAGAAACCTTCATTTCTTTTCGACTGAAGAAAGAAAGACATGAACATCTTGGATGACATGGGGGTGAGTAAATTATCAGGAATTCTAGAGTGCATTCTTGACAGAGATGTTTCCTCACCTTGTGTGTTCCTGTTGGTTTAGCAACAAACGTGGAGAAGGCCACACAAACCCTCTTTGTCACTCCACTCAGCACCTCCTGTACTGTAACATAGATGCCTACCTGATAAAAACAGTGGCCTGATCAGACAGTTTTGCGTTAATATTTAATACTGTAAATGCATTTCGTCTTGTATTACCTCCATACTCGTGTTGAAAGCCCTGTTTACTCTGGCTTTGATATTGATAACCTGCCCAACCCTGAAATACAGAAAGATATGATACGATAACAGATCAATTTACCACATAACATGAGATACTCAAATAGGACTTAATCCAACGTTCACTAAACATGACCTTAGACATGTCACTAAAATCTGATTGGTTGCTAAGACTGTTGTTTCAGGATCAACATACTGGATATGTACTCACTCTCAGGTCATCTGAGATATAGTAACAGATTTAGAGAAATTTAGCATTATATCACTTGCTCAGCAACATATCCTCTGCAGTGAATGGGCGCTGTCAGAGTCCAAACAGCTGATTAAACCATCAAAATAATCCAAAAATAACCCACACCACTCCAGTGCACCAATGCATATCTTGTGAAGTGAAAAACTGCATGTTTGTAAGAAACAAATCCATCATGAAGGTGTTGTTTATGTATGTTTTTATCATCTGTTTGGACTCTTATTCTGATGGCACCCATTCACTGCAGTGGATCCATTGGTGAACGAGTGATCTACATCTTGGACTGCCTGAGAGTCTCTAAATTTTCCTTTGTGGGATGAAGAAGGACGCATTCTCGTACCTTACGGTCTCTTCAAACTGGATATCATCCATGGAAGCTGTTACACACGCCATTCCTGCATGTCTTTCAGCTTAAAGGAAGAAACGAATAAAAAAGACAGAGCTATTTATCACATGAAACATATGAACCCTCAAAGACGCGTACACACTTATTGTTCAAATCTGCTTGTCACCGTTATTTATATTTCATGCATCTAACTGGAGCAGAAACAGGAAGGAGATGGAGCGTCTACTATCTGAGAAGACACATGTAAATCATTGATGTGTGCCTTCCTCAAGCCCCTTACCTTCAGCGATGGAGAAATGTGGATTCACACAAGGTTTGTGGGTAAAAGGTGGATGGTTGCTCGTTACCTTTCTCATTTATAGAACAAAGGTGACTGCTTATCTCAACCTACTCTGATGGTTGATAACACATAGGTTGTTTTGGAATAAGGACAGTTTTACTGCTCCGGCAGGTCAGTCAAGGATTCTGCGTTCATGTTTTTGCAATTTATTTAAGATCACGTTGTCATTGGCAAAACTAAGGAGTCATTTAGAAGACTCTTTTATACAACTGGGTATTTGTGCAAATTTATCATTTGCTGCTCAATAGTTATATTTTTATCTTTAGTATGTACAGGACATCACATTATTAAAGAAAATACAGTAAATGGAAACCTTTGCAGATTTAATTGTTTTTGCACACACACACAAAAACAACAACAACATTAAATCAAACATTTTATGTTACTATAAGTGTTTTGACAATTAATCTATAAATTCAATTATTTTAACATTTAATAACCTAGATAATTTTTTAATTATTTCTTAAAGGTGCCATAGAGTGGAAAACTGTGTTTACCTTGGCATGGTTAAATAATAACAGTTCAGTACATGGACATGACATACCATGAGTCTCAAACACCACCATTTCCTCCTTCTTATATAAATCTAGTGTTTGCAAAAGACCACCGAAAAATAGGTCAATTCCAACATAACACCGACTGTTACGAATCTTTCCCGAGATCGTTAATAGTTACGCCTCCAACATTTGCATCGGCCAATCATCGCTAACATCAGTACATCAGTAAAACAAGGCAAGCCACAGAAGGGACAAGGTTAGCTTAATGCTAACGGTAGCCTGTTACATTGCAATACATAGGATTTCACTTACCACATAAACAGAGAGATGACTGCGCTGATGATGGCGAATAATGGAGAAATGACTGCGCTGATGATGGCGAATGATTTACAGATCTTGAGAATCACTGACAAGCAGCTCAACTTGTGTGGTAAGCAGGCCTGGAGTGACCACAGGGCATACCGGGCAATGCCCGTTCAGATAACACACAGAATTGTGTTATACAGTCATGTGATATGAGAACATTAAAGGATCTGTAAGTTCTGCCGGGCTGGCTGAAAACAGCCACGACATTGGAAACTGCATGATGAAGTAAAGTGGAAAACGCCAATAAATAATTACTGTCAAAACAAAATTATTACAAATTTCATAGTTTTATTACTATTTATTTTAAAAACCATATAACTAATGTTTTCTTGTGACCACCATCTTACTAATACTAATATTCTAAGCAATAATTTCTTTCTTTTGAATGTTTAGTTGTAATTCGTTTTAATTGGACTAAAATATTAATTAAATAAGAGTCTGATTAAACAATTAAATATGGGTCTTATATAAATTAGGTGTTTACTATAGCCTACATAATAAAGTTCTTAAAGGGACACCCTCCTGAAAAAAAACAGCTAATACCAGCCTAGGCTGGTTGGCTGGTCTTAGCTGGTGGTTTCCCAGCCTGACCAGCCTGGAAAATTGGCTAAAACCAGCCTACTGACCAGCTAAAACCAGGCTGGTTGACCAGCTGTTTAGCTGTTTTTTTCACCAGGGCAGTTCACCCAAAAATAAAAATTGTCATCATTTACTCAACATCATGTAATTTCAATCCTGTATGAACTTTTTTCTTCTGTGTAACATAAAGGAAGATACTTTCCTAAAATATCTTTTGTGTTCCACAGAAGAAAGTAAGTCATACAGTTTTGGAACGACATGAGTGTGAGGATTTTTATTACTGAATGTTTTTGTTTTTTTTTAATTGCAGAATTTATTAGCAACAAATTTCCTGCATCTTAGCTCAAAATCAATGCTTTACTGCATGCATTTCTCTGTGACAAAAGCAATTAAGTTAGTTGCAGTTGAATTCAGCAGTATTTATCATTATTTGTTTCTCTCCTGTTTTATTCATTCGTGTACTCCAATTAAAGACCATATAACCGTGCTGAAATAAACAGCTAAAACCAGCCTAGGTTGGTTGGCTGGTCTTGGCTGGTTTAAGCTGGAAGTAGCTGGTTTTAGCTGGTCTTTTAGTTGGTGGTTTCCCAGCCTGACCAGCTAAGACCAGCCTGGCCAAGCTGGAAAATTGGTCAAAACCCCTCTAAAACCAGCCTGCTGACTCTAAAACCAGACAGGCTGGTTTTAGCTGTTTTTTTTGTTTGTTTTTTTCACCAGGGAACCAAAGAAAACTTTCATGAACTTGTGGGCCGGATTGGCTGGATTTGTCCAGGGCCGAATTTTAACCCCAGTCCAGCCCTGGTGGTAAGTACTGTGTCTCTGCATTATAACTTTTCACAGAGCACATGCATCACAGTAATCAGACTAAAACGTCGGCGATTCAAAACGGCAGATTCAACAAACCGCATATTAAAAGCGGCTAGAGCTCCTAATTAAATATATATTTTTATCCATGTGCGAGCTATAGAGATGAACAGCTCTGTGAAACATCCAATCAGAGCAGAGCTCATTAATATTCATGAAGCTTCCAAATAAGGCAATAACAGAGCATTTCATTCTAGGGACAAATCCTAGGGTTGTAAATGGACCTGTAAAACCATTTCTGGAGATTTTTTGCCCTTTCCTATGCCATATACCTTCTATGTAGATATCAGAAAACAATTTAAAATATTGTATAAATGCATTCTATGGCACCTTTAAATAAATTATTTAAATAGGTAATCATTTATAATAATTGAAGAATGATATTTTATTTATTTATTGTAATCTTCATATTTAACAATTAAAAAATAGAATAATGATGAATAAATAATAATAATAATGATGATAATAATAATAATATTAATAATAATAATAAATGAATAAATATTTGAATTATTTTAGAAATTATTGCAATATTTAATAATAACAGTAAATGTTTTTGACAATATATCTATACATTTTAATTTAGTATATTATTAAATAAATGATTTAAATGTTAATAATTTAGATAATTTTACAATTATCTTTAAAATTAATTATTTAAATATGTACAAATTATAATAATTGAAGAATATTATATTTATTTATTGTAATCTTTGTAATTGTAATCTATATAATAATTTAAAAAATATATATTATATTATTTTTGTAATCTCCATATTTAACTTTAAAAAAAAAATAGAACAATTAAATATTTGAATTATTTAATAAATTGTTGTAATATTTAACAGCAATAAATATTTGCGCAATTTATCTATAAATTCAATTACTTTAATATTTAATAACTTAGATGTTTTTATTTTTAAATAAATGATTTAAATTTGTAAGTCTATTTATTGTAAGCTTCATAATTAAAATGGAATAATACTAATAAATAGTTGTATTGTTTAACAAATTATTGTAATATTTAATAATAATAATAATAATAATAATAATAATAATAATAATAAAATATTTTTAATAATTTAAAATGATTATACAATGATAAAAATAATCAGGAAAAAACTAAATTAAAACAACAGAACCCCTGAATTACAGTACATACTGTAATTCTATTAATTCTATGCAGGTGGATTTTTTAATTAAACTGATGTCATAATAGCAATAAACTATAAACTTTGTGATAAACAGTGATTCCACTCAACTGGCCTACAGGTTGTGATGAATCATAAACATGCTTTAAATGTTAAATATTAACTTATTTTATAGCTGAAATTATTAGATTAAACAAGTAAAACATCAACATGCCACTGGTGTCTTAGTTCTGAAAGGGTATATATATATATATATATATATATATATATATATATATATATATATATATATATATATATAATCTTCATATTTAATCTTAAGATAATTTAACATAATATAATAAAAAAAATGGATAATGCAATTAATTGTTGTACACACACACACACACACACACACACACACACACACACACACACACACACACACACATATATTTATATATAAAATATACTTCAATTCTTATTTTTATTACATATTCATATATGATATATTTAATTTTCTTAGTATTTAGTATAAAATTTGGTTCAATTTGAAACAAATCTCACACATGATGAAGATTATAAGTCATCATATAACCATTCAATAAACATAATAAGAGAATCAAACACCCAACAATCTGTTTACCAACCCTGATCTCCAGCCCAAATCTGCATCTACAGCACAAATTCCCACTCACCTGCCAGACAGGCGGTAGTGTCCATCCACTTCAGCAACTGTCCCGCACCCAGTTCTCCCTGGTGGTTTGCATGGCAGGGCAGGATGGACTTGCACATCTGCACCTCTATCGGGCCGGACCCTTTCTTTCGTCCCGTCTTGCAGGATCCGTCCATGTCTAACATTCCTCTTGGCCAGTTCTGATCCATGAGGCCTCACTCAGAGATACAGAGTGTTGAAATAACGCGAGCTCGTTTCTGCGCACTTATCAAGGCTGATGCCAGGTGACCTCAACTCTGGCCAACTTTCTGACGTTCTTTGGGGCCATGTGATGTGCGCCAAACGGCCAAGCTGAATACCTGAGCTTCTACGAGCTGCAGGACATCATGTATCCACACACACACACACACACACACACACACACACACACACACACACCTGTGCTGCAGTTGCTGTTACGACATACGCATTGTGATGTAATCGCCGTGTGTGTGTGTGTGTTTATTAACTTGTTTTATGTGAGAGAGCCATAAAGCTGACGAGCGTCGACGGATGTAATATAAGGTGACAGAACTGTGGAGCTCTGTTGCACCAAAACAGCTAAAAAGTCTAATTTACACCGGCGATTAACATCCACTCACATGCACTGAGCGTATAAATTCGGATTTATTTTGATTGGCCGTCAATATTTTTATCAACTTTACACTTTACCTGAAAATGTAGCCTGAAAAGCTGACTGAATGTTGTGGTGTGAACTTTATCTATTTATAGCTTAAAGGAACTGTATGTAAGAAATTTATTTTAGTTAATCATAAAATGGCCCTGACATGTCACTAGACATTAAGAAATCATGTTCATTTCAAATACTTATATCACTGACAACAGTGGTCCGGCCAGGATATTGTCATTTAAAAGTGAGAGTTGCAGCCCACGACTGATGTTATTGTTGTCATTTTGTGTTTTGGTCTGAGGCTCCACCCTCCAGCTATCTACCAATCACGAAGTCAGTAGAGTTTCGTCCTCCGGGTTGCCAGCTCTGTTACAGCTGCAGCTATGAACGTGTCGGATAAAACATGTATAAGGTTACGAAACCTAAAAGACCTCGTTATGAATCCGAAAAACGTCGTGACAAAGTCCGAAATAAAACAAGGATTTGTATAGGAGATGCCTTTGAAAGATGGAGACGGCTGAAAACGGAGAAGAATTTGAAGACAGACGCCATCTTTGCTAATTTTCTCCTGGACAGGTAAGATTCATCTATGTTTGGCTAACTTTGCTTCTGTACACAGTGGATTTTCCACAGTCGGCCGTGCTTAATGCGTTCATAAAAAGCTTTATATCGCACCACTAGCAGGGTATGAAAACAATCTATGTTCCGACTGAAATGTGGTATTACACCGTGTCTTGTTGTACACAGTTGTCGCGCCGCAACAGCTAAAATCTGTCCGCACTGGACACGACAAAGCGACCGTTGCAAATCATTTAAACTTTGTGTGAGCATGTCATAAATAGAACGCGGCAGCAGATTACTGTCGGGGATTTGCCGTGTCACGCCGCATCCAGTGTAGACAGCATAATAGGTTCTATTGTATTTGTCGCGGCGCGATCGCGTCCGGTGTAGACACGGTGTTACAGAACATCTTTACGAAATATTTGGCTAATCGCCATTAGTAAATTTTTGCGATACATAATTACTTCGCAAAACATCTCTCGTGAAGCAACAGAAGAAAAAAAAAACTGTGTAGGACTCGTCACTTGCCATTGGAAGCTCCTTGTAGCGGCCTAGGTTCCTGCTGAATCCTGCAGCTTAGCTGGCAACCTCGAGTCAGGGGGGAGCGGGAGGGGATACACCTTTCTACAGTATTTTGAAAGGGAAGGAAAGGAAAGGAGGTGACGTGAGGCCAAGTATGGTGACCCATACTAGGAATTTGTGCTCTGCATTTAACCCATCAAGTGCACACACACACAGTAGTGAACACACACCCGGAGCAGTGGGCAGCCATTGCTGCGGCGCCTGGGGAGCAGTTGGGGATTCGGTGCCTTGCTCAAGGGACTCACCTCAGTCGTGGTATTGAGGGTGGAGCTGAGACTCGAACCCGTAACCTTTGGGTTACAAGTCCGACTCTCTAACCATTAGGCCACGGCTGCCCCCCCCCAAAAAAAGTGATTGCAGTACCAGTTGAAAGTGATTGCAGTACCAGTTTTGGCCACAATCCTACATACGGTTCCTTTAAAGCCCATTTACACCAACACCAACTTAACGCGCAATAAATGCTGCTTTCACGCCATGTCTGAATTTACGCGCTGAATCAATGCTGAGTTCAAATCCTCCTGGGACGTTCGTATTTACCATTAGACAAGTTGTCATTATGACGTCAGGTACGTTCAAATCACTTCGGTTGGAACAAGTCATTTCAACAAATTTACTGTCAATACAGATGCTGCATATCTATTGTTTTTGACTGTCCTTTGCACTGGACACGTTTTTTCAGTGACACGCCCCCAACTTGGAAACTCTGGGCTTAAAGAAAATTTTGAGTTTCCTACTCGTAATAACGACGTTGTAGTGGCTTATGTGCGTTCAACTCGCAAATACTGTATGACATGACTTACACGTGACATTTTACTAATAGCTTTCCATGTTAACATGCTGCGTAGGGCTGCAACAACTAATCGATAAAATCGATTATTACCGATAATGAAATTTGTCGACAACGATTCTCATTATCGATTAATCGGGTCTGCCCACATTGCACTTATACAACTTCAGAGAATCACGTCAAATTACAGCACTGAATGACGCATTTCTATACACAAAATGCATCTAAAAATAGTGGTGGAAACAGAATGAGATGCTGCAGGAGAGTTACGTGATCCAAGCTGCCCAAAACATGAGAATTCCTTATTTTAAACTTTAAGCTATAGCATAATGGCTTGCCCTGTGAGGTGCTTTGACAGATCCGTTTGCATCCCCAGCATGAACACTTTCCGTTTACCGTCATATCCTTATCTGTAAATGTCACACATTCACACAAGCATTTCCATTTATGCATAAAGTCCGTCCTGACAGTCTGTGTTAATTTTAAATTTTTACTGAATGAGCGTGTCAGACTGGAACACAGACAGGGAGACTTAGCGCAAAAACATTCATTGTGCTGAAACATCTGTCGTTGAATGTTAAATTTAGATTTTAAATACAACATGTAGTGCACGTACCTATTTATGGAGGGTATAGGAACTGTAGGACTGTGACGGTGGCAGATTTTTACCGCGGATGAGACCAAAAGCCTGACCCATACAATTTACCAATGGCTTTTGTTTTTGCCCCCATTTTTCATGAGCTGAACTCATGAAAAATCTGTGTTAGTGAGCACTTCTCCTTTGCTGAGATAATCCATCCACCTCACAGGTGGGGCATATCAAGATGCTGATTAGACAGCATGATTATTGCCTTAAGGCTCGGTCACACTGCACTTTTCGTTGCATTGACTGCATTAGACTGGGAGCGCAAGCCCGTGCGAAATATTTTCGCATTTCGCTGCGTTTGAAAGTTCAAGCTTGGTGAACTCTGAGCAACGAATTCACATCACATGACTCTGTGTGACCAACAGGAGATCGATATGTCACAGTATGACCTCTAGCTGAATGGAAAGAACCTTCAATTTAAACATTTAAAACTGCAGCACTGCGGTAAAATGTAGCTGATTGTATGTTTTTACATTTTAAATGCTGAATTTAAGTTTTTAAAAAGACGCTGCAGAGCATGACGTCATATCACAACCGTTGCAGGAGCATCCGAGGGAATTTCGCATTCTCAAAGTCTAGTGTGACCGCGGCTTTAGGCTGGCCACAATAAAAGGCCACTCTAAAATGTGTAGGTGTGAGCGGGGCACAACCTAACGCGGGGTTAATTGTAACACGCGTGGTTTAAATATTTCCACACATGCTAGCATAACGTACTCGGTTACTAACGTAACCTCGGTTCTCTCAGAGAGGGAACGAGTACTGCGTAAGCATAAGCTTACGCTTGGGGAAAATCCTTTCCGCGAGAGATATTGAAGCCAAAAAATTATCCTTAATTTTGTATTAATGTAAAACGCGTTGCCGCAGTGAGCAGACATAGGCGAGGCGTATTGCGTGCCTATTGGCTGCTCTGCAGCAACTGCAGCACCTATCGAGCGAGGCTTGGCGCGAAACCAGCTCCAATGAGGGCATTTCGCGCCTAATACATCATCTCCCGCCGAAAGTGGCGTGATCCAAGCCTATAAATATCGCTCGAAGGCAGCTACACTCTGGTTTTTTCATCATAAAAGCGCCCAGAGCACGCGCTTGCACGGCAAGGTACGCAGTACTCGTTCCCTCTCTGAGAGAACCGAGGTTACGTTAGTAACCGAGTACGTTCTCTTACGAGAGGTCTCTCGTACTGCGTAAGCATAAGCTTACGCTTGGGGACCCCATGTAAAACGCCGTGCATGCCAAGATCTGATACCATAGACCCGAGGGCGATAGCCCGGGGTTCATATAGTGCTTGAACGTGCTTGAACGTATAAGGGGATTAGGACCCTAGAAACACTGGCTCCTGGTGTATCCGGGCAGGTAAACGACCTGGATAAACTTGGAACATGGGTCTAGATATCTGTTAATATCTAGACCGATAGCAACTTGGCCTGTAGGGCGGGAACCTCCAAGTTGTAGAATCTTATGAATGTAGACGGAGAGGCCCAGCCTGCCGCCGTACAACTGTCTTGCAAGTTAATCCCACTCGACCAAGCTCACGACGAGGCCACGCCCCTCGTGGAATGTGCTCTGACACCCAGCGGGCATTGCATGCCCTTGGACTCGTACGCCAGTGCAATAGCATCCACTATCCATCTGGATAAAGTCTGTTTTGACGCAGCCATTCCTTTAGAATGCCCGTAAAACGAGACAAACAGCTGTTCTGTCTGTCTAAAAGCAGACGTGCGAGACACATAGACTCTTAGCGCTCTCACTGGACATAAGAGTCTCGCGTCAGCCTCTTCATCCACAACCGGCAGAGCAGACAGTGCGATGACCTGTGCTCGAAACGGTGTGTTAATAGACTTTGGCACATATCCATGCTTGGGTTTGAGTATAACTTTAGAGTCGTTAGGTCCAAACTCCATGCATGTCGCGCCCACGGAGAGCGCGTGCAAGTCTCCTACGCGCTTTACTGAAGCGAGCGCTAGGAGGAATATAGCCTTAAGAGACAGATATTTTAATTCAGCCGCCTGTAGTGGTTCGAATGGTCCGCCCTTCATAGCGTCCAGCACCACAGAAAGGTCCCACGTTGGGACTGAAGGCGGTCTGGGTGGATTTAATCTCTTAGCTCCTCTAAGGAAGCGTATGATTAAATCGTTCCTCCCTATTGACTGACCTAGCGTTGTCCTCGAGAACGCTGCTATGGCCGCCACATAAACTTTGAGCGTGGACGGGGACCTGCCCTTGTCCAGCAGCTCTTGTAGGAAGGAAAGTACAGTCTGTGGGTGAAGATCCGCGGGCTGTGCACCAGTCCGCAAATATCGACCACTTCGAGGCATAGAGCCGTCTAGTAGATGGAGCCCTAGCCTGTGTGATCGTTGATATCACTCCTGTGGGGAGTTCATCATATATTCCCTGGTGACCCATACATGAAGGGACCACAGCTCGGGGTGAGGGTGCCAAATCGCGCCGCCCGCCTGCGAGAGGTCTCTCCTCACAGGTATTGGCCACGGTGCGATGCTCGTCATCTGCATCAGCGCTGGGAACCAAGGCTGGTTCCCCCAAAACGGCGCTATTAGCAGTATTGCACACCCTTCCTCCTTCACCCTCTCTATCACCTGAGGTAGGAGAGAGACTGGGGGAAAAGCATAAAGAGGACGGCGGGGCCGCGCATGGGCTAGCGCGTCCTTGGCTTTGGAAAATAATTCTAGACAATGAGCGTTGTCCTGAGATGCAAATAGATCTATCTCCGCTCTGCCGAATGTTTTCCATAATAGTTGCACCGTCTGAGGGTGCAGCGACCATTCGCCCGCCGGAACATTGTTCCTGGACAGTCTGTCTGGTCCTACATTTAGGGTCCCCCGCACCTGCGCTGCCCTCAGCGAGCGCAGGTTGCGATGAGCCCATACCAGAAGGCGTTCTGCAAGTGCATGTAGTTTTCTGGACCTGAGACCGCCCTGGCGATTTATGTAAGCCACTACCGATATGTTGTCGGAGCGGACTAATACATGACTTCCCTTCAATAAGGGAAGAAAATATGTCAGCGCATTCTCCACTGCCATCATTTCGAGGCAGTTGATATGCAGCGATTTCTCGCGTTCTGACCACTGGCCGAACGACGGTCTGCCGTCTAGCAGCGCTCCCCATCCCGAGGTGGACGCGTCCGTGGACACTACTTTCACCTTCGAGGGTCTCTCTAGAGTGACACCTGTTTGGTACCAGCCGGCTGTTCTCCACGGCATCAGGGCTGTAACGCATCTCTGATTGATCGTGAGACGGAGTCGACCGGACGCCCACGCTCGGCGCGGCACTCGCGCTCTCAGCCAGAACTGCAGTGGGCGCATGCAGAGCATCCCTAACTGTAGAACTGATGATGCTGAGGCCATAAGACCTAACACTCTCTGAAAGGTCTTGAGCGGGGCAGACTTGCTGCGGCAGAGCGCGCTCACTGCGCTCTGAACGTTCAGCGCGCGCACTGACGAAAGCTTCGCTGTCATTGCCAGCGAGTCCACTTCTATGCCCAGGAAGGAGATATTCTGGCTGGGGTTCAGCGAGCTTTTCTCCCAATTGACTTTCAAACCCAAGTTCTCGAGGTGATCGAGTAACATGGTCGTGTGTTCCCTGAGCATTGAGTGAGATTGCGCTAAAATCAGCCAATCGTCCAAATAATTCAGTATTCGCACGCCTTTCTGTCTGAGCGGGGCGAGCGCTGCGTCCATGCACTTCGTAAATGTACGGGGTGCTAGGGACAAACCGAATGGCAGGACTGTGTACTGATAAGCTTGGCCCTCGAAGGCGAATCTCAAAAATCGCCTGTGACGCGACGCTATCTGTATTTGAAATTACGCGTCTTTCAGATCCACTGACACAAACCAGTCTCCTCGGCACACTTGTGCGAGGATTTTCTTGGTTGTGAGCATTCTGAACTTTCGCTTCACTAGCGCTTTGTTCAGTTGCCTTAGATCTAGTGGTCACTTCGGCTCGTAGCAGGTGTGCTGCATCTGCCTTTATCATGGTCTCGACGCACGCCTTGTAACGGCGAGGGCGTCGTCGAAACTGGAGCGAATAGCCTCTCTTTATAATGTCCAGCACCCATTTTGAGACCCCTGGGAGTTTTTCCCATGCATCTATCATGTAATGCGAGGGGGTGGGTGCGAAGCGCGCTCCGATCTGTTACTAACGGAGCCGCTTCGGTGTCTGTGACATGCAAGGCTCGGGGTACGCTGACCGCGGGGACTGCTTTCTCTGTGTGTATATGTGGTTGCGTGGTAACGGCACATTTAACACACTCGATGCAGCTTTAAGCCGCGTAGACTGGGCGTCGTCCGGTTTACAGAAACCGTAAGACCTGCCTGATGTAATATGTGTGGGCACTCTGGGGTGGGCACATATACCACATGCGAAGTCGGTGAAACTGTAGCGAATAGCCTCCTTTAATAATGTCCAGCACCCATTGTGAAACCCCTGGGAGCTTTTCCCATGCATTTACCTGTAACGCAAGGGGGTAGGTGCGAAGCGCGCTCCGATCTGTCAATAACGGAGTCGCTTCGGTGCGTTGTGATGCACGAGTGACTGTGACATTCGAGGCTCGGGGTACACTGACCGTGGGGACTGCTATCTTTGTGTGTATATGTGGTTGCGTAGTAACGGGCACATTCAACACACTCAGCGCAGCCTTTAGCCGTGTAGACGGGGCGTCGTCCGGTTCGTTTTTACAGAAACCGTAAGACCTGTGATATGTGTGGGCACTCTGGGGTGGGCACATTTATCACATGTGAAGCGCAGCCGATTCGGGTCGACTTTATGTGCGCGGGTTTTGTATGACAGGATGTGCTCATGTGTATGTGCATGCGAGCTACACACAAAACACCTTCGGCTATGGCCGGAACACCCGAAAATACACTCCTTTGAGGATTTAATTGGGTAGCCGTGAGAACGGCTCTTGAGTGCAGACAAGCAGGCTGCAGCGCCGGCTTGATGACTGCGGATAACGCTGGAACAGCCACATTTCTTGGAGCTGAGCGAGCGAATACTTTCTGTGGGAGTCTGGCAGCCGCGGGACTCGCGCACCGGCGTTCAACACTCCAAACAGCGTTCGCCTGCATAGAGCGAACGCACTCCTGGTTTCGTTTTTACAGAAACCGGTTGACGTGCATAATGAGGTGTCTGTGAGCACTGTGAAGCGGGCACATTTAACACTCCAAAACAACGTTCGCCTGCATAGAGCGAACGCACTCCTGGTTTCGTTTTAACAGAAACCGGTTGACGTGCATAATGAGGTGTCTGTGAGCACTGTGAAGCGGGCACATTTAACACCCCAAAGCATAGAGTTAATGCACTGTTGGTTTCGTTTTTACAGAAACCAACAGTGCATAATGTGGTGTCTGTGGGCACTGTGAAGCGGGCACATTTACCACGTGTGACGCGCAATCGATCTGAGTCGATTTTATGTGCGCTGTGCTTGTGTGTAGAGATGAGCACTGGTTAGTGGGCATATTCATACGACACATGAAACACCATCGGCCGTGGCCGGGACACCAGACAATACACTTTATTGGGGGTTTATCTGTGTAGCCGTGGGAACGACTTTTGTGTGCAGGCAAACGGGCGACGGAGCCGGTTTGTTGGCTGCAGAAAACACTGGAACAGTCACATTTCCTGGAACTGGACGAGCGAATAACTTTGGTGGGGGTCCGGCAACCGCGGGACTCGTACACTGTCGTTTTCCCAGATGTGCTAGGACGATTTCGGAGGCTCAGGTTTCAACTCAATTCTGGGCCGCGGGCCGCGTCTGGCGGGGCGGCGGCCAGACGAGAAAAACGTCAGAAAGCGTTAACCACGGGTGCCTCTCAGCAACGGTGAGAGACCATGTTACGCAGCGCTGACGCGGCTAGGCGGCGGCGAGAGCGCGGCGAAGCAGGTTTGACATCTGACGGCAAGCTTTAGAGGGGAGGGCCGACTTAGCACGCCGTCCAGCGGAGGGCAGACATAAGTGGGCTGCTATCGCCTCTTCTGAGCAGCATGCGCGTTCCCGCTTTGGCGGGAAACGGAAATCCTCTTCCTCCTTCATGGCCCCCCTCGTCAGCGGCGTCGATGGAAGCGGTGGCATACAGCGGCCGCTTTACGTCCGGAACAGAGGCTGACGAGGTCGATGAAGCAGGCGGGCGAACCGGCGAGCTTTGTCGGCTGGAGGAAGGGTCCGGGGCCCGCTGGGCACAGCGCTTTTTACGGCGCGACACCGCGCGGGCGGGGGAGCAGTCTCAGTGAAGAAGGCAAGGCAAGTCCTCAGAGTCGCCATTGGCATCTGCACGAGCCGTATGAAAGCATCTTTAAAAAGACACTTTGCTCTCTTAGAGAAACAGTGTGTATCGCAGCGGCGAAACACACTGTAGATTATAAAGGATTATAAAGGATATAGGCGCCGGAAAGCGCAGCAGGAAGGCACGGAAGGCGGCGTGGCCAGCAGTTCCAATGGCTCGTCCCGCTGAGATGCTTGCACTCGACGGCGGCTTCTTCTCCGGCTCCAGCGATGCGTGAGCTTCGCTTGAAGGATGAAAAAATCAGAGTGTAGCTGCCTTCGAGCGATATTTATAGGCTTGGATCACGCCACTTTCGGCGGGAGATGATGTATTAGGCGCGAAATGCCCTCATTGGAGCTGGTTTCGCGCCAAGCCTCGCTCGATAGGTGCTGCAGTTGCTGCAGAGCAGCCAATAGGCACTTAATACGCCTCGCCTATGTCTGCTCACTGCGGCAACGCGTTTTACATTAATACAAAATTAAGGATAATTTTTTGGCTTCAATATCTCTCGCGGAAAGGATTTTCCCCAAGCGTAAGCTTATGCTTACGCAGTACGAGAGACCTCTCGTAAGAGAACCACATTTACGGTGTTTACTAGTTGCCATAGCAACACTATGCAGAGAAAAAAAGAGCGCCAGAATTCAAAAGCCTTTTGAAGATATCGCTGAATATTTATTTTACCATAGTAAAAGTACATTTCTGGCTGAAGTAAACTTTCCATTTCAGTTTTTAATATTCATTTAAAATTAGACAAATCTGCTATTATTTTAATCTCCAATTTGTTATTTATCAGTTTAGATGGTTTATTAATGCTTCGCAAACCAGCAGAAGACACTAACTCCAGTCGCGCAGATGGGGAAAGATGTAACACTGTGCTACAATATTCCCCGCTGTTATTAAACTATGCTATTCTGTGACATTAGCGGTGCAGTTTACACGATTTACTTCTAAGGATTTTGATAAGATACCCCAAGAAACAGGTGAATAAAGGCTGACAATCAATGTTTAATATTCAGAAGTTATTATTTCAAGTAATGTAAAGCATTTTGGCTCGTTTATGTGTGTCGTGTTCTATGAGAGCTGTGTGTGGAGGAGTGGAGTGTTCTTCTGAATGTCTAAATGTGTTTCATCTATCTGTCCACATGGTTTTGAACTAGTGTACAGCTGTGTGTTGCGATCAAAGCCGTTCAAAGCTTTGTTGCGATGTGTTCATTTTCAAACTCCAAAATTCAATTATTTTTATTTTTTTTAAAAACGTCATTACTTTATTTGAAGAAGTTAACACATGTATTTTACTGACAAAATATTTTAGTTTGTTGTGTATATTTATTTCATTCGATCAGATAACATTTTAAGCTGTCATATGGTCGTGTTACAACGTGCCCCTCAGATGTTACAATGTACCCCACCTAGGGGGCATGTTGTCACGTTTCACTTCCTTTCTTTTGAGGTAAATAACGAAAAACGTATACACTGTAAATGTGAAACAAAGCGATATATTTGTACTAGACAAATGTGAAAATAATGTGGATAAATGTTGTACTCTGAACCCCAAGTGGATTTACATAAACCGCGAAATTCAAAAAGTGTTAGGTTGTGCCCCGCTCTCCCCTAGTTTTATCACACAGCACAATGCCACAGATGTCTCAAGTTTTGAGGGAGAATGCAATTGGCATGCTGACTGCAGGAATGTCCACTAGAGTTGTTGCATGTAAATTGAATGTTCATTTCTCTACCGTAATCCGTCTCCAAAGGCATTTCAGAGAATTTGGCAGTACACCAAACTGGCCTTACACCAGCCCAGGACCTCCACATCCAGCATCTTCACCTCCAAGATCGTCTGAGACCAGCCACCCGGACAGCTGCTGCAACAATTGGTTTGCATAACCAAAAATTTTTTTTTGCACAAACTGTCTGGCACTTTGGAGAGGTGTTCTATTCACGGATGAATCCTGGTTTTCACTGAACAGGGCAGATGGCAGACAGCGTGTATGGCGTCGTGTAAGTGAGGGGTTTGCTGATGTCAACATTGTGGATCGAGTGGCCCATGGTGGCGGTGTGGTTATAGTATGGGCAGGCGTATGTTATGGACAACGAACACAGGTGCATTTTATTGATGGCATCTTGAAAGCACAGAGATACCATTCCTGGAGGCCCATTGTTGTGCCATTCATCCACGACCATCACCTCATGTTGCAGAATG
The DNA here is from genome assembly GCF_049309525.1 of Garra rufa. Taxonomy (NCBI): domain Eukaryota; kingdom Metazoa; phylum Chordata; class Actinopteri; order Cypriniformes; family Cyprinidae; genus Garra; species Garra rufa. The sequence continues at coordinate 8,500,360 of NC_133383.1, read as the reverse complement.
ATAATGCACGGCCCCATGTTGCAAGGATCTATACACAATTCCTGGAAGCTGAAAACATCCCAGTTCTTGCATGGACATGTCACCCATTGAGCATGTTTGGGATGCTCTGGATCGAAGTATACGATTACGTGTTTCAGTTCTTGCCAATATCCAGAAACTTCGCACAACCATTGAAGAGGAGTGGACCAACATTCCACGGGCCACAATCAACAACCTAATCAACTCTATGCACTGCTAAGGAGTTGTGTTGCACTGTGTGAGGCAAATGGTGGTCACAACAGATACTGACTGGTTTTCAGACCTCTCCGGACCCCGGAGGGACTGCACGTTTTAGAGTGGCCTTTTATTGCGGCCAGCCTAAGGCACACCTGTGCAATAATCATGCTGTCTAATCAGCATCTTGGTATGCCACACCTGTGAAGTGGATGGATTATCTCAGCATAAGAGAAGTGCTCACTAACACAGATTTAGACAGATTTGTGAACAATTTTTGACAGAAATAGGCCTTTTGTGTACATAGAAAAAGTCTTAGATCTTTGAGTTTGACCCATAAGACCTTCGTTTATCTTCAGAACACAAATTAAGATATTTTTGATGAAATCTGAGAGCTTTCTGACTGTGCATCGACAGCAACTGACACGTTCAAGGCCAATAAAGGTAGTAAGGACATTATTAAAATAGTCCATGTGTTGTTCAATTGTAATGTTATGAAGCTACAAGAGTACTTTTTGTGCACAAAGAAAACAAAAACAATGACTTAATTTAACAACAACTTCTCTTCTGTGTCAGTCCTCAACACGCGTTCACAAGAGTACCACAACGCAACTGACTAATAATCTAGGTCAGGAGTTCTCAACTCTGGCCCTCGAGGTCCATTTTCCTGCAGAGTTTAGCTCCAACCCTAATCAAACAAAGCTGAACAAGCAAATCAAGCTCTTCATCATTACAAGAAAGTTACAGGCAGGTGAGTTTGATCAAGGTTGGAGGTAAACTCTGCAGGAAAATGGACCTTGAGGGCCAGAGTTGAGAACCCCTGATCTAGGTAATATTGCTAAACTTGAACCATTTGTACATAAATATTATAAATCATAAAAAGTTAATCTATATATGTGACCCTGGACCACAAAACCAGTTATTAGGGTACATTTTTTGAAACTGAGATTTATACAGCATCTAAAAAAATAAGCTCTTTGTTGATTGTATGGTTTGTTAGGATAGGACAATATTTGGCCGAGATACAATTATTTGAAAATCTGGAATCTGAGGGTGCAAAAAAATCTAAATATTGAGAAAATCGCCTTTAAAGTTGTCCAGATGTAGTTCTTAGCAATGCATATATTACTAATCAAAAATTATGTTTTGATATATTAATGGTAGGAAATTTACAAAATATCTTCATTAAACAATAATTTGGACCTGTGCTATTTATGACTGGTTTTGTGGTCCAGGGTCACATATTATAAAAAGCTATAAAGCGCACATATTTTCTTCTGTGTAAACAGGAGCACATAAAAATCACACATAAAAACAAGCGAAATGATTTGACAGTCTGTTAAACAGCAATGAGAAGCTTTATATCAGTATAGGATATCCAAAAACTTCTCTGTGTATTTACAAAAGTCAACACAAGGTAGAAAATAAACACTTCACAAAATCAAAAATGAAACATCAAGTAAGTCAAATGAAAATGTCGTATACTCATGACGGGCTCTCTCTCGTAGTCAGGAAAAAATCTGGGGCAAAAAAAAGGGTAAACGTTATTACAAATAAACACGAAAACACCTCAGTTATTGTACAGTATTGTTTTAAATAATTCACAGAGACACAGATGAATCAGATCCCCAAGCTATAAAAAATTCACATATATATTTTAGAAATTCCGCAATAATAATAATATTAATAACAATAATAATTCCACTTGAAATAAAAAAAAAAGCAAAGCAAATCACAGTTTCTCCGGGTGACACAACAACGGCTGTATAAATAAGTTGATTATTAGAATGACAGATGTACGGAATAATAATTCCCATCCATGTGCCCTTCCTCTGATGGACCAGTTTCCTTTTTCCATAAAATCGTCCTTACTTCCGGTATTCACATGCAAAGATTTTCACAAAGAAAACGTCGTAATATAAGAGCAGTAAACGTAGTATCTGTGTACGCCACATGATTAGGAGGATTTTCAAAACATGACAGAAATATTCTTCGGTAACTGAAGCCAGTGCGACAATCTCAGTTCCGTTTCGGAGGACGTTCCTCTCGCATCCCCCACTTAGGGATTTTTTTTGTAATGTAAGTATGGAATGGCTGTTCTTCGTAGGCATCGTCCTGAAAAATAAATCTCCTGTATATACAGACAAAACCTCCAGGGTGTCGATCAGATTGGACTGCGTGAGAGGAGAAATGATAAATTACAGACGTCAGTTGGAATTACAAACACATTTCCGTTAGCAACAACTCAACCTGTTTCGATAAAAGTACAAATTAAACTCTCGTCGATGACACAAAGACAATTATGAATCAATTACAGCGCGTCCTCGCTGGGAAATTGAATTTTATCATTGCGATTCTGCCGTTGCATCTCAATAAGTGTTTCCTGTGATAAATCCGTTTACATAAATCTGTCAATTTACATCATATTTCAAGAAAATATGAGTTTTATTTTAGTTAAAAAGTCCATCGTCTTTCTTTCTAGGATCAATATATGTCCTTTCATACACACATGCACATGTAACTTTGAATGTACACCCACATATATACACGAAGATATACGTAAATATAGACAGGTTGTTGAATTGCCGCTCTCGCCCCAGCGTGGTTCAGCGTTGTCTCTCGGTGTGACGCGGCCGAGGAGGTGAAAGAATGATGTTTGAAGGAAAAAAGGAAATGAAGGAAGGAGAGAGAAAGGAGAGGCTTGGACCCATATTCTTCAGACAGCAGAAGAGGGCTGGCTACAGCGCGCTTGCACGAGTTCCATGTCATGTGGTGGAATCCACCTGGATTTCCAAATGAGGTCTTCACACACTCATGGTCATGTTTGGAGAATACTGCAAGGACGAAAGAGTTAGAGAAGTTTGAGTGGGGTTTTGAAAACTTAAATTGGCAATTCACCCTAGAATGTCAATTGAAAATTGAGTCGAAGATGTAGATGAGTTTATTTCTCAATCAGATTTGGAGAAATGTAGCATTACATTACTTGCTCACCAGTGGATTCTGTGCAGTGAATGGGTGCCGTCAGAATGAGAGTCCAAACAGCTGATAAAAACGTCACAAGTAAGTCCATCAATTAATGTCTTGTGATGTGAAAAATACATGTTTGTAAGAAACAAATTCATCATATGACGTTTTTAAATTCAAATCACTGCTTCTAGGCAAAATTCTTAGTCTGTATTCCATAATCAAGCTTATTCTGTGAAAACAAATCCATCTCCAGGTTTTCCTCCCACATCAAAATGCACCAACATATGTGACCCTGGACCACAAAACCAGTTATAAGTGGCAATTTGAATTTGAATAAGCTTTCCATTAATGTATGGTTTATTCGAATATGACAATATTTGGCTAAGGTACAACTATTTGAAAATTTTGAATCTGAGGGTGCAAAAAATTACAAATATTGAGAAAATCGCCTTTAAAGTTGTTCATATGAAGTTCTTAGCAAAGCATATTACTAATCAAAAATGTATTTTCATATATGTGACCCTGGCAAAACCAGCCTTAAGTCGCTGGGGTATATTTGTAGCAATAGCCAAAAATACATTGTATGGGTCAAAATTATTGTTTTTTCTTTTATGCCAAAAATCACTAGGAAATTAAGTAAAGATCATGTTCCATGAAGATTTTTTGTAAAATTCCTAGTGTTAATATATCAAAATGTAATTTTTCATTAGTAATATGCATTGTTAAGTACTTAATTTGGACAACTTTAAAGGTGATTTTCTCAGTATTTTGATTTTTTTGCACCCTCAGATTCCAGATTTTCAAATAGATGTATCTCGGCCAAATAATGTCCTATCCTAATTATTGCGCTTTCATATGATGTATATATCTCAGTTTTGTAAAATTTAACCTTATGACTGGTTTTGCGGTCCAGGGTTACATATTTAGGGTAGGAAATTTACAAAATATCTTTATGGAACATGATCTTTACTTAATATCCAAATGATTAAAAAATAATTTGTCCCATACAATGTATTGCTGGCTATTTGGCTACAAATATACCCATGCTACTTAATACAGGTTTCGTGGTCCAAGGTCACATTTTTGTTTTGGAACTGATTTTACTGTTACTGTTTTTAACAGTGCTTGATCTGGGCATATTTCTCTCCTGCGGAGATATAAGTAATATTATGGATAGATGTCTCAGAAACAATGATGAATTAAAGCTGCAAGCAGCGATGAACGGGCCCTCGCACACGGGCTCACCGCCGACCGGTGGCTTTAGGAAAACAGCAAATGGTGGGTAGTATGCTTTTAATACAGTAAAAATAGGAGAAATATGTCAAAGTCACTTAAATGTGCCAAATTTCCTGCTGCCAGCTGGTGGCGCTATGCCTATAACTGATTATGGGCATGTAGATGTGTTCAGGCCACCACTTTCATCAAACATATGAAGTTTGGTGCAGATTGACCTTGGTATGTTTGAGTTAGTGAAATATATGATATATCCTGCTGCCAACAGGTGGCGCTATGATAATATCTGAATATTGGCCTTTAGGTGTCTTTAGGCCAGGACTCTTACCAAACCTGTGAAGTTTGAGGCAGATCTGACATTTTATGGCTGAGTTATAACAACTTCTATGTCCATGGCGAAACATCAAACTTTGTCACGCAGCCACAGACACGCCCTTTAACGAAAACTCAAGATCTTCGCAATTTAACATCTCTAAGGCCTCTAGATCAGACTGACCAAATATAATGTTGATATCATTAAATCTCTAGGAGGAGTTTGATACAAGTATCTTCCTGTTGCCAACAGGTGGCGCTGTGATTATAATAGAATATTGGCCTTCAGATGTATTCAGGCCAGGACTCTTATCGAATATGTGAAGTCTGAGGCAAATCGGACATTTTATGGCTGAGTTATAACAAGTTTTATATCCATGGCGAGACCTCGAAATTTGTCAGGCCGCCACGGACACACCCTTTACCGAAAACTCAAGATCTTCACAATTTAACATCACTAAGGCCTTTATATTAGACTGACCGATTTTGGTGTTGATCTGCATAAATCTCTAGGAGGAGTTGGTTGTAGAGTACAGCATGACACTTCCTGTTGCCTGCAGGTGGCGCTATGACTATAACTGAATATAGGCATGTAGATGTCTTCTGGTCAGGAGTGTTATAACACATGTGAAGTTTGGGACAGATCGGACATTTTATGCCTAAGTTATAGCAACTTCCTTTTTCATGGCGAAACATCGAAATTTGCGAGGCCGCCACGGACACGCCCTCCGATGAAAACTCTAGATCTTCGCAATTTAACGTCACAAAGGGCTTTAGATTGGACTCACCAAATTCGGCATTGATCCGAATCAATCTCTAGGAGGAGTTCGTTCAAGTACGACGCCTGAAAATGGCAAAAATGACACAAATTTTGCTGAGAAAATTAAAAATAACCGACTTCCTGTTAGGTGTAAAATTTTGCTCCAAGAGGCTTTTTTGTAGGTATTGGTGTGTTACACGTGTGTACCTATTTTCTTGCCTGTACGTGAATCACAGCTGAAAGCGCACACCGCTGAACGTGTAAAGGTGGCGCTGTCGAGCCATTTTGCCACACCCACTTCTGAACCCCATATCAGACGTAAATTTTCGCCAGGTTTGATGTGTGTGCAAAGTTTCGTGACTTTTCGGGCATGTTTAGGCTCTCTAAAATGCGATTCATTTTGGAGAATAATAATAATAATAATAATTAAAGCTGCAAGCAGCGATGAACGGGCCCTCGCACACGGGCTCACCGCCGACCGGTGGCTTTAGGAACACAGAAAATGGTGGGTAGTATGCTTTTTATACAGTAAAAATAGGAGAAATATGTCAAAGTCACTTAAATGTGCCAAATTTCCTGCTGCCAGCTGGTGGCGCTATGCCTATAACTGATTATTGGCATGTAGATGTGTTCAGGCCACCACTTTCATCAAACATATGAAGTTTGGTGCAGATTGACCTTGGTATGTTTGAGTTAGTGAAAGATATGATATATCCTGCTGCCAACAGGTGGCACTATGATAATATCTGAATATTGGCCTTTAGGTGTCTTCAGGCCAGGACTCTTACCAAACCTGTGAAGTTTGAGGCAGATCGGACATTTTATATCTGAGTTATAACAACTTCTATGTCCATGGCGAAACATCAAACTTTGTCACGCCGCCACAGACACGCCATTTAACGAAAACTCAAGATCTTCGCAATTTAACATCTCTAAGGCCTCTAGATCAGACTGAGCAAATATAAAGTTGATATCATTAAATCTCTAGGAGGAGTTTGCTACAAGTCATTTCCTGTTGCCAACAGGTGGCGCTGTGATTATAATAGAATATTGGCCTTCAGATTTGTTCAGGCCAGGACTCTTATCGAATATGTGAAGTTTGAGGCAAATCGGACATTTTATGGCTGAGTTATAACAAGTTTTATATCCATGGCGAGACCTCGAAATTTGTCAGGCCGCCACGGACACGCCCTTCAACGAAAACTCAAGATCTTCGCAATTTAACATCACTAAAGCCTTTTGCTTAGACTGACCGATTTTGGTGTTGATCTGTATAAATCTCTAGGAGGAGTTTGTTGCAGAGTACAGCATGACACTTCCTGTTGCCAGCAGGTGGCGCTATGACTATAACTGAATATGGACATATAGATGTCATCAGGTCAGGAGTGTTATCACACATGTGAAGTTTGGGACAGATCGGACATTTTATGCCTGAGTTGTAGCAACTTCCTTTTTCATGGCGAAGCATCGAAATTTGCCAGGCCGCCACGGACACGCCCTCTGATGAAAACTCTAGATCTTCGCAATTTAACGTCACAAAGGGCTTTAGATTAAACTCAGCAAATTTGGCGTTGATCCGAATAAATCTCTAGGAGGAGTTCGTTCAAGTACGAGGCCTGAAAATGGCAAAAATGACACAAAATTTGCTGAGAAAATTAAAAATAACCGACTTCCTGTTGGGTGTCAAATTTTGCTCCAAGAGGCTTTTTTGTAGGTATTGGTGTGTTACATGTGTGTACCGATTTCCGTGCATGTACGTGAATCACAGCTGAAAGCGCACACCGCTGAACGTCTAAAGGTGGCGCTGTCGAGCCATTTTGCCACACCCATCTCTGAAACCCATATCAGACGTAAATTTTCGCCAGGTTTGATGTGTGTGCAAAGTTTCATGAGTTTTCGGGTATGTCTAAGCCCTCAAAAATGCGATTCATTTTGGAGAAGAATAATAATAATAATAATAATAATAATAATTAAAGCTGCAAGCAGCGATGAACGGGCCCTCGCACCCGGGCTCACCGCCGACCGGTGGCTTTAGTAAAAACAGCAAATGGTGGGTAGTATGCTTTTAATACAGTAAAAATAGGAGAAATATGTCAAAGTCACTTAAATGTGCCAAATTTCCTGCTGCCAGCTGGTGGCGCTATGCATATAACTGATTATTGACATGTAGATGTGTTCAGGCCACCACTTTCATCAAACATATGAAGTTTGGTGCAGATTGACCTTGGTATGTTTGAGTTAGTGAAAGATATGATATATCCTGCTGCCAACAGGTGGCGCTATGATAATATCTGAATATTGGCCTTTAGGTGTCTTCAGGCCAGGACTCTTACCAAACCTGTGAAGTTTGAGGCAGATCGGACATTTTATGGCTGAGTTATAACAACTTCTATGTCCATGGCGAAACATCAAACTTTGTCAGGCCGCCACAGACACGCCCTTTAACGAAAACTCAAGATCTTCGCAATTTAACATGTTTAAGGCCTCTAGATCAGAATGACCAAATATAATGTTAATATCATTAAATCTCTAAGATGAGTTTGATACAAGTCATTTCCTGTTGCCAACAGGTGGCGCTGTGATTATAATAGAATGTTGGCCTTGAGATGTGTTCAGGCCAGGACTCTTATCGAATATGTGAAGTTTGAGGCAAATCGGACATTTTATGGCTGAGTTATAACAAGTTTTATATCCATGGCGAGACCTCGAAATTTGTCAGGCCGCCACGGACACGCCCTTCAACGAAAACTCAAGATCTTCGCAATTTAATATCGCTAAAGCCTTTTTATTAGACTGACCGATTTTGGTGTTGATCTGATAAAATCTCTTGGAGGAGTTTGTTGCAGAGTACAGCATGACACTTCCTGTTGCCAGCAGGTGGCGCTATGAGTAAAACTGAATATGGGCATGTAGATGTCATCAGGTCAGGATTGTTATCACACATGTGAAGATTGGGACGAATCGGACATTGTATGCCTGAGTTATAGCAACTTCCTTTTTCATGGCGAAACATCGAAATTTGCGAGGCCGCCATGGACACGCCCTCCGATAAAAACTCTAGATCTTCACAATTTAACGTCACAAAGGGCTTTAGACTAGACTCTGCAAATTTGGTGTTGATCCGAATAAACCTCTAGGAGGAGTTCGTTCAAGTACAACGCCTGAAAATGGCAAAAATGACACAAATTTTGTTGAGAATATTAATATTAACCGACTTCCTGTTGGGTTCCGGATTTTGCTCCAAGAGGCTTTTTTGTAGGTATTGGTGTGTTACATGTGTGTACCGATTTACGTGCATGTACGTGAATCACAACTGAAAGCGCACACCGCGGAACGTGTAAAGGTGGCGCTGTCGAGCCATTTTGCCACACCCACTTCTGAAACCCATATCAGACGTAAATTTTCGCCAGGTCTGATGTGTGTGCGAAGTTTCATGAGTTTTCGGGTATGTCTAAGCCCTCAAAAATGCGATTCATTTTGGAGAAGAATAATAATAATAATAATAATAATAATAATAATAATAATAATAATAAACGAAGCAGATCCAATAGGGTCCTCACACCATCGGTGCTCGGGCCCTAATAATTAAAGCTGCAAGCAGCGATGAACGGGCCCTCGCACACGGGCTCACCGCCGACCGGTGGCTTTAGGAACACAGCAAACGGTGGGCAGTATGCTTTTTCAGTAAATGTAGGAAAAATAGATCAAAGTCACTTAAATGTGCCAAACTTCCTGCTGCCAGCTGGTGGCGCTATGCTATAACTGATTATTGGCATGTTCAGGCCAGCACTTTCATCAAACATATGAAGTTTGGTGCAGATTGACCTTGGTATGTGTGAGTTAGTGCAAGATATGATATATCCTGCTGCCAATAGGTGGCGCTATGATAATATCTGTATATTGGCCTTTAGATGTCTTCAGGCCAGGACTCTTACCAAACATGTGAAGTTTGAGGCAGATCAGACATTTTATGGCTGAGTTATAACAACTTTTATGTCCATGGCGAAACATCAAACTTTGTCAGGCCGCCATGGACACGCCCTTTAACGAAAACTCAAGATCTTCACAATTTAACATCTCTAAGGCCTCGAGATCAGACTGACCAAATATAATGTTAATATAATTAAATCTCTAGGAGGAGTTTGGTACAAGTCATTTCCTGTTGCCAACAGGTGGCGCTGTGATTATAATAGAATATAGGCCTTCAGATTGGTTCAGGCCAGGACTCTTATCGAACATGTGAAGTTTGAGGCAAATCGGACATTTTATGGCTGAGTTATAACAAGATTTATATCCATGGCGAGACCACGAAATTTGCCAGGCCGCCACGGACACGCCCTTCAACGAAAACTCAAGATCTTCGCAATTTAACATCGCTAAAGCCTTTTTATTAGACTGACCGATTTTGGTGTTGATCTGATTAAATCTCCAGGAGGAATTTGTTGCAGAGTACAGCATGACACTTCCTGGTGCCTGCAGGTGGCGCTATGAGTAAAACTGAATATGGGCATGTAGATGTCTTCAGGTCAGGAGTGTTATCACACATGTGAAGTTTGGGGCAGATCGGGCATTTTATGCCTGAGTTATAGCAACTTCCTTTTTCATGGCGAAACATCGAAATTTGCGAGGCCGCCACGGACACGCCCTCTGATGAAAACTCTAGATCTTCGCAATTTAACGTCACAAAGGGCTTTAGATTAGACTCACCAAATTTGGTGTTGATCCGAATAAATCTCTAGGAGGAGTTCGTTCAAGTATGACGCCTGAAAATGGCAAAAATGACACAAATTTTGCTAAGAAAATTAATAATAACCGACTTCCTGTTGGGTTTTGGATTTTGTCCCAGGAGGCTTTTTTGTAGGTATTGGTGAGTTACATGTGTGTACCGATTTGCGTGCATGTACGTGAATCACAGCTGAATGCGCACACCGCGGAACGTGTAAAGGTGGCGCTATTGAGCCATTTTGCCACACCCACTTCTGCAACCCATATCAGACGTCCATTTTCGCCAGGTTTGATGTGTGTGCAAAGTTTCATGAGTTTTCGGGTATGTTTAGGCCCTCAAAAATGCGATTCATTCCGGAGAAGAAGAATAATAATAATTAAAGCTGCAAGCAGCGATGAACGGGCCCTCGCACACGGGCTCACCGCCGACCGGTGGCTTTAGGAACACAGCAAACGGTGGGCAGTATGCTTTTAATACAGTAAATGTAGGAAAAATAGATCAAAGTCACTTAAATATGCCAAACTTCCTGCTGCCAGCTGGTGGCGCTATGCCTATAACTGATTATTGGCATGTAGATGTGTTCAGGCCAGCACTTTCATCAAACATATGAAGTTTGGTGCAGATTGACCTTGGTATGTGTGAGTTAGTGCAAGATATGATATATCCTGCTGCCAATAGGTGGCACTATAATAATATCTTTATATTGGCCTTTAGATGTCTTCAGGCCAGGACTCTTACCAAACATGTGAAGTTTGAGGCAGATCGGACATTTTATGGCTGAGTTATAACAACTTTTATGTCCATGGCGAAACATCAAACTTTGTCAGGCCGCCACGGACACGCCCTTTAACGAAAACTCAAGATCTTCACAATTTAACATCTCTAAGGCCTCGAGATCAGACTGACTAAATATAATGTTGATATCATTAAATCTCTAGGAGGAGTTTGGTACAAGTCATTTCCTGTTGCCAACAGGTGGCGCTGTGATTATAATAGAATATTGGCCTTCAGATGTGTTCAGGCCAGGACTCTTATCGAATATGTGAAGTTTGAGGCAAATCGGACATTTTATGGCTGAGTTATAACAAGTTTTATATCCATGGCGAGACCTCGAAATTTGTCAGGCCGCCACGGACACGCCCTTTACCGAAAACTCAAGATCTTCACAATTTAACATCACTAAGGCCTTTATATTAGACTGACCTATTTTGGTGTTGATCTGTATAAATCTCTAGGAGGAGTTGGTTGTAGAGTACAGCGTGACACTTCCTGTTGCCAGCAGGTGGCGCTATGACTATAACTGAATATGGATATGTAGATGTCATCAGGTCAGGAGTGTTATCACACATGTGAAGTTTGGGACAGATCGGACATTTTATGCCTAAGTTATAGCAACTTCCTTTTTCATGGCGAAACATCGAAATTTGCGAGGCCGCCACGGACACGCCCTTCGATGAAAACTCTAGATCTTCACAATTTAACGTCACAAAGGGCTTTAGATTAGACTCACCAAATTTGCTGTTGATCGGAGTAAATCTCTAGGAGGAGTTCGTTCAAGTACCACGCCTGAAAATGGCAAAAATGACACAAATTTTGCTAAGAAAATTAATAATAACCGACTTCCTGTTGGGTTTCGGATTTTGTCCCAGGAGGCTTTTTTGTAGGTATTGGTGAGCTACATGTGTGTACCGATTTTCATGCATGTACGTGAATCACAGCTGAAAGCGCACACCGCGGAACGTGTAAAGGTGGCGCTATCGAGCCGTTTTGCCACACCCATCTCTGAAACCCATATCAGACATCCATTTTCGCCAGGTTTGATGTGTGTGCAAAGTTTCATGAGTTTTCGGGTATGTTTAGGCCCTCAAAAATGCGATTCATTCCGGAGAAGAAGAATAATAATAATAATTAAAGCTGCAAGCAGCGATGAACGGGCCCTCGCACACGGGCTCACCGCCGACCGGTGGCTTTAGGAACACAGCAAACGGTGGGCAGTATGCTTTTAATACAGTAAATGTAGGAAAAATAGATCAAAGTCACTTAAATGTGCCAAACTTCCTGCTGCCAGTTGGTGGCGCTATGCCTATAACTGATTACTGGCATGTAGATGTGTTCAGGCCAGCACTTTCATCAAACATATGAAGTTTGGTGCAGATTGACCTTGGTATGTGTGAGTTAGTGCAAGATATGATATATCCTGCTGCCAATAGGTGGCGCTATAATAATATCTGTATATTGGCCTTTAGATGTCTTCAGGCCAGGACTCTTACCAAACATGTGAAGTTTGAGGCAGATCGGACATTTTATGGCTGAGTTCTAACAACTTTTATGTCCATGGCGAAACATCAAATTTTGTCAGGCCGCCATGGACACGCCCTTTAACGAAAACTCAAGATCTTCACAATTTAACATCTCTAAGGCCTCGAGATCAGACTGACCGAATATAATGTTGATATCATTAAATCTCTAGGAGGAGTTTGGTACAAGTCATTTCCTGTTGCCAACAGGTGGCGCTGTGATTATAATAGATTATAGGCCTTCAGATTGGTTCAGGCCAGGACTCTTATCGAACATGTGAAGTTTGAGGCAAATCGGACATTTTATGGCTGAGTTATAACAAGATTTATATCCATGGCGAGACCACGAAATTTGCCAGGCCGCCACGGACACGCCCTTCAACGAAAACTCAAGATCTTCGCAATTTAACATCGCTAAAGCCTTTTTATTAGACTGACCGATTTTGGTGTTGATCTGATTAAATCTCCAGGAGGAATTTGTTGCAGAGTACAACATGACACTTCCTGGTGCCTGCAGGTGGCGCTATGAGTAAAACTGAATATGGGCATGTAGATGTCTTCAGGTCAGGAGTGTTATCACACATGTGAAGTTTGGGGCAGGTCGGGCATTTTATGCCTGAGTTATAGCAACTTCCTTTTTCATGGCGAAACATCGAAATTTGCGAGGCCGCCACAGACACGCCCTCTGATGAAAACTCTAGATCTTCGCAATTTAACGTCACAAAGGCCTTTAGATTAGACTCACCAAATTTGGTGTTGATCCGAATAAATCTCTATTAGGAGTTCGTTCAAGTACGAGGCCTGAAAATGGCAAAAATGACAGAAAATTTGCTGAGAAAATTAAAAATAACCGACTTCCTGTTGGGTGTCAAATTTTGCTCCAAGAGGCTTTTTTGTAGGTATTGGTGAGTTACATGTGTGTACCTATTTTCGTGCATGTACGTGAATCACAGTTGAATGCGCACACCGCGGAACGTGTAAAGGTGGCGCTGTCGAGCCATTTTGCCACACCCACTTCTGCAACCAATATCAGACGTAAATTTTCGCCAGGTCTGATGTGTGTGCGAAGTTTCATGAGTTTTCGGGTTTGTCTAAGCCCTCAAAAATGCGATTCATTTTGGAGAAGAATAATAATAATAATAATAATAATAAACGAAGCAGATCCAATAGGGTCCTCACACCATCGGTGCTCGGGCCCTAATTAAAGCTGCAAGCAGCGATGAACGGGCCCTCGCACACGGGCTCACCGCCGACCGGTGGCTTTAGGAACACAGCAAACGGTGGGCAGTATGCTTTTAATACAGTAAATGTAGGAAAAATAGATCAAAGTCACTTAAATGTGCCAAACTTCCTGCTGCCAGCTGGTGGCGCTATGCCTATAACTGATTATTGGCATGTAGATGTGTTCAGGCCAGCACTTTGATCAAACATATGAAGTTTGGTGCAGATTGACCTTGGTATGTGTGAGTTAGTGCAAGATATGATATATCCTGCTGCCAATAGGTGGCGCTATAATAATATCTGTATATTGGCCTTTAGATGTCTTCAGGCCAGGACTTTTACCAAACATGTGAAGTTTGAGGCAGATCGGACATTTTATGGCTGAGTTATAACAACTTTTTTGTCCATGGCGAAACATCAAACTTTGTCAGGCCGCCATGGACACGCCCTTTAACGAAAACTCAAGATCTTCACAATTTAACATCTCTAAGGCCTCAAGATCAGACTGACCAAATATAATGTTGATATCATTAAATCTCTAGGAGGAGTTTGGTACAAGTCATTTCCTATTGCCAACAGGTGGCGCTGTGATTATAATAGAATATAGGCCTTCAGATTGGTTCAGGCCAGGACTCTTATCGAACATGTGAAGTTTGAGGCAAATCGGATATTTTATGGCTGAGTTATAACAAGTTTTATATCCATGGCGAGACCACGAAATTTGCCAGGTCGCCACGGACACACCCTTCAACGAAAACTCAAGATCTTCGCAATTTAACATCATTAAGGCCTTTATATTAGACTGACCGATTTTGGTGTTGATCTGATTAAATCTTTTGGAGGAGTTTGTTGCAGAGTACAGCATGACACTTCCTGGTGCCAGCAGGTGGCGCTATGAGTAAAACTGAATATGGACATGTAGATGTCATCAGGTCAGGAGTGTAATCACACATGTGAAGTTTGGGGCAGATCGGGCATTTTATGCCTGAGTTATAGCAACTTCCTTTTTCATGGCGAAGCATCGAAATTTGCCAGGCCGCCACGGACACGCCCTCCGATGAAAACTCTAGATCTTCGCAATTTAACGTCACAAAGGGCTTTAGATTAGACTCACCAAATTTGCCGTTGATCCGAATAAATCTCTAGGAGGAGTTCGTTCAAGTATGACGCCTGAAAATGGCAAAAATTACACAAATTTTGCTAAGAAAATTAAAAATAACCGACTTCCTGTTGGGTGTCAAATTTTGCTCCAAGAGGCTTTTTTGTAGGTATTGGTGAGCTAGATGTGTGTACTGATTTTCGTGCATGTACGTGAATCACAACTGAAAGCGCACACCGCGGAACGTGTAAAGGTGGCGCTATCGAGCCATTTTGCCACACCCACTTCTGCAACCCATATCAGACGTAAATTTTCGCCAGGTCTGATGTGTGTGCGAAGTTTCATGAGTTTTCGGGTATGTCTAAGCCCTCAAAAATGCGATTCATTTTGGAGAAGAATAATAATAATAATTAAAGCTGCAAGCAGCGATGAACGGGCCCTCGCACACGGGCTCACCGCCGACCGGTGGCTTTAGGAACACAGCAAATGGAGGGTAGTATGCTTTTAATACAGTAAAAATATGAGAAATATGTCAAAGTCACTTAAATGTGCCAAATTTCCTGCTGCCAGCTGGTGGCGCTATGCCTATAACTGATTATTGGCATGTAGATGTGTTCAGGCCACCACTTTCATCAAACATATGAAGTTTGGTGCAGATTGACCTTGGTATGTTTGAGTTAGTGAAAGATATGATATATCCTGCTGCCAACAGGTGGCGCTATGATAATATCTGAATATTGGCCTTTAGGTGTCTTCAGGCCAGGACTCTTACCAAACCTGTGAAGTTTGAGGCAGATCGGACATTTTATGGCTGAGTTATAACAACTTCTATGTCCATGGCGAAACATCAAAGTTTGTCACGCCGCCACGGACACGCCCTTTAACGAAAACTCAAGATCTTCGCAATTTAACATCTCTAAGGCCTCTAGATCAGACTGACCAAATATAATGTTGATATCATTAAATCTCTAGGAGGAGTTTGATACAAGTCATTTCCTGTTGCCAACAGGTGGCGCTGTGATTATAATAGAATATTGGCCTTCAGATGTGTTCAGGCCAGGACTCTTATCGAATATGTGAAGTTTGAGGCAAATCGGACATTTTATGGCTGAGTTATAACAAGTTTTATATCCATGGCGAGACCTCGAAATTTGTCAGGCCGCCACGGACACGCCCTTTACCGAAAACTCAAGATCTTCACAATTTAACATCACTAAGGCCTTTATATTAGACTGACCGATTTTGGTGTTGATCTGTATAAATCTCTAGGAGGAGTTGGTTGTAGAGTACAGCATGACACTTCCTGTTGCCTGCAGGTGGCGCTATGACTATAACTGAATATGGATATGTAGATGTCATCAGGTCAGGAGTGTTATCACACATGTGAAGTTTGGGACAGATCGGACATTTTATGCCTAAGTTATAGCAACTTCCTTTTTCATGGCGAAACATCGAAATTTGCGAGGCCGCCATGGACACGCCCTCCGATGAAAACTCTAGATCTTCACAATTTAGCGTCACAAAGGGCTTTAGATTAGACTTACCAAATTTGCTGTTGATCGGAGTAAATCTCTAGGAGGAGTTCGTTCAAGTACGACGCCTGAAAATGGCAAAAATGACACAAATTTTGCTAAGAAAATTAATAATAACCGACTTCCTGTTGGGTTTCGGATTTTGTCCCAGGAGGCTTTTTTGTAGGTGTTGGTGAGTTACATGTGTGTACCGATTTTCATGCATGTACGTGAATCATAGCTGAAAGCGCACACCGCGGAACGTGTAAAGGTGGCGCTATCGAGCCGTTTTGCCACACCCACTTCTGCAACCCATATCAGACATCCATTTTCGCCAGGTTTGATGTGTGTGCAAAGTTTCATGAGTTTTCGGGTATGTTTAGGCCCTCAAAAATGCGATTCATTCCGGAGAAGAAGAAGAATAATAATAATTAAAGCTGCGAGCAGCGATGAACGGGCCCTCGCACCTGGGCTCACCGCCGACCGGTGGCTTCAGGAAATCAGCAAACGGTGGGCAGTATGCTTTTAATACAGTAAATGTAGAAAAAATATGTCATAAGTCATTTAAATGTGCCAAACTTGCCACTGCCAGATGGTGGCGCTATGCCTATAACTGATTATTGGCATGTAGATGTGTTCAGGCCAGCACTATTATCAAACATATGAAGTTTGGTGCAGACTGACCTTGGTATGTTTGAGTTAGTGAAATATATGAGATATCCTGCTGCCAACAGGTGGTGCTATGATAATATCTGAATATTGGTCTTTAGGTGTCTTCAGGCCAGGACTCTTACCAAACCTGTGAATTTTGTGGCAGATCAGACATTTTCAGGCTAAGTTATAACCACTTCTATGTCTATGCAGAAACATCAAACTTTGTCAGGCCACCCCGCACATGCCCTTTAATGAAAACTCAAGATCTTCACAATTTAACATCTCTAAGGCCTCAAGATCAGACTGACCAAATATAATGTTGATTTAATTAAATGCAATCAATGCAAGGACTTCAGATAGATGCCAACTGTGAACCAGTATGCTACAAATAAGAACATGTAATTCATGATGATAGCAAAATGTTATTATTGCTTCCTCTATATCCACCACTTCTGCTTAAATGTCATTGTTACCTATCTTTACAATTTTTGTATAATATATTTTTGTATAAAATCAATTGTTGTCATAACTAAGAATCAATAAGGAAGACGGTGCCCAGTTGGCACATGCATTCACAGTAACCATCTGCTAGTTTGGATTTTAAGTTTACAGAATTAAAAGGGTTACACTTTAAAATCAACACACAGACACATACACACAAAATATAAAATGTTGCCATCCAGTTTCATTTGTTAAAATTAACTATATCAGTTAACATGACCAATAAATAAATAGCATTTATTAATGTTAATTAATATTAAGCTAAGAAAAAGTATTCATATAAAGTTTATGTACTGTGAATTAACATGAACATGAACACAGTTCATGTGGGTGTACAGCAATACACAATAAAGTGCTCTATAAACGCTCCATTCTTTCAAAATATCTTTAAAAATCAAGTTGAGTATTTTAACGGGGTGATATATATATTTATAACTGTTCTTAAAATTATGGTTTTCAGATGTTTTGAAGAGATAACAGTAACGTTTGTTTTGTTGTCAAAGTTTGTCTTAATTTTTTATTATTATTATTTTATATTCAATAAATAACACTATGTAAATATTGTCTATCAATGAAGATAAATTGATCATGCTAAAAAGTTGTATTTTTTTAAATCTTTTGCTATGTGACTGAATAGGACAAGTTCATGGTACAGTTAAGTACAAAATAAATAAAAAACAACAACTGCAAAATACGAACAATGAAAGACTTAGTGACCCTTTATATTTTCTCAAAATATCAGACTCTCAAAGATCAGACATATTTATGTAATTACACTACATACAGTATGTGCATTATGTTCAAAGATGGTCTGTAGAATGGCTCTCTACTCTGTCACCCTCTCTGCCTCTCACCCCTCCCCCCTGCAATAATGAGCTTCTCTGTGCCTGACTGAACGCACACACATACTGTAGAGACATTCACCAGAGTGACAGCAGGTTTCTGAGTTATCTTTTTAATTTTCTTTAATTCATTGAAGCTTGTATAAAATTTATATTTCCAGCACTTGCTCAGAATGATTAGATCTCTGTGTGAAAAAAGTTTTAAAGAGTTTGGATGCTGCACTTTAAAGATATAAAAAATTAGGGTTATGTTTTTTACTACATCTTTAAAAAATCACCATGTCAACACCGTTCGAGATATCCAAAATCCGCTCGCAATTTAACATCTTCAGAATCTTCTCTTCATGTTAAAAAAGTTTGGTGTGAACAGCTGGTTGTTCTTAGGAGTAGTGTGAATTTGTTTACTACCTGATTTTTCAAAAAATCCACCTTTAAATCAAAATAGCCGGCTTTCTGTTGGTCTTAGCTAATGAGTTTGATTTAGAAAGTTGTCCAGATTGATGAGAACAATATAAGTACAGAGTTTGGTGACTGTAGGAAAAACTAACCCCCCAACTTTTGTCAAAAGATGGCGCTATAGAGTGCCTGCTCCACGCCCATTTATGACCTTTTGCCAGTGTCTAACTATCATTAATATTGATGTGTGTGTTGAGTTTCATGAAATTCTAAGCATGTTATCTGCCTCGAAAAGACAGGAATGTAATTTTAAAGTTTGACACGTTGCCATGGCAACAGCATTTGATTTATCATCGACCCCTTTACATATTCTTATCGGCCGTGTTTTGACATGATTTTGATGAAGTTTAAAGAAAATCGAGTAAAATTAAGAGGCTGATTTCAAAGCATTTTGAAAATGACACGTTTCCTGCTGCCAGTTGGTGGCGCTATAACTTTGACTCATAATAGTCACATTTATGGAATCGGCATCATACAACGAACAAACTGGTGAAGTTTCATCAGAATCAGGCAATGTGTGCAACAGTTATTAGACACTTCCTGTTTCTCATTTCTCGCCATAACTTTGTCGCCTTGCCACGGCCAAACCGTTCGAGATATCAAAAATCTCCTCGCAATTTAGCGTCCCCAATGTCTTGAGATCATGCTGACCGAGTTTGGTGACAATCCCATGGAATTCCTGGGAGGAGTACGTTAAATTCCAGAGCATGCGCTTTTTAAACAGCCCTAAATATCTCACTTCCTGTTGCGTGGAGCCCATGACATAGAGTACAAAAGTTGTTCAGCTCGATGAGTTCTATATGTGTACCGAGTTTCATATCAATACGCGCAAGTATGTGTGCGCAGTACATCAAGTTTTCAAACTGTGTTCCAGGGGGCGCTGTAGAGGCCCTGAACCACGCCCGGGTCCCAGCCTCTGTGGCGTCCGGACGACGGCAGATTCCGACGTGTGTGCAAATTTTCAAGAGTTTTTGAGTATGTTAAGGCCCCCAAAAGTGCCCCAACGGTTGAAAAAAAATAAAAATAAAAAAAAATAAAAAAAAAAAAACAAATAAGAATCCTTAGAAGAACAATAGGGCCTTCGCCCTTTTGGGCTCGGGCCCTAATTAAAGCTGCAAGCAGCGATGAACGGGCCCTCGCACCCGGGCTCACCGCCGACCGGTGGCTTTAGGAAAACAGCAAACGGTGGGCAGTATGCTTTTAATACAGTAAATGTAGGAAAAATAGATCAAAGTCACTTAAATGTGCCAAACTTCCTGCTGCCAGCTGGTGGCGCTATGCCTATAACTGATTATTGGCATGTAGATGTGTTCAGGCCAGCACTTTCATCAAACATATGAAGTTTGGTGCAGATTGACCTTGGTATGTTTGAGTTAGTGAAAGATATGATATATCCTACTGCCAATAGGTGGCGCTATGATAATATCTGAATATTGGCCTTTAGATGTCTTCAGCCCAGGACTTTTACCAAACATGTGAAGTTTGAGGCAGATCGGACATTTTATGGCTGAGTTATAACAAGTTTTACATCCATGGCGAGACCTCGAAATGTGTCAGGCCACCACGGACACGCCCTTTGACGAAAACTCAAGATCTTCGCAATTTAACATCACTAAAGCCTTTTTATTAGACTGACCGATTTTGGTGTTGATCTGTATAAATCTCTAGGAGGAGTTTGTTGTAGAGTACAGCATGACACTTCCTGTTGCCAGCAGGTGGCGCTATGACCATAACTGAATATGGGCATGTAGATGTCTTCAGGTCAGGAGTGTTATCACACATGTGAAGTTTGGGACAGATCAGACATTGTTTGCCTGAGTTATAGCAACTTCCTTTTTCATGGCGAAACATCGAAATTTGCGAGGCCGCCACGGACACGCCCTCTGATGAAAACTCTAGATCTTTACAATTTAACGTCACAAAGGGCTTTAGAGTAGACTCAGCAAATTTGGCGTTGATCCGAATAAATCTGTAGGAGGAGTTCGTTCAAGTACGACACCTGAAAAAGGCAAAAATGACACAAATTTTGTTGAGAATATTAATATTAACCGACTTCCTGTTGGGTTCCGGATTTTGCTCCAAGAGGCTTTTTTGTAGGTTTTGGTGTGGTACATGTGTGTACCGATTTCTGTGTATGTACGTGAATCACAGCTGAAAGTGCACACCGCTGAACGTCTAAAGGTGGCGCTGTCGAGCCATTTTGCCACACCCACTTCTGAAACCCAAATCAGACGTAAATTTTCGCCAGGTTTGATGTGTGTGCAAAGTTTTGTGAGTTTTCGGGAATGTTTAGGTCCTCTAAAATGCGATTCACTTTGGAGAAGAATAATAATAATAATTAAAGCTGCGAGCAGCGATGAACGGGCCCTCGCACCTGGGCTCACCGCCGACCGGTGGCTTCAGGAAATCAGCAAACGGTGGGCAGTATGCTTTTAATACAGTAAATATAGAAAAAAGTCATTAGTCATTTAAATGTGCCAAACTTGCCGCTGCCAGATGGTGGCGCTATGCTTGTAACTAATTATTGGCATGTAGATGTGTTCAGGCCAGCACTATTATCAAACATATGAAGTTTGGTGCAGATTGACCTTGGTATGTTTGAGTTAGTGAAAGATATGATATATCCTGCTGCTAACAAGTAAGAACAAGATTCATGATAACAAAATGTTATTATTGCTTGCTTTACGTCCACCACTTCTGCTGAAATGTCATCGTTACCTATCTGTACAATTTTTGTGTGGATATTGCTTTGCTGGTGACTCCTCCTGTTATAAGACATCACTCTTAAGCGCTACATAACTAAGAATCAATAATGAAGACGGTGCCCACTTGGCACATGCATTCAAAGTAACCCTCTGCTAGTTTGGATTTAAAGTTTACAGAATTCAAAGGGTAAGACTTTAAAATCAACACACAGACACATACACACAAAATATAAAATGTTGCCATTCAGTTTTATTTGTTAGCATTAACTATATTAGTTAGCATGACCAATAAATAAATAGCATTTATTAATGTTAATTAATATTAAGCTAAAAAAAAGTATTCATATATAGTTTATGTACTGTGAATTAACATGAACATGAACACAGTTCATGTGGGTGTACAGCAATACACAATAAAGTGCTCTATAAACTCTTCATTCTTTCAAAATATCTTTAAAAATCAAGTTGAGTATTTTAACGGGGTGATATATATATTTATAACTGATCTTAAAATTATGGTTTTCAGATGTTTTGAAGAGATAACAGTAACGTTTGTTTTGTTGTCAAAGTTTGTCTTAATTTTTTATTATTATTATTTTATATTCAATAAATAACACTATTTAAATATTGTCTATCAATGAAGATAAATTGATCATGCTAAAAAGTTGTATTTTTTTAAATCTTTTGCTATGTGACTGAATAGGACAAGTTCATGGTACAGTTAAGTAAAAAATTAATAAAAAACAACAACTGCAAAATACGAACAATGAAAGACTAAGTGACCCTTTATATTTTCTCAAAATATCAGACTCTCAAAGATCAGACATATTTATGTAATTACAATACATATGTGCATTTTTTGTTCAAAGATGGTCTGTAGGATGGCTCTCTACTCTGTCACCCTCTCTGCCTCTCACCCCTCCCCCCTGCAATAATGAGCTTCTCTGTGCCTGACTGAACGCACACACATACTGTAGAGACATTCACCAGAGTGACAGCAGGTTTCTGAGTTATTTTTTTAATTTTCTTTAATTCATTGAAGCTTGTATAAAATTTATATTTCCAGCACTTGCTCAGAATGATAAGATCTCTGTGTGAAAAAAGTTTTAAAGAGTTTGGATGCTGCACTTTAAAGATATAAAAATATTTTTTACTATATCTTTAAAAAATCACCACGTCCACACCGTTCAAGATATCCAAAATCCGGTCGCAATTTAACATCTTCAGAATATTCTCTTCATGTTAAAAAAGTTTGGTGTGAACAGCTGGTTGTTCTTAGAAGTAGTGTGCATTTGTTTACAGCCTGATTTTTCCAAAAATCCACATTCAAATCAAAATAGCCGGCTTCCTGTTGGTCTTAGCTAATGAGTTTAATTTAGAAAGTTGTCCAAATTGATGAGATTAATATATGTACAGAGTTTGGTGACTGTAGGAAAAACTAACCCCCCAACTTTTGTCAAAAGATGGCGCTATAGAGTGCCTGCTCCACGCCCATTTATGACCTTTTGCCAGTGTCTAACTATCATTAATATTGATGTGTGTGTTGAGTTTCATGAAATTCTAAGCATGTTAACTGCCTCGAAAAGACAGGAATCTAATTTTAAAGTTTGACATGTCGCCATGGCAACAGCATTCGATTTATCATCGACCCCTTTACATATTCTTATCGGCCGTGTTTTGACATGATTTTGATGAAGTTTAAAGAAAATCGAGTAAAATTAAGAGGCTGATTTCAAAGCATTTTGAAAATGACACACTTCCTGCTGCCAGTTGGTGGCGCTATAACTTTGACTCATAATAGTCACATTTATGGAATCGGCATCATACACGGAACAAACTGGTGAAGTTTCATCAGAATCAGGCAATGTGGTCAACAGTTATTAGACACTTCCTGTTTCTCATTTCTCGCCATAACTTTGTCGCCTTGCCACGGCCAAACCGTTCGAGATATCAAAAATCTCCTCGCAATTTAGCGTCCCCAATGTCTTGAGATCATGCTGACCGAGTTTGGTGACAATCCTCTGGAAACCCTGGGAGGAGTACGTTAAATTCCAGAGCATGCGCTTTTTAAACAGCCCTAAATATCGCACTTCCTGTCGCGTTCAGCCCATGACATAGAGTACAAAAGTTGTTTGGCTCAATGAGATCTATATGTGCACCGAGTTTCATATCAATACGTGCAAGTATGTGTGCGCAGTACATCAAGTTTTCAAACTGTGTTCCAGGGGGCGCTGTAGAGGCCCTGAACCACGCCCGGGTCCCAGCCTCTGTGGCGTCCTGATGGCCGCAGATTCCGACGTGTGTGCAAATTTTCAAGAGTTTTTGAGTATGTTAAGGCCCCCAAAAGTGCCCAGAAGGTTTAAAAAAATAAAAAAAAAAAAAAAAATTAAAGCTGCAAGCAGCGATGAACGGGCCCTCGCACACGGGCTCACCGCCGACCGGTGGCTTTAGGAACACAGCAAATGGTTGGTAGTATGCTTTTAATACAGTAAAAATAGGAGAAATATGTCAAAGTCACTTAAATGTGCCAAATTTCCTGCTGCCAGCTGGTGGCGCTATGCCTATAACTGATTATTGGCATGTAGATGTGTTCAGGCCACCACTTTCATCAAACATATGAAGTTTGGTGCAGATTGAACATGGTATGTTTGAGTTAGTGAAAGATATGATATATCCTGCTGCCAACAGGTGGCGCTATGATAATATCTGAATATTGGCCTTTAGGTGTCTTCAGGCCAGGACTCTTACCAAACCTGTGAAGTTTGAGGCAGATCGGACATTTTATGGCTGAGTTATAACAACTTCTATGTCCATGGCGAAACATCAAACTTTGTCACGCCGCCACGGACACGCCCTTTAACGAAAACTCAAGATCTTCGCAATTTAACATCTCTAAGGCCTCTAGATCAGACTGACCAAATATAATGTTGATATCATTAAATCTCTAGGAGGAGTTTGATACAAGTCATTTCCTGTTGCCAACAGGTGGCGCTGTGATTATAATAGAATATTGGCCTTCAGATGTGTTCAGGCCAGGACTCTTATCGAATATGTGAAGTTTGAGGCAAATCGGACATTTTATGGCTGAGTTATAACAAGTTTTATATCCATGGCGAGACCTCGAAATTTGTCAGGCCGCCACGGACACGCCCTTTACCGAAAACTCAAGATCTTCACAATTTAACATCGCTAAGGCCTTTATATTAGACTGACCGATTTTGGTGTTGATCTGTATAAATCTCTAGGAGGAGTTGGTTGTAGAGTACAGCATGACACTTCCTGGTGCCAGCAGGTGGCGCTATGACTATAACTGAATATGGGCATGTAGATGTCATCAGGTCAGGAGTGTTATCACACATGTGAAGTTTGGGGCAGATCGGGCATTTTATGCCTGAGTTATAGCAACTTCCTTTTTCATGGCGAAGCATCGAAATTTGCCAGGCCGCCACGGACACGCCCTCCGATGAAAACTCTAGATCTTCGCAATTTAACGTCACAAAGGGCTTTAGATTAGACTCACCAAATTTGACGTTGATCCGAATAAATCTGTAGGAGGAGTTCGTTCAAGTACGACACCTGAAAAAGGCAAAAATGACACAAATTTTGTTGAGAATATTAATATTAACCGACTTCCTGTTGGGTTCCGGATTTTGCTCCAAGAGGCTTTTTTGTAGGTTTTGGTGTGTTACATGTGTGTACCGATTTCCGTGCATGTACGTGAATCACAGCTGAAAGCGCACACCGCTGAACGTCTAAAGATGGCGCTGTCGAGCCATTTTGCCACACCCACTTCTGAAACCCAAATCAGACGTAAATTTTCGCCAGGTTTGATGTGTGTGCAAAGTTTTGTGAGTTTTCGGGAATGCTTAGGTCCTCTAAAATGCGATTCACTTTGGAGAAGAAGAAGAATAATAATAATAATAATAATAATAAACGGAGCAGATTCAATAGGGTCCTCACACCATCGGTGCTCGGGCCCTAATAAGAACCCTTAGAAGAACAATAGGGCCTTCGCCCTTTTGGGCTCGGGCCCTAATAATAATAATAATAATAATAATAATAATAATAAACGGAGCAGATTCAATAGGGTCCTCACACCATCGGTGCTCGGGCCCTAATTAAAGCTGCAAGCAGCGATGGTAGGGCCGTCGCACTCGGGCTCACCGCTGATCGGTGGCGAATGGTGGGCACTATGCTATTAGCACAGTAAATGTAGGAGGAATATGTCAAAGTCATTGATATGTGCCTATCTTCCTGCTGCCAGCTGGTGGCGCTATGCCTATAACTGAATATTGGCATGCAGATGTCTTCAGGCCAGCGCTTTTATCAAACATATGAAGTTTGGTGAAGATTGAACATGGCATGCTTGAGTGTAATTCATGACATATCCTGCTGCCAACAGGTGGTGCTATTACGAAATATTGGCTTTTAGATGTCTTCAGGCCAGGACTATTGGCAAACATGTCAAGTTTGGTGCAAATTGTACATTGCATGTTTAAGTTAGTGTAAAACAAGTAATTTGCTGTTGCCAGCTGGTGGCGCTATGACTATAACTGAATATTGGCATGTATATGTATTCAGGCCAGGACTCTTATCAAACATATTAAGTTTGGGGCTGATTGGACATTGCATGCCTGAGTTACAGTAACTTCCTGTTTCATTGCATTAAGAGTATGTTTTAGCACTTAGCTAAATGTTGCTAACATGTTTCTAGCATGTTGCTACCCTATTTAACACTTGTTGATATTTTTAAAATGTTGCTGGGCATCCACATCGGTATTAAACATGTGACTTCCTGTTGCCAGCAGGTGGCACTATGACTATAACTGAATATAAGCATCGGCTTGTGTTCAGACTAGGACTCTTATCAAACATATTAAGCTTGGGTCAGATTGGACATTGTATGCATGAGTTACACTTATTTTTCTTTGTATTAATATTATGCTTTAGCTCTTAGCTAAGTGTTGTTATCATGTTTTAACATGATTCTAGCATGATGCTAGCCTACTTAAAACTTGCTAACGCTTTTTAATATGTTGCTAGGAGTCCGTAACACCATTAAACGTCACTTCCTGTTGTCAGCAGGTGGCGCTGTGACTATAACTGAATATGGGCATGTATATATCTTCAGGCCAGGAGTCTTATCAAACATGTGAAGTTTGGGGCTGATTGGACATTGCATGCCTGAGTTACAGTAACTTCCTGTTTTATATCTTTAACAACATGCTTTAGCACTAAGTAAGTGTTGCTAGCATGTTTGAGTACGTTTTAAACTAGTTTAGCACTCAATGGCTTTTTTAGTGTGTTGCTAATAGTGTGTCACAGTGTTAAACATGTCACTTCCTGTTGACAGTAGGTGGCGCTATGACTATAACTGAATATTGACATGTAGATATCTTCAGGTCAGGACTGTTATCAAACATGTGAAGTTTGGGGCTGATTGGACATTGCATGCCTGAGTTACAGTAACTTCCTGTTTCATTGCATTAAGAGTATGCTTTAGCACTTAGCTAAATGTTGCTAACATGTTATAGCATGTTTCTAGCATGTTGCTACCCTGTTTAACACTTGTTGATATTTTTAAAATTTTGGTAGGCATCCACAAGAGTATTGAACATGTGGCTTCCTGTTACCAGCTGGTGGCGCTATGACTATAACTGAATACGGGCATGGGCGTGTGTTCAGGCCAGGCCTCTTATCAAACATGTGAAGTTTGGGGCTGATTGGACATTGTATGCCTGAGTTAGAGTAACTTCCTGTTTCATTGTATTATTAGCATGCTTTAGCATATTAGCTAAGTGTTGCTAGCATGCTTTACTATGTTTGTAGCATGTTGAATATTAAGTTTGGGTCAGATTTGACATTATATGCATGAGTTACAGCAATTTCCTTTTGTATTTGTATTATTAGCATGCTTTAGCATATTAGCTAAGTGTTGCTAGCATGTTTTAGCATGTTTCTAGCATGTTGCTAGCCTATTTAAGACTTGTTAAGGCTTTTCAATATGTTGCTAAGAGTCCGTAACAGTGTTAAACATGTCACTTCCTGTTGTCAGCAGGTGGCGCTATGACTATAACTGAATATGGGCGCTGACGTGTGTTCAGGACCGGACTGTTATCAAACATGTGAAGTTTGAGGCAGATCGGACATTGTATGCCTGAGTTATAGCAACTTCCTTTTTCATGGCGAAACATCAAAGTTTGTCCGGCCGCCACGGACACGCCCTTTGACGAAAACTCTAAAGCTTCGCAATTTAACATCGCAAAGGCCTTATGAAGACACTCAGCAAATTTGAAGATGATCGGATAAAAACTGTAGGAGGAGTTCGTTAAAGTACGAGGCATGAAAATGGCAAAAACTGCACAAAAATCGTACAGGAAATTCAATATAACAGACTTCCTGTTGGGTTTCGGATGTTGCACCAGGAGACTTTTTTGTAGGTATTGGTGTGTTACATGTGTGTACCGAGTTTCGTACATGTACGTGAAACGTAGCTCGAGGCGCACTCCGTTGAAATTTTATAGGTGGCGCTATCGAGCCATTTTGGCACACCCACTTCTGAAAACCATATCAGATGTAAATTTTCGCCAGCTCTGATGCGTGTGCAAAGTTTCGTGAGTTTTTGGGCATGTTTAGGCCTTCAAAAAGACTTTTCATTTTGGAGAAGAAGAAGAATAATAATAAACGGAGCAATTCCAATAGGGTCCTCGCACTGCAGTGCTCGGGCCCTAATAATAAACGAAGCAGATCCAATAGGGTCCTCACACCATCGGTGCTCGGGCCCTAATAATAATAATAAACGAAGCAGATCCAATAGGGTCCTCACACCATCGGTGCTCGGGCCCTAATAATAAACGAAGCAGATCCAATAGGGTCCTCACACCATCGGTGCTCGGGCCCTAATAAACGGAGCAGATCCAATAGGGTCCTCACACCATCGGTGCTCGGGCCCTAACAAGACATTAATTGATGGACTGGATTACTTGTGGATTATTCTGATGTTTTAATGAGCTGTTTGGACTCTCATTCTGACGGCACCCATTCACTGCAGAGGATCCGTTGGTGAACAAAACATGTAATGTTAAATTCCTTCAAATCTGTTCACATGCAGAAAAAAACTCATCTACATCTTGGATGGCCTGAGGGTGAGTAAATTCTTTTTGCAAATTGTCATTTTTGAGTGTAATTAAAATATACTTGAATACATCTTAAACACTTTATTTATTTATTTAAAATGTTAATGATATAATTTATAAATACAAATACAGAAAATAAACAGTTTGACAGATGAGTGGCTCCTGTCAAAGTTAAATGATTAGTTCACTTCCAGAATAAGAATGTCCTGATCATTTACTCACCCCAATGTCATCCAAGATGTTTATGTCTTTCTTTCTTCAGTCGAAAAGAAGGTTTTTGAGGAAAACATCCAGGATTTTTCTCCATATAGTGGACTTTAATGGAGACCAACAGTTTGAAGGTCCAAACTGCAGTTTCAATACAGCTTCAAATGGCTCTACACAATCCCAGCCGAGGAATAAGGGTCTTATCTAGTGAAACAATCTGTCGTTTTCTAAAAAAATGTAAATGTATATACTTTTTAACCACAAATGCTTGTCTTGCACTAGCTCTGCGATGAGCGTGCATGTTTTCACACATTACATAATCAGTTAGTTCCTTGTCCGTGTACTTAGGTTAAAAAAGTTAGGCTATCCTTTTCTCCTCCAACTTCAAAACAGTTTGAAATCGTTGTTTTACCTTATTTTTTGCACTTTCTCTTTTTTTAAACACTGCATACGTCACATTTGCTTGATTACGCAATGTGTGAGGTCGAGCTAGTGCATGAAGAGCATTTGTGATTCAAAAGTATACACAAATTATTATTATTATTATTTTTAGAAAATGACAGATTGTTTCACTAGACAGTCCCTCCAGAAAAACGCGATTATGCGATCGCATGATTCCATGCATAATCAGCCAAAGTCCGCATATTTATGCGGGGGACGCATTTTTTCAAATACGCCGCACTTTCGCCGCATAAATTGCAGATTTCCGCGCGCAAAATATGCGGGCTTGCATGATTTCATAATCCCATTTCCGTTTGGGTCTTTGTCTTCGTTCTTTCGAGTACTATTGTGGTCGCGCGTTGCCGCGACGTTCTGTCTTGCCTCACTTCATTTTCGCGAGCCTGACCAGTCCACATCTAGTGTATTGGACATCGAGAGATTGTGAGACCCGAATATTAATCCGTGTGGCCGTTTGGCCACCCCCGCACTGTTTCAACTGGAGGACTGTGTTTGTGGGGTTCGTATGGTACCATTAGATTGTTGTGTGGATGAAATTATAAATTGATGTGAGTGGTTTGAGTGTGGTCTGTTTGTTTATTGTTGGAAGCGTGTGCGAGTGTGTATATGTACGAGTGTGTGAGCGTGAGAAATCGGTACTAAGGGTTGTGAGTTTGCGTGATCTTATGGAGTAAATTTTGTTGTGTGTATATTGTTGATGGACCAGGTGTAATGTGATTGCATCTGTTATTTTGTTGCTTTTCTATTTTTGTTGATCAATTTTTTTTTTTTTTTGATTTGATTTATGGTCATTTGATTTTTTTTTTTTTTTTTTTTTTTTTTTCTTCGTGTTTAGATGATTTTGACTTATGACTATTTGATTGTATTCTTTTTTGTGTGTGTGTTTATTGATTTGTGTCAATTTGATGTTGATTTTGTTAATTTTGTTGGACGGGCTAAGGAGTGCTGACCACTCTAGGTCCATGTTAATGGGTACCCTTGTTCACTGAGTGATTTTGTTCTTCTGATTTTTACACGTGTCATCTGAATACACGTGTGTTTGTGGTGAAATGAGTACATTAGTGTACGTTTGAAGTGCGTAGTGAAGTGGAATTGGGGTAGGTTGGTTATTTCTCCTTGCCATCTGATGTGTTACTTTTGATTTGTCTAATTTGTTTATTTTTTTGTTTTGATTTGGAAGCCATATTAACCCCTTGTGTCCTAAATTGTGTCTCTGTGTTTAGCTTTTATCCCAGTAATAATAAAATATTGTATCTTTTTTTCTATATTCACGTCTCTGCTCTATTCTTGTGGGAACAGACCTGGGTGTCTTTGACCATTATTTCCCTGGGAGAGATTCCCAGGGTGGAGTAGTCGATGTTATAATTATAATTGAGTCCAGAATAATGAAATTCACCCCTTACGGTGCTACATCTGGCAATAAGTGTGTTGGGGGAATCACTTTTTTCTCTCTTTTTCACCAAACCGCAGTTTTTGCAAGTTCCCGCAGTTTTTGCAAGTTCCCGCAATTTCATCGCATAAAATTGCATAAATATCCCGCATATTCAATCGCATTTTTTAAGAAAACGTGCCGCATAATCAAGGATTTTTGCCCGCAACAATCACAAAAAAACGCCGCGTTTTTCTGGAGGGACTGACTAGATAAGACCCTTATTTCCCAGCAGCAATCTTAAAAATAAAGGTTCTTTATTGGCATCAATGGTTCCATGAAGAACCTTGAACATCCATGGAACCTTTCAAATGCAGAAAAGGTTCTTTATAGTCAAAAAAGGTTCTTTAGATTTTAAATATTGTTCATCAAAATGGTTCTTTAAAGAACTGTTAACTGAAAGGTTCTTTGGGGAACCAAAAATGGTTCTTTTATGGCATCACTGCAAAAACACCCTTTTGGAACCTTTATTTTTAAGAGTGTGGGATTGTGTAGAGCCCTTTGAAGCTGCACTGAAACTGCAACTTGGATCTTCAACCTGGCTCCTATTGAAGTCCACCACATGGAGAAAAATCCTGGAACGTTTCCTCAAAAACTTTAATTTCTTATCGATTGAAGAAAGAAAGACAAGAACATCTTGGATGAGATGGGGGTGAGTAAATTATCAGGATTTTTTTTATTCTGGAAGTGATCTAATCCTTTAAAGCACAAATGCAATAAAAGACGAGAAATGACATACGCTCTCATTCTGGAAAGGGTTGAGGAAATTTCCACCCATTTCTCCATCATCTCGAGGAGTTCCAGGCTGGTTGCTCATGCTTAGGTTACCAGGAGAGTTCTGGACAGATAGATCGTGTGCATGAAGATTAGGGATGTTAATTTAACACATTTAAATAATAATAATTATAATAAAAGCTTTTGACAAGACAAGAAACAACTGCCAAAAATGTATCATGTAAGGATACATATATATAAAATATTTAATAAATTTGTAGTCCGAGGACCACAAAACCAGTCTTAAGTAGCAATAGCTAAAAACACATTGTGTGGGTCAAAGATTTTTCATTTAAGCCGAAATCATTATGATATTAAGTAAAGATCATGTTCCATGAAGATATTTTTGTACATTTCCTACTGTAAATATATCAAAACTTCATTTCTGATTAGTAATATGCATTGCTAAGAACTTCATTTGGACAAATTTAAAAGGCGATTTTCTCAAATATTTAGATTCCAGGTATTCAAATAGCTGTCCTATCCTAACACTCACCATGTAAAGCTTATTTATTCAGCTTTCAGATGCTATAAATTTCCAACAATTGACTCTTATGACTGGTTTTGTGGTTCAGGGTCACAAAAATGAAACAACAACCCTTACCTTGGGCATACTGTCCATGTCAGCTGACCCTAAAGAAATAAAAATACAGATTTCAGATTTTAAATATTATTTTGTGGATGTACACTTGCGAATACGGTACTTCTAAAATGCATGATTAATC
The DNA here is from genome assembly GCF_049309525.1 of Garra rufa. Taxonomy (NCBI): domain Eukaryota; kingdom Metazoa; phylum Chordata; class Actinopteri; order Cypriniformes; family Cyprinidae; genus Garra; species Garra rufa. The sequence goes on along the minus strand of NC_133383.1, from coordinate 8,468,133 downwards.
TTCAGTGACCACAAGGTGGCAAAATCACACAAGGCAAAAAAAATGACAACAAATCAGAAAATCAAGCATGAAAGCTGCAATTTCACATTGAATTATGACATGCTTTGATACTCTGCAAGCAAGTAAGTAGACAGCACTCAAAGATGTCCACAAGTACGTTCTAAAGTGGTTGTTTGTATTAGAGACCTAATGATCCATTCATGTGATGAGGCTCCATTCCTGCCATGCCGCCCATCGGACCATCTCCACCCGGACCGATAGGGAACTGTCAAACACACACACACACACATAAGCTCATATAATGTTGTTATAAAAACTACAGAGAAGAAGAAATTTTGTCAGTAAGTAAAGAATGCAACTTGTTTGTAAATATGTGACCCTGGAGCATTTTTCTTTTATGTCAAAAATCATTTGTATATTAAGCAAAGATCATGTTCCATTAAGATATTTTGTAAATTTCCTACCATAAAAATGATTTGCTAAGAACTTCATTTGGACAACTTTAAAGGCGATTTTCTCAATATTTAGATTTTTTTTGCACCCTCAGATTCCAGATTTTCAAATTAGTGTGTCTTGGCCAAATTGTCCTATTCTAACAAACCATACATCATTAGCTTACTTATTCAGCTTTCAGACGATGTATAAATCTCAATGTCAAAAAATTGACCCTTATGACTGGTTTTGTGGTCCAAGGTTACATATTTTATCCTTATAATACGGTCTTACATTTTGCCTGTTTCCTCCGGGCGGCACTGTGTTGATCATAGTGTACATATTTTCTCCTGAATTTGTTGAGTCTGTAAAGGAAAAGCCAAACACACAACAACATTTTAGTTAATGCTCAAATGATAATGGCTGAAAAAAAGTATATGGACACTTTTCATCAGTAATGACACAGTTAAGTAAGTAAATAAATATTTGTAAATCTGAAAAATAAATAAAATTATATACATATTTAAAAAAAATAATAATAATTCAAATACAAAAAAAAAAAAAAAAAAAAAAAAAAAAAAAATATATATATATATATATATATATATATATATTATTTTTGAAGTAAAATATATTATATATATTATATATTATTATTATGTATTGTTATAAATTGCAAATTATTATTTAAAAAATAAAATAAATGCTATGCATGCATATAAATAAAACACTCCAAAACCTTTTTAAAATACAAAATATTTTAATAAAAATATCTTTAAAATAAAAAATATATATGCTATTGTTAAAATTATAATATAAAAATGTTACAGTTCAAAAATATAATTCCCCTCAATGTATCTGTCCATAATTAAATTTAACTATGCATGACTATGCTAAAACCATCTTCTGCAGTCCTACCTGCAGGGCTAGGCATGATAGGAGTCCCTGGAGGCCCTCCTCCTCCGGGTGGACCCTGAGAGTGAGAAAAGAAAAATATTGTTTTAAAATCTCATGTAGCACAGATTAATTAGTTATATTTGCATGCACTTGTGGCATGTCAATGTATAAATGTGAGGACAGTCCTGTGTGTGTGTGTGGGTGTGTGTGGTTCATGACAGAGGCCTGAGGCCCTTGCTGTGGTCAGCACTGTGCATATCTGCTCCATCCTCCCTCTTCCCAAATCTAATTATCTCTCCTCCTCTCTGCTGACTCGGCTCTGCTTTCCCGAGCAGCTCGTCTTGTCTGGCTGCTTTCAGTAAGCTACCACAGCTTCCCCTCCACAAATCATCTCAGCCGGGAGTTACTGACAGCGGTTTAACAGAAGATCTTGTGTAAATGTCTTAAAATGACGTGTTTAATCACACTGGGTATCTCAGACGTGCTTCAGTGCATCTAGTTGTGTGAAGATCTTAAAACAAGACTTAAAATCGTATCTCAGTAAATGTCTTGAGTTTGTTAAGATATTTGTACTGGACAACAAAACAAAACAAGAAAATGTTTTTTTCTCTATTGTTGGAGTTGCAAGAAAATACTACTCCAGTCTTTCTGCTTCAATATGATATAATAATAATAATATAAAATGTTTTTTGAGCAGCAAATGAGCATGTTAGAATGATGTCTGAAGGATCATATGACACTGAAGACTGGAGTAATGATGCTGAAAATTCAGCTTTGCATCACAAGAATACATTACATTTTAAAATATATTCAGATAGAAAACAGTTGTTTTAAATTGCAATAATTTTTCTCAATATTACTGTTTTTATTGTATTTTGACCAAATAAATGCTGCCTTGGTGAGCAGAAAAGACTATTAATAACCAACTTTATAATTAAAAAAATCTTAATTACCATAAAGTGACCATATAGTGTGTGAACAGTATATTGAAAGTTTACATACACTTTGCAGAATCTGCAAAATATAAAATATTTTACCAAAATAAAAGGGATCATACAAAATATTATTTTTTATTTAGTACTGACCTGAGTAAGATATTTCACAAAAAAGATGTTTACGTATAGTCCAAAAGAGAAAATAATAGTTACATTTATAAAAATGGCCCCGTTCAAAAGTTTACATACACTTGATTTTTAATACTGTGTTGTTACTTGAATGATCCACAGCTGTGTTTTTTTGTTGTTGTTGTTTAGTGATAGTTGTTCATGAATCCCTTGTTTGTTCTAAACAGTCAAACTGCTTGCTGTTCTTCAGAAAAATCTTTCAGGTCCAACAAATTCTGTGGTTTTTCAGCATTTTTGTGTATTTTAACCCTTTCTAACAAGGACAGTTTGATTTTGAGATCCATCTTTTCACACTGAGGACAACTGAGGTACTCAAATGCAACTACTGTATTACAGAAGATTCAAATGCTCACTGATGCTTCAGAATGAAACACGATGCATTACGATCAGGGTAAATTTAATTAACTATGTCTTCTGTAGCTTCTGTAGGGCAGTACTAAATGAAAATAATAGGACAATTTAGGCAAAATAAGAAATATGTACACATCTCCATTCTGTTCAAAAGTTTTCACCCCCAGCTCGTAATGCATTGTTTCTCCTTTTGAAGCATCAGTGAGCATTTGAACCTTCTGTAATAGTTACATATGAGTCCCTCAGTTGTCCTCAGTGTGAAAAGATGGATCTCAAAATCATACAGTCATTGCTGGAAAGGGTTCAAATACACAAAAATGCTGAAAAACCAAAAATTTGTGAGACCTACTGTAAAGAACAGCGGGCAGTTTAACTGTTCTGGACAAACAAATGACTCATGAACAACTATCACTAAAAAAAACACAGCTGTGGATCATTCAGGCAACAACACAGTATTAAGATTCAAGTGTATGTAAACTTTTGAACATGGTAATTTTCTTAAAATGTCTTTTATGTGAAATATCTAATTTAGGTCAGTACTAAACAAAACATTAACATGCATTTTGTATGATCCCTCTTATTTTGGTAAAATAATTAACATTATGCTGATTCTGCAAGGTGTATGTAAACTTTTGAGCTTGTATCTTGTATTAACAAACCAAGAACATTAATTGGCTTCCACAGCTAAGGACGCAGAACATTCATGGCTGTTGTAAATGGAGAGGGTCATGGCACTTACCACATAACTCCCTGGAGATGCCGAGGAGTACGGGATCTTAAATGCCACGTGGATCCGATCAGACAGAAAAAAACAGAGAGAATGTCAACAAATCAGATGCTCTTCAAGTGCAAACATTTACCTACAGCTGTAGCGGCTGACATTTCACAATGACCGATTGGAGAAATGACTCACCGAGTTGGAATTTGGTGGATTTGGCCACGGTCTTCCTCCTGGACCCCTGTAATCAGACAAGATGTTTTGTACTTACTGACTAAGTACAAAACTTTGCTGTCAGATAAGTACTAGTTAGTGAAACAGGAAGTAGAGTACATACATATTCATCCCAGGCATCCCAGGACCCCCAAGAGCATTGAGTGGTGGTCTCATGCCGCCTCCATATGCCTGGAACGATAGAAAGAAATGTAGCGAAGTGTCTTTGCAGATTGGTTTGATTAAAGATCCAAACACACAGGTGTGATTGTCGTACCTGTGGCCCAAGAGGGACCATCCCTCTGGGCGGAGTCATTCTCTGCATAGCCCCGCCCATATTTGGATGACCTGTCCAATCAAATGATAAGATGGAAATTAGTGATAAACGCAAGTGAATCTCAGGAAAGGAAGCAAGAAATGTTTACAAATATTCATATTATACCCATATAAACGCCCATCTATATACCTTTTTTTCCTTATGGTGAATTAATAAACTGTTGTTTTAACAAAAAAAACAAAAAAAAAAAAATCATTCTCCCTCCCAAAAATAGTTTTTACTATGTAACACCTTATTAAATAAATAAATAAAACTATATATATATATATATAGTTTTATTTATTTATTTAATAAGGTGAGTCTGATGAAAGCCGTAACAAAATGCTACAAAGATCAAAAATATTTTACC
>NC_133383.1:8438426-8463212 GCF_049309525.1 Garra rufa | reverse complement strand
CAATTTTTGCAACTGAAAAATATGGGATCTTATATATATATATATATATATATATATATATATATATATATATATATATATATATATATATATATATATATATATATATATATAAATATTGATGAGATTAACAGAATAAAGTCGATGTTTGCAGCTCATTCCTTAAATGTATGTATTCCACAGTGAAAGATAATATTTAATGAAAAAAAAATGCATGAATCAATTTGATTGAGTGGTGAAAAGTTAGTATGCTGAGTTGTATACTAGCATACTATTTCTGCCATATGCTAGCATGCTATCCTGAAATCAGCCAATGGCTGACTAGCTATTAGCTATTGGTTAACATTATCCAATAGCATGTGTGGCCTACCTAATCCAGGTGAAAAGGCAAAGCCATTTCAGAGGAAGTGCATTGTATTTTGATCATTTTAGGAAGACAAACATTTTATTTATGTTGCAATATCATGCAATCAATGGATCATCCACAGTGGAGTGCATTAGGAAAGTAAATCGGTAAGTAAAAATGTAATTTTGATTTGATGTTGACTGTCACTTTGATTGTGTTTACATGCACAAGAATATTTTGATATGTATGGTCCGCTTACAGCCCGCAGTAAGAACATTAAACCAATATTCCAGTTTCTAAACATCAAACTAGACATTTAGATTCAAATTTCAGTCATATAAATCCTTTATGTGAAATATAAACCATACATAGTGTTGTCAAACAATTAATCGCATCCTAAATAAGTGTTTGTTTACATAATATATGTGTGTACTGTGTATATATTTATATATAAAGACAGACACATACAGTATATATTTTGAAAATATTTACATGCATATATTTACATTCACACACACACACATATATATATATATATATATATATATATGTTTAATATGTAAACAAAATATTTTTCTTAAGTATATACATGCATGTGTGTGTGTGTCTTTATATATACATAATAAATATATACAGTGCACATACATACTGTATATTATATAAACAAAAACTTTTATTTTGGATGTGATTAATCGCGATGAATCATTTGACAGCACTAATTATATGTGACCCTGGACCACACAACTAGTCATAAGGGTACTTTTTTTTTAAATTGAGATTTATACATCATCTGAAAGCTGAATAAATAAACTTTTTGAAAAGAGTGCAAAAAAAAAAAACAAATTTAAATATTGAGAAAATCACCTTTAAAGTTGTCCAAATGAAGTTCTTAGCAATGCATATTACTTCTCAAAAATTAAGTTTTGATATATTTATGGTGGGAAATTTACAAAATATCTTCATGGAACATGAGCTTTACTTAATATCCCAATGATTTTGGGCATAAAAGAAAAATCGATCATTTTTACCCATACTATGAATTATTGGCCATTGCTACAAATATACCCATACTACTTAAGACTGGTTTTGTGGTCCAGGGTCACATATACTGTTTAAAATAAAGTCTTAGGCAGAATTCAGCATTGTCTAAAATCCACTTTTCTGGAAATATCTCAGTAATCAGATGCATTGTTAGCTGATTCATTAAAAGCATGTTTCTCACAAACATTATCACAGATATACTGTACATACAGTCATTTTTACATTTCTAGGTGGTGTTTTGCTGTCTAAACTGCTTTATCAACTTTTTAGAAGATAAAACAAATATTATGCAAAGCCTCTGCAAGAGTCATCTCTATACTTTATTAAGAGATATGCAATTTCGCACGACCCAAATAATCTTACTTCAATGAACAGTACAAGCAGAAGCTGAAGAATCCGCTCCACATTTGCCATATCACTTTAAATTTGGCCAGTGACAGTAGAGGGTGTGATCGCTTGTGAGGGGAACAGCCAGTTGTTTAAAATCCCTCTCAGTACGGTTTCAAATTCCCCTCAGTGCCGGGTAAGACGAAGTGTGTGTGTGTGTGTGTGTGTGTGTGTGTGTGTGTTCCACAGACAGAGTGCTGGAGATAAGAAAGGGGTTGTGTTTCTGTTGGGGCGGGGCCGAGTAACTGTCACTCACGCGAGTTACCCAACAAAATGGGCGTTCCTTCTCGGCGCCTGGTCCAATGAGAGCGATCGCTCCTGTAGTCACCATGGTGACGGGGTTGTGTCCGGGGAGGCTGTGATGGGTTGACAGGTGCGTGACAATCGGAGCTCTCTGCAAGCATGTACGCCAAAGGCAAGAGTAACAACGTACCGTCCGACAGCCAAGCGAGGGAAAAGTAAGTTTTATTTATGAGGGGGGAAATCTCAATAATGAAGACAGCGCACGGCCAGACTTTTAACAAGCCGCGGATACGCTCTGTTCCTCGGATGCTGTGTTGTCTCTGACAGCGCTTGTAGTTCACGCAAGAAAGTTGTTGTCAGTTATCAGTTACGCGCTGCTAGAATTTCTTGCGTCTAATTAACGCGACATGCCTCCTTTAGTAAACGCAGAGCTCGTAGAGATGCGAAGACTAAACTTTATTTGTGGACTGTCGATAAAAAGAGTACATTTCTGCATCAGTGAATATGTAACGTTATTTATGCATGCAAAGTTGCTGTCTAGATAATTAAGGATTTCTACATCTCAGTTTTGAATTGGAATAAGGTAAGTACACAAGTTTGTTTGTTTGGCTTTAGGAAAAGTGAGTTGGAAAATATGTTACGTACCCGTTTACGTTACAAGTTTAAAAGCCAATGTCAGCTACAGATGCATTTAGAAAAAGAAAGAAAGAAAGAAAATAATGTTAGCCATCCGTTGTTACAAGAGCGAACGCTGTTGCTCTGTTCCCTGCGCGTTCCGGTCTGAAAAGTTCCAGCGCACGCGAGCGAGTGCAGTATAGCGAGCGAAAGAGTATATGATTGACGTTTCAGCACGAAAAGTTCCCAGCGCGTGCGAGTATGCGACTGACCTGCGGGCGATGGAAGTTTTCACGCCGTGCACGTCAATCACACTCGCTCCCGCGCGTCAATCATACTCTCTCGCGCGCGGTGTATGCTCTCAACCGTCGCGCTCTGAGACTTTTTGTGGCAGTTGTTTTTTTTTTTCGCGGTTATATAAGGATTTTGGCTGGGCGCGAATCTCAGTGAAGATGGAGGTGATGGCACGACGAGAGGTCCGTCGACCTGAGGAGCAAATTTGTCTGTATTATATGTAATTTAACGTTATTTTATGGGTATGTTTAGTTCGTTTGGTGATGTCTGAAATGGAAGAACGTACTGAACAGGGAAAGAGAGTTTGAATGATCTTTAAATGATGTCTAGTACACTTATAACGGTTCTCTGAGGGGACATTTTTATTTAGGAGCGTCCAAAAACCATTATAATGAATATATTAATAGAAATATGCTCATTGAAATGTGTTTAACCTGCTAATATGGACATTTTAAGGATGTCTAGCACACCTTTAATCATTTTGAATGTTGGTTTGGAGCCTCAAAACAGACCTTTATCATGAATATATTAAAGGGCTTGTGTCTGTATTAGTGCTGTCAGTCGATTGAAAACAAATTAACTAATTAATCACAAATTTTTTTATGAAACAAATAGCGATTAATCCCACCTAACATTAAAGGTCCCATATTGTCAAAATCGAAATTTCCTGTTTTTTTCATAATAACTGAGGTCTAGGGGCTATGTAACTACCATATGAGTTTCAAAACAGTCAATCCACAGTAAACTGCACACAGCCTGCTTAAAGTAGCTGTTCATTTTCACGAGCCACTGTGACTTCCGTAACGATGTGACGTCCGATCTACTCAGTCACCGCCTTCAGTCACCACCCCGAGCACCAATCACATCCAGGGTCCGAAATTAACACTCGCCACTCGCCAAATGCGAGCAAATTCTCTGTCTGGCGAGTTCAATTTAAAGCGCCATCCGCCACATGGCGAGTAAATCTTTTCACCAGTAATGTTAATCAGTATCAGTCTCGCGGATCTCTGTGATGCTTCCCCGATCGGGCCTGTGCTGCCTTGTCACTAAAGTTTAATTTGCCGTGCGCAAATACAGTCTAATGGTGGGTTCACACCGAAAGCCAAGCGAATATGCGCATCGCGTCACTCGCTGTAGTTTTTCCCGTCAATAGCGCGAATAACAAGGTGGCGCGATCAACCATGGCAGAGATAAATACGATCGCTGCTTTGTACCTGTTGTGTTGTGTAAGTCCTAAATACACCAGAAAGCCAAATGCCGACGTGTCTGGGTTCACAGCACAGTAATGTATCACAGATATATCTCAAGAATTCTTCTATAAACAAAGTGTAGAGAGAGTGTAAATAAGAGATTGATCTTGCGGTACAGAGAGCGTCGTTGATTATAATAGAGCTTTGTGATATCGGAAACTAAGATGAGTGACAGCTTTTAATATTTTTTTTATGGGAGTTTGTAAATGAGATATTGATTTAATACAGCAGTTAAATAAACAAGAAGTTATTATTAAGTAACTTACATTGTCTGACAATAACACTATGGCTGATTTTCCGTCGTCAAAATTATTCTGGACCAAGTCACACTGTGTTTGATTGTAGATGTGCAACGGCTCTGCGCGTCTCCATTCAAACACAGCGGTGTTTCGTTTATAAGTGAACATGCGTTTTTAAACGAATCTAGTGAAATGATTCAATTTCCCATTCATAAAGAGAGTCACTTGCTTTATTCTTGAATGAACCATGCATTCAAACGAATCAAATGAATATAATTCAGTGATCAATTTCAGTTTCGTGCCGCCACCTGCTGGCATATATTTTTAGTTATTGAAATCTTAAGTACTTCTTTGATTCTTTAAATTATCAATTGTATTTAAAGAAAAGTTATGCTGAATAAAAAGTGTATGTATTTATATTTGGCTTTTGACACATTTAAAATATGTGGCTAAGAAATAAATATTAACTTTTTTTTTTCTTTTTGGTGGGGCCAGTAAAAATTTTGGCAGGGCAAGTAAAAATATGAACCACTGGCCCGATCGGACCAGTAGAAAAATTCCTTAGCGTTGAACCCTGCTGTGGCACAAAGACTGCGTCAGAAGCAGGAGGCCAGATTTCATGGACAAAGAAAACAAGTAGTCTGACTAGATCAGATAGTTCGTTAAAAACATTTCCAAGTTATAATAAAAAATCTAAAATGACCAAAAAGTTGTTTTTCTTATTGATGTTTTAATTGTCACTCCTCTCTGTCCGGAGCACACATAATATACAGAATAACGTGCTTTGGATATATCTGTGTTCAATCGTTCAGAATTTTGGCAGGTAAAAAATAAGCTTGGCCGGTTGATTTTTTGATTCTTGGCCGGTGTGTCAAAAACTTAATTTCGGTCCCTGATCACATCCCACCCTCCTTTTGTCAAACCCAGACAACATCCCGTCCATAACATTGCTAAGCAACAACAACACAGAAACTAATCTAGAAAACCCTGTTCAGTCGATAGATGTCGAAACTACATCATTGCACAGGCTTCAAAACAACGTGAATATAAGAGACCACTGGCACGTCAACTTCAGCCTCTTTCACACAGCGATTCTGGTAAATACACGGGTAATGTGTCCCATGATTTGTTCCGGAATTGTTTGATTTGGTTCATTCACAGTTGTTTTCCGGAATCTGTGCGTGCTTTACACACAACCCATTAAGACATGTGACATTTGGATGTGAGATGTAATGCGACGCGTACGTTTCACTAAACTGAAACTAACCTGAACAAACTGTGCTTCAGCGCTGATAGTGAGGAGCTGGCTCTGCCCGATCGCCGCTTCATTCCAATTTGCACGTATTTTTTTGTCGTGAAGAGTCGCAGGGTAACGTGCATCATCACTACAACACTGCCTTTATGGTTCTGGCTTTTGTTCACACAGCGCTCGTTCCCGTAATTTTCCAGAACCAGCGCGCATTGTGAAAGGGGCTTTACTAAAGCAACAGTTATGTAGCTTACTGCATTCGGTGTTTGAAAAAGAAAAAAACATTAATGATCATTCTGAAATATCTTGTTGAGTATCAGCAGGCTAGGCTCTCTCTATGGCTCTGGGTTCGGCTACAACGATACATGTCCGTTGATACCTGTGATTGGCCTGGCTGTGCATCACTCAGAAAACAACAGGCCAATCAGAAGAGAGGCTCATGAATATTAATTAGATGGGCCAAAATCGATCTGTTTTTGACAGAGCTCCTAAAAAAGGAGCTGTAAAAATATATTGAGATGGATTTTGGCACTTATACCGCAAATATATATTCTTAAGGACATCAACAACTAAAATAAACCTCCAGAAATGTGTACAATATGGGACCTTTAAAGTTTTTAAATATACTTTTATATTGCTGATTGCTAATTTCACATTCGGTGACCCTGGACCACAAAATCAGTCATTAAGGTCAATTTTTTTTAATTGAGTTTTATACATCATCTGAAAGCTGAATAAATAAGCTTTTCATGGACTATATTTGGTCAAGATACAAGATTATTGGAAAATCTGGAATCTGAGGGTGCAAAAAATTTAAAATATTGAGAAAATTGCCTTTAAGGTTGTCCAAATCAAGTTCCTAGCTATGCATATTATTAATCAAAAATTAAGTTTTGATATATTTATTATTAGAAATTTACAAAATATCTCCATGGAACATGTTCTTTACTTAACATCCCAATTATTTTTGGCAGAATAAAAAATTGATAATTTTGACCCTTACAATGTATTTTTGGCTCTTGCTACAAATATATCAATGATACTTAAAACTGGTTTTGTGGTCCAGGGTCACATTTGTTATTTTAATTTTTTTATGACTGAAGGTGAGTAATGAGTATCACTAATACTGATACGATGTCTCTAGGAAACTGTTCTTTTTTTCCTAATATTTAATCATTGACTATAGCTATTCAACATTAGTACAAATTGAGAAGAAAGTTTACAATTTTAACATTTATTAGACTTAACAACAACTTCTAATTTAAGTTAACTTAGAACAATCTTCACAGACTCATTGTTTATCTCTGCCCTTCAGCAAGTAGGAAATACACAGAAATTAAATAAAGTTATCAAACACTAAATACTAAATTAAATATAGATAAAACCTCAAAGCTACAAAAGTCATTGATTTTCAGTGTTTTCGTTTGTTCTTTGAATTATAGACATCACAGCAGCTGGGTTATTAGCTTATTTGGCTGCTATTACTTTAAGAGCTGCCACTGCTGAACATGTAGTTTCTTTTGCGCTTTAATATGAATGAAAATAAGCTACAGGGCATGCCGCCATATTTAGGGGCCAAGCTCCCAAGGTGCGATGGCACCTATTGTATCCATTAGGATTCTTATTAGGGGCCAAGCACCGAAGGTGCATAGGCACCTATTGTATCCGTTGGCGTTCTTATTCTTCTTCTTCCGTTTCTTCCATTTCTTCCGCCGCAAGTCTATGGCAGCCCATAGAACCGCTTGCGGGAAAGTTGTATAATTTTGCACAATGATAGAGGATAAAGGTTTTATTGTTTGTAAAACCTACTTTTTCGAACTCGTCCTAGACGGTTTGTCTGATTGTCACCAAAATTGGCTCAGATCATCTTCAGACCATGTTGGCAAAAAGTTATGGAATTCAAGTTGATTGGACAAACCGTTCTCAAATAACGCGCTGATGTGAGGCCATATCGCCGCAACGGTTTGTCGTATTGAGACCAAACTTGGTGTGTGCTATAATATGCATGACCTGAGGCTACCTGCAGTGTTTCGTCACAGTGCCACCTAGTGGTCAGGAGATATGAAAAATGGCTATTTTTGCTTATAACTTCTCAGTGCTTTGCCAAAAAATCTCAAAGCTCATCCCGTTAGATTCGGAGGAGCATGCCGAGTCGAACCATATGCAATTTTCCCATGTCAGCCATTTTGGGTGTCGGCCATTTTGAATTTAGCTTTAAAATGCTGTATCTTGAGAACGGATTAGCGTATCGTTTCGACATTAATTACAAAAATGTTCGGCACTATGCCCTGAATGTACATAAAAATTTTGTTTTTATGTTATAACGAAATTTCGAAAAATGCTAATAACTTATGTGAAAAATGGCTTATTGTAATGAAATTGATCTCAAAATATTCCTTGGGTCAGGCCGAGAACATTTATACCAATTCTGCCAATTTTGGCCGAACTTCCTGTCCGCCATTTTGATGAATGTAGAAAACGTACTTTTTCGAACTCCTCCTAGACCGTTTGTCGGATTTTCACCAAATTTGACTCGGATCATCTTCAGACCATGCTGACAAAAAGTTATGGATTTTGTGTCGATATTCATAACCGTTTTCATTTAACGCATCAACGAATATGCTGAAAAGATGCCAAAGCGCATCTGAAGCTGTATCTCTGCAAAGCTTTGAGATATTTGCACCAAATTTTGTATGTGGCATTAGCACCTCACACTGATTACACCACATCAATTTGGCAACAGCGCCACCTATTGGTCAAGAGTAATAAACCATTCATTAACTATCAATTATAAATTGTACAAAAATGCTAATAACTGTAGACAGCATTAGCCTAGTGTAATGAAATTAGTCTCAAAATATTCCTTGGGTCATGCCGACAACATAGATACCAAATATGCCACAGTTGGTCAAACTTCCTGTCCGCCATTTTCAGACTGTGCTGACAAAAAGTTATGGATTTCATGTTGATAGATGAAACCGTTTTCGTACAGCGCCTCTACAAATTTTAGGCTTGATGCCAAAATGATTCTGAGGCTTTATCTCTGCAAAGCTTTGACATAAAGACACCAAACTTTGAGTGTGCCTTTGTCACCTCACACTAAACACACCACATCAATTTGATAACAGCGCCACCTGTTGGTCAAACCTAATAAGCCATTTAATCGTATCAGTAGGCGTTCTACATCGTTTTTCTGTCGTTTTGACTAAAATCATCCTAAAATGGCTTCTTTTTACTTATTGTTGCAGTTGGTCTGCTGTTCCTGCCATCCTTAGCTCCTCATTTTCCCCTTTGAGTGCTTGGCCCTGTAATTGCTGCTTGCAGCTATATTTTTTGTGTTATTGAAGCATGTGCTACGAGCACAGTATAACGACTGAGAGGACAGGTAAAATTGTTTTTAATGACATATGGCCTGACAACATCTCATCTGACCACAGTTCACTGTTGTTCTACTGAAGCTTCCTCGTCACCCGTGCCTTTCCCGCGCTTGTTTGACTAGCGCCTGACGCTGAAGTGAAGTTGGAGTGCACATCTAAAAAGTCTCTCGTTTGCAACTAAATAAACGCAATTCTTGTCAAAAAAAAAAAGAGACGGAAGCAGCAGTTGTGAAAAATAATTTTTTACGCTGTTAAACTGGAAAATAAATTGCATGCGTTAACACGATCATTTTGACAGCACTAGTCTGTATAGTGCTGAGTTTCCTCACTGCTAAGGTGATGTCTTGGACATGGGAAATTAGTTGACAAGTGTCAATAAGAAAGTGTCACCTCACCCATTGATTTCCTGTGCTCTGAAACTGTATTATTATTCTCCTATCTGCCTTTGTTGTCAGCTTGAACACACACAGTTTTGTCTTTCTGCAGTGAGGTCTTGTCTTGAAGTAATTAGCAATTATTGCAGTTTCATTCAGGCCAGTGTCTTATGGGACATGTGTGGACTTGTGGTTTTTCGACGAAAACTCTCCAGCATTAGATTTGAGCTTGAGAAAGCAGTTTTGCTGGTTATGAGATTCTTACAGCTTCTCGCTCTTTCTAAATGAATTTGTCTGCCGTTTGCGGTCCTTTACTTGTGCTGGAAGTCCTTCAGGATTTAAAAAATATTCACTGTTGTGCAACTTTCTGTTGATTTTCGTTGCTTTCTTTGAAATTTGGGGGGCCACTTTTATTTACAGGGGCAGTGTAGAATAGATAGAAAAGCATGGGAAGGAATGGGAAAATGACACTCAAACCCAAATCTCCCACAAGATCATGAGAGCACATGCACTAAACAGCCGCACCATGGCTCCTATTCTCATTCGTTTTAGTCGAACTTGATCTAAAATCCAACGCCACAGCATGTTCTTTTTTTTTTTATGAATGGTCAGTCAGTGGGAATGGAAAGATGAAATCCCTGTGGAAGTTTGACTCACTGTATGTCAATTGCATATTCAGTGTGAATAAAAAGCTTTACATGTTCGGATTAAACTTATATTTAGTAGGCAGACTGTGTTTAGTTAATTGTTTTCAGAGATCACAAGCTGGTTTCAATCATCTGATAGAATGTCTTTTTGGAAAGCAAATCTCAGCATCGAATGGATGAAAGTGCGATGCCGTTAAGTGACAAAAGAAGCTTTTGACGTAATGCTTTATTTGATAGGAAGTGCAGAATCAGTCAGTTCTGTTTGAACACTTAAGCTGTTTGAATCTGACAACCGCCAGACTGTATGGTGTTGTAGCACCGGCAGGTTTAAAGAGGTGACTGCTTTGAGAAGATCGCAATACCTTTTATCTCTCCTCTTGAAAGAAAAGTGGACAAGTGGTTAACTGTCAAGGAGGATGGTTTGTGTGATGTGAGAATGGTAAAAAAAGTGAAAAACTCAAAGCTGATGTCCCAACGGCTTGGAAAGCGTGCATAGCACAGAATTAATCTGGTCCATTGTTGATGGAAGTTAGGTTTACTTTGGCGATTACCATAACCATAACCTTCGCAATGAACACATTTAGTCCTGAAACCCACCAAATGGATGCTTCTAGCTGTGCAAGCTCAATTTCACACAATGCTGCATTTTCATTTATTAAATAGGCACTATGGCGAGCATTAGCGTAAATTGTCATCTTCTATAGTTGGTTTTCTCTTCCTTGTCAGGGACTATGATGGTGAAGCAACAGTTTGGAGATAATACTGCTGGTCAAGTTAATTAAAATTAGTTAAACTATAGACATGTTTATGGCTAAGCTGAATCCAGTCTAATGGCACAGACAGTAAATTATATTGTAGATGGGATGAAAGATTTGACACAGAATTGAAAACAGATTACATGTTGACAAAGATAATCTCAAAATAGCCACATATTGGCAGATTAATTGCACTATATGAATATTTTTGGGCCATGACAACTATTGAGATTTGTGACTGCCACAAATGCGAAAATGAGTGTTTAGTTTGTACTAGAGGTTAACCGACATATTGACCTATCAATCAACCAATATCTGCTGTTTTTGAATTATCAGCATCGACCGATGGGTTATTTTGTTTAATAGATCTTTCTAATAATTTATTATAATAATTTAATTATTTAATCATAAATAGTTGTAAATTGACTTTTTATGTGTTTCTCTCTTTTTTGACAACAAAAGAGAGGTTTATATGTAGGGATGTAACAATACCAAAATCTCATGATATGATAATATTGCGATATGAAGTCTGTAATACAATATTTATTGCGATATTTAACTGTCACTCGTCCCCTTAAGTTTACTTCACCATATAACAAATAAATCCTAATCTAATCATGACAAACTATATATCGGTGGAAAGGTCAAAGACTCCTAAATAGATATTTTACCAGATTTTTGTGTTACAAATTATGTAGGAAAAGTAATAGATTAATTTATGTCAAGAGTGCACCTCAAAAATCTACATCATAACAGGAGTTGTGACCTTTGTCACAAAAGTCTTTCTTTGTTGCCTTTTTCCCTATCATGCTTTAGAAATCATAAGAAAATATATATCAGTTGAAAACTTAAAATTTCAAAATTCTTTGAAAGCCATTTTAAAATCAGACATTACATTACCATGGAAAATGTACATCAAACAAACAAAAGACAACAAAACAAACAAACAAAAATAAAAAATGTGTACATTTTAAAGTTAAATTCTTCTATCTAATGCACTTTGAGATTTTAAAATTAAGAGCTCCAACCCATGTTCCTAAGAAAACTTAAGTTAGAAAAAAAAATCAGTGAATTGAATTAGTGATATACTGTCTCAGTCTAAATTACATTCACACTTGTGTTTTAGAAGCCAAACTAATTAGAATATAATAATAATAGCAACAAGTTTATATTATTATTATTCCTATGACAGCAATATCCATATATTGTAAAACAATTGCATTGTAAAATAAACAAAAAATAAATATTTCATATGTATATTATTTTTGCTTTACACTACAGCACAGACATTACAATACTTCTTTCCTCATTTCTACACTTAAAAGAGATATTTTGAATTTGGACTGCAGTAACGTTACCTATTTAAACTGCTAGCTGTCAGCAATTCATACTGCACTTTTATTATTTATTAGAACATTTTTTTTGACTGAAGACTCCAGCTTCAGTGAAGACAGGCTTACAAAAAAAGCGTCTCACTACAAATCTAGTGAAATGCTGTAATCATCTGCCATGAAAATAAAGCATAATTGTAGGCCATTGTGTTCACTGCATTCACTGTTAACTGAGCCGTTCTGAGGCGCAGAAAACACCGGATCACAAGCTGATCACGTGAACGACATGCAGCGGAAACAGACTGGATGAAAGGATTAAGCCATATTGTGCTTTCAGTTTTAGTTCATTTGACAGATACTGTGCCTTTTTTGACTGAAGACTCTAGCTTTAGTAAAGACAGGCTTACAAAAAAAGCGTCTCACTACAAATCTAGTGAAATGCTTTAATCATCTGCCATGAAAATAAAGCAGAATTGTAGGCCATTGTGTTCCCAAATGCACGCTAAACTCACAGCACATGCATTAAACGAGTTCACTGCATTCACTGTTAACTGAGCCGTTCTGAGGCGCGGAAAACACCGGATCACAAGCTGATCACGTGAACGACGTGCAGCGAAAACAGGCTTGATGAAGGGATTAAGCCATATTGTGCTTTCAGTTTTAGTTCATTTGACAGATACTGTGCCTTTTTTAACTGAAGACTCCAGCTTCAGTGAAGACAGGCTTACAAAAAAAGCACCTCACTACAAATCTAGTAAAATGCTGTAATCATCTGCCACGAAAATAAAGCAGAATTGTAGGCCATTGTGTTCCCAAATGTGCGCTAAACTCACAGCACATGCATTAAACGAGTTCACTGCATTCATTGTTAACTGAGCCGTTCTGAGGCGCAGAAAACACCGGATCACAAGCTGATCACGTGAACGACATGCAGCGGAAACAGACTGGATGAAAGGATTAAGCCATATTGTGCTTTCAGTTTTAGTTCATTTGACAGATACTGTGCCTTTTTTGACTGAAGACTCTAGCTTTAGTAAAGACAGGCTTACAAAAAAAGCGTCTCACTACAAATCTAGTGAAATGCTGTAATCATCTGCCATGAAAATAAAGCAGAATTGTAGGCCATTGTGTTCCCAAATGCACGCTAAACTCACAGCACATGCATTAAACGAGTTCACTGCATTCACTGTTAACTGAGCCGTTCTGAGGCGCGGAAAACACCGGATCACAAGCTGATCACGTGAACGACGTGCAGCGAAAACAGGCTTGATGAAGGGATTAAGCCATATTGTGCTTTCAGTTTTAGTTCATTTGACAGATACTGTGCCTTTTTTAACTGAAGACTCCAGCTTCAGTGAAGACAGGCTTACAAAAAAAGCATCTCACTACAAATCTAGTAAAATGCTGTAATCATCTGCCACGAAAATAAAGCAGAATTGTAGGCCATTGTGTTCCCAAATGTGCGCTAAACTCACAGCACATGCATTAAACGAGTTCACTGCATTCATTGTTAACTGAGCCGTTCTGAGGCGCAGAAAACACCGGATCACAAGCTGATCACGTGAACGACGTGCAGCGAAAACAGGCTTGATGAAGGGATTAAGCCATATTGTGCTTTCAGTTTTAGTTCGTTTGACAGATACTGTGCCAAAGCATAATGGCCCAAAACACAACTTTTATGTTAAAATATTAGAATATTTAAAAAATCTACACTTTTTGCCCGGAAGACCTATATTGTTTGATATAGTCATATGATACACACAATATTGGTAATATCATTACATCCCTATTGATATGTGGTTTTAAGAGTGTTTAAGATGATGATGTTTGTGCATATTGCGTTCCTAAATAAGGGATTCGAACTCGTTTACTGCAAACCAAGATTTTTCAAAACACTGAAAACACCAGATCATGAGCTGCTTGCGTGTAAAAGGACACAATGCTGCACTTTACTCCGAAACACACAGTGCATGTTTGTTCAATTAAATCACAGCCTTTGCAATTTGAGAATCGCACTAAGCCTTAACGCAGTTTTCTTTTTTTTTTTATTAATCTTGCACCCTTGATATACCATCTAACTCAGAAACGTTATGTGCAGCATTTGCCTTTGAATCTGTGAGCTTCTGTAAACATCCAGGTGTGTTTCAGAATGCAGTTTGTGGTTTCACAGTTTCTGTGGGTATATAGCTGGGTATGTTAGTGTTTTGGTTTTGTGTGTGTGTGTGTGTGTGTCTTTCTCTCCTCTGCTGATTCTCAGGAGAGCAGACCTCTCTAATATCTCCACGCATTAATATGCAAACAGTGTGGTCCACGCAGCGGCACAAGGTTAAGCATGCGTGACGAGAGGAGAGAGAAAGCGCCTCAGATAGTGTTGGGGAACTTTGTTTCTCTCCTCCATGTCAATGCGTGTTTGGGAGTGTTCATTATGGGAGACTATTGCATGGTGGAGGTACTAGGCTGTGACATGTTATCTTTTCATCATGGAGACAGGCTATCCAACTGACCTGCTGTCACAGGAGAGTGCAAAAGGGGTTGTTTTTTTTGCATAGGTTCAGCCTGAGCGTTCTTTGCGCCTAGGGATGTGCACGGCTACATATCGACTGCTTTCTATCGGTTTTAAGAAAGCACCATAGAATTAGGCTGGTTTTGGGTTTACCAAATTTAACTTTATACACAGTATTGGATGTATGGGGGGTATCTATAAATGTATATAGTAAAATAATAGATAATACTTAAATGTTTTAGCATAAAGTATTTTTAAAATTTTTTGTAATAATAAAAATAAACATTAAATAATGCATCTAAAATTATAGTTAGATTCATAAACAGATGACTCTAATGAGCCATTTCTTTTTAATAAATCACAAAAATACTGCATAACCAGAATAGACTGATCTTCTGAGCCAGAAGTTTTTAAATGAATCAAATACATACTGCGAAACCATTATGTGGTTTGATTCTTGAACAAATGACTCTTATGAGCCAGTTTTAGTCTGGTTAGTCTGATTCATTAACAAGTGACTTTTTAAATGAATCAAAAACATACTTTAAAACCATTATTTAGTCTGATTCATGAACAAATAACGTATGAACTGGTTCTTTTTTGTGAAGCTAAAGTCTGATTCATTAACAAATGACTCTTCTGACCAAGTTTTTAAGTGAATCAAAAACATATTGCGGAACCATTATGTAGTTTGATTCATGAACAAATGACTCTTATGAACTGTTTTTTTTTTTCTGTGAAGCTAAAACATCCACTGACACCAGTTTAGTCTGATTCATTAACAAATAACTCTTCTGAGTCAATTTTTGAATAAATCAAAAACATACTGCAGAACCATTATGTAGTTTGATTTATGAACAAATCACTCTTATGAATCATTTCTTTTCAGTGACGCTAAATCATACAACCAGTGTAGTCTGATTCACAAACTGATGACTCATATGAGCCAGTTCTTTTTAGTGAATCACAACAAATACTGTATAACTAGCATAGTCTGATTTTCAAACAAATAACTCTTTTGAGCCAGTTTTTAAATTAATCAAAAACATATTGCGGAACCGAACCATTATGTGGTTTGATTCATGAACAAGAGACTCTTACGAACTGGTTCTTTTTTGTGAAGCCAAAACATCCACTGACACCAGTTTAGTCTGATTCTTTAACAAATGATTCTTCTGAGCCACTTGTTTTTAAATGAATCAAAAACATATTGCGGAACCATTATTTAGTCTGATTAATTAACAAATGACTTTTATGGACAGGTTTTTTTTTTTTTTGTAAAGCCAAAACATCTACTAACACAAATGATTCTTCTGAGCCAGTTGTTTTTAAATGAATCAAAAACATACTGCAGACCTTTTATGTAGTTTGATTCATGAACAAATGACTCTTATGAACTGGTTCTTTTTTGTAAGGCTGAAACATGTGCTGACACCACTTTAGTCTGATTCATTAACAAATGACTCTTCTGACCAAGTTTTTAAGTGAATCTAAAAAATACTGCGGAAGCACTATGTAGTTTGATTCATGAACAAATGACTCTTATGAACTGGTCCTTATTTGTGAAGCTGAAACATCCGCAGACACCAGTTTAGTCTGATTCATTAACAAATGATTCTTCTGAGCCAGTTTTTAAATTAACCAAAAATATATTGTGGAACCATTATGTAGTTTGATTCATGAACAAATGATTCTTATGAACCGTTACTTTTCAGTGAAGCTAAAACATCTGCTAGCACCACTTTAGTCTGATTCATTAACAAATGACTCTTCTGACCAAGTTTTTGAGTGAATCAAAAACATATTGCGGAACCATTATGTAGTTTGATTCATGAACAAATGACTCTTATGAACTGGTCCTTTTTTGTGAAGCTCAAACATCCGCAGACACCAGTTTAGTCTGATTCATTAACAAATGACTCTTCTGGGCCATTTTAAACAAACCAAAAACATACTTTATACCATTACTGTTTCATGAACAGATGACTTATGAACTGGTTCTTTTTTGTGAAGCTAAAACATGTGCTGACAACACTTTAGTCTGATTCATTAACAAATGACTCTTCTCACCAAGTTTTTAAGTTAATCAAAAACATGTAGTTTGATTCATGAACAAATGACTCTTATGAACTAGTTATTTTTTATGCAGGTGAAACATCCACTGACACCAGTTGAATCATTAACAAGTGAATCTTCTGAGCCGGTTTTTCAATGAATCAAAAACAAACTGCGGAACCATTATGTCATTTGATTCAGGAACAAATGACTCTTATGAACTGGTTCTTTTTTGTAAGGCTGAAACATGTGCTGACACCACTTTAGTCTGATTCATTAACAAATGACTCTTCTGACCAAGTTTTTAAGTGAATCTAAAAAATACTGCGGAAACACTATGTAGTTTGATTCATGAACAAATGACTCTTATGAACTGGTTCTTTTTTGTAAAACCAAAAAATCTACTGATTCTTCTGAGCCACTTGTTTTTAAATTAATCAAAAACATACTGCAGAACCATTATTTAGTCTGATTCATGAACAAATGACTCTTATGAATTGCCAACTGGTTATTTTTTGTGAAGCTAAAACGTTCGCTGACACCAGTTTAGTCTAATTCATGAACAAATAACTTGTATGAGCCAATTATTTTTAGCAAAGCTAAATCGTACAGAACAACCAGTGTAGTCTGATTCACAAATAGATGACTCTTATGAGCCACCAGTTGGTAAATCAACCAAATACATAGTGCAGAACCATTATTTAGTCTGATTCATGAACAAATGACTCTTATGAACTGGTTCTTTTTAGTGTAGTCTTACCATCGATTCACAAACACAACCTAATGACTTTTGTGAGTTGGTCCTTTTAAGGAATCTTTAAAAGGCACTCAAATGTGTCAAATAAATAGCATTTTTCATCATATCGAATTGGTATAGTCATATTTTATGTTCTATGAGCTATTCATTTGTTCTGTAAAAAATCTGACCATGAGTGTGAAAGTTGTCAGTGCTTGACCTCTACTCGTGTCGTGCTCTATAAAAGGTCATTTCTCTGCTGTAGTACAGGACTTTTGCTTATCATCAAATGTCATGGCATTGTCAGTCTTACTTCCCGGATAAAGCTCAAAGCCTATCTCATGTGGTCATGTTTGGACTGCCTTTCTCCACAATGTAAAACAGGATGCCTAAAACTTCAGCTCTTCCTGTCTTATTTGAAGGAGCAAAATCATTAGGACGTTTCCTTGTATCTCATCAAGAGGAGTTATTGTTTTGACCTCTTCTTAAACAGTCATGATTGAGGAAACCGCCTTTTGGTTTTTGAACCAAACTTTATGGTTTTCCTAGCCTTTTCATCGTAGGAAAAGCTCAATGGTTTTAAGTCATTTTGTCTGCGTTGTCCATCTGTCCAGCGTTGTCAACTTCCTGTTTATGAATTTTAACTTTCAGAATAAGCCAGATGGCAAAGCCTGGACATGTTAGGCTTAATCAAAGGTGAAGCATCATGGGGTCATGGGACGCCACGTAGTACATTATCTATTTGCACAGTTATGTTTTGCCATCTCCAGCAAGTTTTATTGAATTATGGCTGCCTTGGAGTTTACTGTATAATAATAACACCAGTAAAATGTCCTGCAAATTTTATTATATTTATTCAAAAACACAGTAAAAAATTATATTGTGGATGAATTCAGCAATCATTCTGATATGCTGGATAATTTACTGATCAAGAAAATGTATTATTATTATTATTATTAATGTTAAAAACAGTTGTTGCCAAATGTTTTTTGCTGAAAAGATAATTAATAATAATTTGTAAGGATTTTTGAGTAGAAAGTTCAAAGGAAAAACATTTGTTATTTTCTTCAGTCAATATAGTGCATTCTTGCTGAACAATTTCTATAATTTAAAAAATAAAACTTAAAAAAAAATACTTTTGAACCATAGTATATGTATAAATAAATGTATATGGGTCAAAGACGTCAAAATAAATGTACAAAAGTGATCTTATGTTCCTAGAAAGCGCATTAAATTTAAGTGAAGTGTCCACTTTTAAGTGTTCAAATAAGTTTTTGGAGAATAAAATGTCAAAATTTGGTTGAAATAATGTTACATTGTCATTCAGTGTAACACAATATTTATGTACATATATAAAAAATATAAAAGAATAAGGGAGCATATTAAATTTATTTGTTTTAAATGAGTAAAAAATACTTACTGACAAATGGGCAAAACCTAGGATAGTGGCAAATTTTAAAAATGTAGAATTACAGCTAATTCATATTTAGGGTGATTTAATTAATTTGTCTTTTAATGTGTCATAAATTGATTTTGTTGTAAATATGCCTGACAAGATTGTTACACTGAATGACGTCTTGTGTAAATTAGGGAAAAATGTATGAGATTTATTTTTTGCTCAGGAAAACAAAAACAAAAATGCAATTCAATTTAACAGAAAACTTTTTTTTTTTTTTTTGAAAAACAATTTAAAGCAGTATTACGCTTATTGTTTATATGCGTAAACCTTTTTCCGTCTTTGACCCGTGTTTATATGGTAGAATAATAACTAATATTTTAAACATGTATAATAATTAGGGTTGCAAAACTGGAAAATTTCCAGTAAATTTCAGATACATTCCAGAAAGTTTTCCAGGAGTTTTTGGAATCTTCCTGGGATTTTTGAAAAGTTTTTGGAAATTTACCAGAAATTTTCCACCCCTTTGCAACCATAATTATAATTATAAAATTTTTTATAAACTATATTTCTATAATATTTAAAATAAATAATAAGTTATGTAAAATGAATATATGTAAAATATTAAATAATTAAATGTTAAATAATATAAAAATGATTAAAAAAATTAAATGTGAAAATATAAATGTACAATTCTAATTTTAAATTTATTTAAAAATTGTTGGCATGGCAAGTCGAATTTTGAAAATAATCCTGATTATTGTGGCAAACTTTTTTTTGAGCAGCTTCATTGTTGCATCCTTCTTGATGTAAACCATCTTTAACTCGGTTTATTAGTGCTTCACTTTATGAATGGAGGTTGTATAGTTTTTAATTCAGTGCGTGCAAAAGTGCCTACATTAGGAACTTTGCTTTGACTATCCGTACTAGCATCTCTTCAGGTTGCTTGATGTCAATTCATAATAAAGCACTACTTGAATTTAAAGAATGCCACTTTGAAGCAGCAGATACATATGCTCTCACTTTCAGACGCATCCTGTTGGATGTGGTTGCGGCAGACACTTCCCTGGATCCGGCCTCGGGGGACACGCTGATGAAACTGTTTGTTTTTGCCTGTATGTCAACAGCATCCTCAGAACGTTCTGTCTCTTCTCCTCTCGGCCCAGGACGAAAGGCCCTCGAAGGTCCACGTCAGCGGGCTTTCAGACGGCGATGATGGCCCCTTGCCCCGCTCCCTCAGGGAGACTGGCAGAGTCTGGCTGCGGAAGATAATGGCAGAGCAGGAAAATTTCAAGGAGGGCAGTTGTAAATTGGCATAAGCTTTGCCTCGTCTGCGCAGGTGTGACTCAGCCGAATTCTTCCAGACGTCTTGCGCTCCCTAAACGCAGCACTGCTACGGTCCCTGAACTCCCAGCACAGTCTAACAACTTCTTTGGGCGCTGGTGTGATTAACTTGTTTAATATTTTACCAGACAGGGACACTATTGCCAAGCAACGGCAGTTTATTTCCTTATTTCCGTCTCTAGGGCACAATCTATTATTTGTGTTCATGACGAAGCTTGACAGGCACTACCTGTAAACCGGGTTGCCAGATTGATCTGGTTTGCGCAGCTGGATCTGTTGTATACAATGTAAGCGGTCTGTACATAAATGAGTCTGTGTTTTTGAACAAATCTTTTAAATGAGTGAATCAATGAATCATTCTTGTTTACTTCCATACACTAAGTCGTATTTGACATTGTCATCGTTTGATGATTTTTGTGGTGTGTGAATGCTTTGAATATTATTCGATTACGTACTTTGAGAAAGCATTTTATTTTTTGAACCTACTGAATAATTTGTGATTCGGAGTCATTTTGTTCATGAAAGAACTAAATGAATGAAACATCATGTTTGTTTCCACTCTTTTTGGACTTTCATAGTAGATTCAAACTTGTTTCTGGTGTAAATTTATAAGAAATCGCTGGAGTATATGATTCAATGTCTTACTCAAAATGTGCAAAACGTCACTTCTTGCCACTTGGCAGTAATGTAACAAAAAAGTGTTATTTTAGTTTCATTGATATACTATTATATTTTTTTTTTAATATTTTGAATTAGATTTTATTTTTATATTTTTGTTTTCATTTTAGAGGATTAGTTCACTTCCAGGTTTAAAAAAAATCCTGCTAATTTACTCACCCCCATGTTATCCAAAAAAAAAAAAAAATTCAAAAACATCTTGGATGGATTCATTTTTTTAATTTAATGTCTGTTGACTTAACTTTTGTAAGTTTGATTAGATTTGAGCAATTTTAGCACATTTAAACCAAAAAATAAAAAATAAATAAATGTTGCCTTGGTAACTAGCTGAAATAACTTGAATTTTTTTTATTAAACTGATCAAATTAAATTGTTTTTGTATTGTCATAGTTTTAGTTTAAGGTATTAACCCTGTCTTTCTTTTGTTCGGAATATTTTTTGTGAATTGACTCAAATGATTTGAAGCATTGAGATGAATCATAATAATCCCCGCTAATAAAAACCAGGGCCTGAATTTCATTTTGGAAAAATTACCCTCTTAGGTAACTGTTATAGGGGGGATTTTTTTTTTTATTTAAGGGGGATTTATGTGTTGATTTATATTTGTATTATTAAGAAGAAAATGAGCAAACACACAACTTTAGATGTGGTTATGGGGTAATTTTGTTGTGCAATAGCTAGCACAGCACACAGGAAACTTGATTTCAAACTTATAATTGAGTTTAACAAAAAAAAGTATCAGTCAGTAATAAAACAGCAACAAATAAAAAATTACAAGCTATAGCACAAATAAATACAAGAGAATAAAATATATACAAATGAAAAGTACAGACATGGTACAGAAATGGAATAACGTAATCAAACATAAAAACACTGGATAGTCTTCACTCTAAAAGTAAACACCATATGGGGTATTTTTTTTTTTTTTTTTTTTTTTTTCCATTTGTAAGGGAACTTTTTATAATCGCCTTATTATAATCACCGTATGTTGTACTTGAATTTACCCAATTATTTTAATCAATATTTTCAACTGTAGTTCGACTGTTTAAAATTGTATCTAAATTATACATGTAAACAAACAGGAACTCGTAGGGCTGCAATATTATGGCAAAAATCATTGGAGATTATTGCTCTTTATATTGTAATAATGCTTATATCAACATTGAAAACAATATAAAGCATTTTTGTATAGTTTTGGGCGTGTCACACTCTGGCTTCATAGATAAACATGCTGTTAGCCAAGTCTAGTACAAGTTATGCAAAAATTCCTGTTATAATCACTGATGCTACAAAATTAATCTTTTATGTACATTGTATTTGCACTGTGTTGTTTATGATGAGGGAATTCATGAGTGTGCACACTCCTCAACAGTTTGGCGTTTTCAGCGCTGACTAATCAGAGTGCCTCTGATTGGCCAATGCATTCCTAAATTCAACAGAAATGCATTTGATTGGTTATAAGGTTCAACGCTACACAAAACAGCCTGTTAAAGCTATCTGATGCAGTGTGTGCAAATCTAAATGTAATTCCGCGAATTGACACTTTTCATTCCTTTTCACTTTTGATTTGAATCGCGACAGCCATAATACATTGTTTAAAGGATTCGTTCACACACAAATGAAAATTAGCCCATTATTTACTCATCCTCCAGGCATCCTAGGTGTCTAAAACGGCGCATCATCGACGTCCTATGTCATCCACCCTGAAGGGTTCTGCGTACGACCAGAGAAACACCCGCCTATTTAATTCTAAAGCTTGGAAGTGCAAGGATAATTTTAGTATAACTCCAATTTGATTTGTCTGAAAGAAGGAAGTCATATACATTTATATACACTATGTCACAAAATTAGTACACCCCTCACATTTCAGCAACCATTGTAGTATGTATTCTCAAGGGACAAATCTATAGTAATGAAACTTAGATATATTTTAGAGTAGTCAATGCGCAGCTTATATAGCAGTATAGGTTTATTGTCCCCTGAAAATTACTCAACATACAGCCATTATTGTCAAAATAGCTGGCAACAAAAGTGAGTACGCCCTAAGTGAACTTGTCCAAAGTGTCAATATATTGTGTTAGCACCATTGTTATCTGGCACTGCCTTAATCATCCTGGACATGGAATTGACCAGAGCTGCACAGGTTGTTGCTGGGATCCTCTTCCACTCCTCACGGTCCTGTTGGACGTTGGACACATGGTGCTTCTCAACCTTATGCTTGAGGATGCCCCACAGCTTAATAGGGTTCAGGTCTGGAGACATACTTGGCCACCCCATCACCTTCAGCTTCCACAGCAAGGCAGTTGTCATCTTGGTGGTGTGTTTGGGATCGTTATCATGAATGAACTGCAGCTCCCCAGTACCAGCAGCACTCGTGCAGCCCCAGACCATGATGCTACCACCACCATGTTTGACTGTAGGCAAGACACAGTTTTCTTGGTACTCCTCACCTGGGCATCGCCACACATGCTGGACACAATCTGAGCCAAACACGTTTATCTTATAGTCTCATCAGACCACAGCACATGGTTCCAGTAATTCACGCTCTTGGACGGGTTGTCTTCAGCAAACTGTTTTCAGGGTTTCTTGTGAGCCAGCTTTAGATGAGGCTTCCTTCTGGGACAACGCCTATGCAGTGTGCAGTGTATTGTCTGAGCACTGACAAGCTGACCTTGTACTTCTGCAACCTTTATGGTGCGTTCACACCGGACGCGCTTAGTTGAACGCTTGAACATTTGAGTTTACTCGCGCCATTCGCGCGGTAAAATTCGCGTCATCCGCGCGTGACATTTTCTTCACAACAGACGCGAATTCGCATCATGGGAGGGGCTTCTGCCACTCGTCAGCGGGAAAGTAGTTGTAAAATAGGTGAATGAGCTCAATTTGCCAGCTTTAGCTTGCTTGTAGTCTCAATATGTATGTATATGTAGGTCAAATTGAGTAAAGAGCGTTTTTTAAAACTAACCAGATTGTCCGACCTCTTCACTCACTTTCTTCCTAGCCAAATCCTTTTTATTCCTGTTTCTACAAAAGTCCAAAGATGTATCGTACAGCTCCGAGTAACCACAGACAGCAACGGTGATTTTGTCCTCCATTGTTGTTTGGGATTTTTGCCTCCGTCACTACTAGAGCAAGCTCCTGATTGGTTAACGCGGCGCGGATTTTCGCCAAAGTTCAGATTTTTGAACTTGCGCATTTCGCGCGGCAATCGCTTGAAACGCTCAATACGCGCCGCTTCATTCGCGCGTTTCGCGCCGCCTCATTCGCGCGTTTCGCGCCGCAGGATGGCTATTCGCGTCTTTGCATTGACTTAACGTGTAAATCACTCGTGCTTGCCGCTTCATTCGCGTCCGGTGTGAACGCACCTTGAAAGCAATGCTGGCAGCACTCATGCATCTGTTTTTTGAAGCCAGGTTCTGCACCTGACGCACAGAACGAGTGCTCAACTTCGGTGATCGATCCTTACAAGGCCTGTTCTGAATGGAACTCATTTTGTAAAACCTCTGTATGACCCTGACCACTGTGTAACTCGGTTTCAGGGTGTTACCTCTAATAGCCTTGGCCATCTTTGTGGAGAGCAACAATCCTCAGAGAGTTCTTTGCCATGAAATGTCATGTTGAACATCCAGTGGTCAGTATGAGAGAATTGTACGTAAAGTACCTAATTTTAATTGCTCTAATACAAGATACACAACTTTGTATGGTCCTGTCAAGCAGACAAAACATAAACATGATGAATATGACATGTGGCTTTGCATGGTTAAACAACATACTGCTGTTATCACTTAGGGTGTACTCACTTTTGTTGCCAGCCATTTTGACAATAATGGCTGTTTGTTGAGTTATTTTCAGAGGACAGTAAATCTACACTGCTATACAAGCTGCACATTGACTACTCTTAAATATATCCAAGTTTCATTTCTATA
>NC_133383.1:8365926-8433426 GCF_049309525.1 Garra rufa | reverse complement strand
TAATAATAATAATTATTATTATTATTATTATTAGTAGTAGTAGTAGTAGTAGTAGTATAAATAATGATATTATTGTAAAATGTAATTTTTTCATAATTTAACCTGTTATGAAATTATACAGAATCTATAACAACAACAACAATAATAATAATAATAATAATAATAATAATAATAATAATAAATAAATAATAATATTATTTATTCACAGCCCTAATATCATAATAGTATTATTATTTATAAAATTTTGTTTCACTGAAAACTGTAAATTTAATTAGTTATTCTTAATTTTTTACATGATTTATTTAACCACACATGATTAAATTTTGCAGAATCCAATCTTTATTGTTAATTTTGTTATTAATTTAAATGTTATTGTTTCTATGTTCTCACTTTTTCGTGGCTAGGATTAAATAACAACAAAATAATAATAATACAATTAATAATAATAATAATTATAACAAGTGGAATTATTATTATTATTATTATTATTATTATTATTATTATTATTATTATTATTATTAACATCCCTAATATCATAATACTGTTAATAATAAACTTTAATTTACATTTAATTTACATTTTTTTTACATGATTTATTTAACCACCCATTATAAAACTGTGCAGAATCTAATCTGTTGTTGTTAATTGTATTATTAATTTTTATTTTATGATTTTAATTGTCTCACTTTTTTGTCTAGCATTAAATAACAACAAAATAATAATACAATTTGTAATAATAGGGTTAGTAGTAGTAGTAGTAGTAGTATTCATATTTTTACTTTGTTGCCGTTAATTTGAGGATTTATTGTGTTACACTAAAAACTCTGAGTTTAATTAGTTATTCTTTCTTCATAGCCCTAAAATCATAATGTTATTAATATTTATAAAATGTAAAAGTGTAATTTTTGACATTTTTTTTTTTTACCACCCATTATAAAATTTGGCAGAATCTAATCTTTTATTGTTAATTTTCTTATTAATTTTAAATGTATGTTTCTTTGTTTGCTCATTTTTTCATTCATCGCTAAATAAATATATGAGAAAACAATATTGTAAAATTATTTTAGCACTATTATTTTTAATGTATGTATATAATAATAATAATAATAATAATATTGATAAAAATAATAATTATTAGTAGTATCGTTATTTAAAAAAATAAATAATTATTATTATTATATTATTAATGTCAGCCACAAAACAGCACATTTTAAATTATTGAAACATTTATTATTATTATTATTATTATTATTATTGTTGATATATATTATTGATATTATGTTATTTTTGATATTATTATTATTATTAATAATAATAATAATTATTATTATTAATACTATTGTTAATGTCAGCAACAAGAAGTTTCTGAATAATTGAAATATATATATATAATATTATTATTATTATTTTATTCAATTATTATTATTATTATTATTATTTAGTAGTAGTATTATTACAATTATTATTACTAATAATTTGTTGTTATTATTGATAATAACCAATAACCATAATAATAATAATAATATAATTAATGAAAATAATAATATCAACAATAATAATGATTATTGTTGTTAATATTATTATGATGATGAAATTATGCAGAATCTATAATAACAATAATAATAATATTATTTTTATTGCTAATGTTATTATTATTCACAGCCCTAATATCATAATAGTATTATTATTTATAAAGTTGTCATTTTCTACATGATTTATTTAACCAGCCATTATAAAATTATGCTGAATATAATATTTTATTGCTGATTTTCTTATGAATTTTAATTGTATTATTTAGTTGTTTTCTTACTTTTTTGTGGCTAGCAATAAATAGCATTAAATAGCAACATAATAAGAACAGCAATAATAATAATAAATTGTTCTGCATTAGGTCTCAACCTAACCCTAACCCTAACCCTAACCCTGTTTTTAAACAGTGACTACACTAGTTTTAATGTTAATTTGTAGATTTAAAACTGCAAGTCCAAAGTCATTTATATTCAACTAGAAACTATTCAACTACATTTACATTTTTCTTCTTCAAACATCTGAATAGTTTCGACTAGACTAGAACATTTATAGAGCATTATCTAATGAATTATCTCTCAAATCATGCAGCAATGTGCTAGTACTACTTCTTGAAAGTGTTGAAACTTGACAATTTTGCATGCCAGACCATAAATCAGATGAAGAATCCCATAGATTTGCAATGAATTAGTGGCCTGAGCCATATGTATGCATCATAGAGACTTCAAATAAGCTTATTTAACTCGGAGCAGTCAATAACCACCCTTGCAACCACCTGACAATGCCTTACCTGGTGCTAGAGACAGATTTTACACTGAGGTTTAGCATGTACGTGTGAGTATTTGGCATTGAGGCCCAGAGCTGCGGCGGCCTCAGATGAACCGTGCTGAGTCAAGTGATCAAATCTGCAAACACAGATCGATGAATGAACGTGGAAGCCTCTCTCTTCTCCCAGTCACATTGTTCATCATTCAAGAGAAATGGTGGTTTTTGGCCTATGCCGACAGGCAAAGTGATGCTTCTGAAGCCTCATTTTGTTTGATAGATCGTCCGGCATCAGGAGAGTTGATCTGCATCTAAAGTTTGTTGTTCTGTGGTGTTCACTGTTCGACTGCAATCTTTGGCGTGACCTTTTCTACACGACTTTCCTCATTTTTTATGTCTGCAAGAGTGAAGTGTCACTACGGCTATTAAGTTCAAATCAAATTGTTTTCTTCATGGGTAAAACTTGGCATTTGTTGCTTTTGGAAATGTATGTTCATACTTCAGTCATACGTTTTTATGTGAACAATGTGAACAAGTTTATTGAAGTTTCTTTGTGTGTTAAGAGAATATTTAGCCTGCTGTTTTTATAGTTTTTAACATTGGATTAAAATAAGCCAATCTGGCTAAATCTGACACATTTTACATGTTGTTATGTATCATTTCTGTGTATTAATGTGTAATAAACAAACAAACAAACAAGTTAATTCCAATTTTGGCCACTTCAGTAGGCCTATATGGAAATAAATAAGATTTATTAATAAATTATAAGTAAATAAATTAATAAATCTGATTTTATGCCATTTTTGCATCAAATTAATTTCATGCTTGATTTTATCTTTAAATCACAAATAATTTTAGCATTTGCACTGTATAAAGTATTACAAAGAAAGCTCCAATTAATATGGACTGTTTAACACATTTTATAATTAATGTAATTAATGCGGCATTGTTTTTCTTAATGTTTTTCTCACTTTTTTTGTCTTACTTTTAATTAATAATTAATATAATAACAACAACAACAATAATGATGAGAATAACAATATTGTTAAATAAATAAATATTAATATTACCAAAAAATAATAATCTAATTTCTTTGTCATTTTTAATGAACAATTTATATAATGATATCAACAATGTTAATAATAATAATAATAATAATAATGATGATGATATTATTAAATAATTAAAACATTAAAAATTAATGCAATTTAGCATCATTTTTTTTATTTTCTACATTTTTTATAATTTTTTTAATGAATGATCTATATAATAATAGCAACAACTATGATAATGTTTTTCTCAAAAGTTTGGCTAACTTTTAATTAATGATATAATAATAACAACAATGATTGTGATAATAATAATATTGTTAAATAAGTTAAATAATAATAATAATAATTAAACACATGTAAAAAATGATTGCAATTAAAGCAGCATCATTTTTTTCGATGATGAATGTAAATAAGTAAATAATGAAACATCTACAAATTAATGCAATAAATGCAGCACCATTTTTTTCTTAATGTTTTTCTCACTTTTTGGGCTAACTTTTAATTAAGAATTAATATAATAATAACAGTGATGATGATGATGATGATGATGATAATAATAATAATATAGTTAAATAAATATATTACTGCTACTAATAAAACATTTAAATATTAATGCAATTAAAGCGGCATTGTTTTTTTTATTTTTTTAATTTAATTAATAATTTATCTAATAATAACAACGATGATGATGATAATAGCAGTATTGTTAAATAAATAAATAAAAATATTTTAAAAATGCAATTAACACAGCATCATTTGTTATTTTCTTAATGTTTTTCTCATTTTTTGCGCTAACATTTAATTAAGCATTTATATAATAAAAACAACAATGATAATAATAATATTAATAATGTTAAATAAGTAAATAAATAGTAATAATAATAATAAAACACATTTAAACATGAATGCAATTAAAGCAGCATTGTTTTTTCTTAATTTTTAAAGATTTAATTAATACTTTTTAAGGATAATATTGATAATAATAATATTGTTAAATAAGTAATTAAAACACATTTAAAAATGAATGCAATTATTGCAGCATATTTTTTCCCTCACATTTCTTAGCTAACTTTTAATTAGTAATGCATATAATAATAATAACAACAATGATGATAATAATAATAATAATAATAATAATAATAATAATAATAATAATAATAATAATAATAATAATAATAATAATAATGTTTAAAATGTTTTGATAATATTAATAAAAACAAATATTGCCACAAAAATTATTTAGAATTTATTTATTTACTTTTTATACCCAAAGTGCTGCAAACAAAACAAGGAAAAATACAAAAATGACAGAAATCAGTATAAGAAAAATTCCTAATGTGGGAGCATTTCTAACAGTTCATTATTATTATTATAATGTAAGCAAGTAAATTATATTGTTTTATGTCGAGTCTGTGTTCATTTAGGGATTTAATGTGTTACACTGTGTGAAAACTGTGAGTTTAATAATTTTTTTATTAGTAATTTTAATTCACAGCCCTATTATAAAAATACTTATATTTATAAACATATTCTACACAAGGTTTTAGATACTGTGATACTTGGTTTTGAACAGTGACAAGTTTCAATGTTCATTTTTATGTATGTAACCTTAAAAACTATTCAGGTACATTAGCATAATTTTCCTAATATCTGAATAGAATAAAATGCTTATTGAGCATAATGGTATATGGATTAATGTGATTGTGTTTGTGTGTGTTTCTCTCTGTTTGGCAGGCTAGCGCTCTACGTGTACGAGTACTTGTTACATGTAGGAGCCCAGAAGTCGGCACAGACCTTCCTGTCAGAGGTGAGCCAGCGGGGGGTTTTATTTAAGCTCCTGCTTATCGATGTGCCATCCAGCACACGGCCTCGTAAGCATCGGCCCGCCCCCCTGGGGCTCCGGCTAATTTAATTACACGCAGATGATATGCTGAGCAAGCAGGACACATTAGATGTTTGGTGTCCACTTAATGGGATTGGAGGAGAGTCAGTGCATTGCTGTAAAAACCACTAAATTGTTTCAGCAGAAATGCTGGAGCGGTGCTGGCATGTTGATCATCGCCTCATCCTAATTTTTATGAAGAAAAGCGCATGTTCGCTTTGTGATATCAGCTGCTCACGATCCTGTGTTTTATTTGCCATGTAATGCTTTTAAGGAAGATCACAATCATTTATGCCTGAATGAGTTCCTTTCAATGTCACTGAGGCATTGTGGGACTGATCTATGTGAAGGAAAGCATGACATTTTGAAGCACCACTTCGATATTTATAGTTTTGCCATTATTTGCATATGAGTCACACACACTTAAGAGTACAAGCCATCTGAAAAGACGCAATAATACACATTTAGTGCACCATTTCTGATTGTCGTTCTAATTCCAAAGCAGCGCCAATCACAAGAACGGCAGGCACTTCAAGTCACCCGATAGATTCAGATTTCCAAGGTTAACTTCTCCTTACGTCTCAGGCTAGACTAGTGAGCTTATTTGTATCTAGTAATGAGAAGTGTGTTTAAAGCTAAAACACAACAACAGGTTTGGTCCAATCTAAATGTAGTGCAATTAATGTAAATATACACTTGAACTATTTCAGTACTACACTGGTGCTTCAGGATGCCATAGAAGATTTTTTTGTCTGAAGAACCTTTAAAATCTGAAGAACCTTTCTGTTTGACAAAAGGTTCTTTGTGGCGAAAGAAGGTTCTTCAGATTATAAAAAGGTAGGAAAGGGGTGGTTCTTTAAACTTTGACTGAATGGTTCTTTGTGGAACCAAAAATGATTCTTCTATGCCATCACTGTGAAGAACCTTTTGAAGCACCCTTATTTTTAAGAGTGTAGTCATTAGAACTGACACAAGGGGGAATCACAGCCTCTGCAAAGTGGATTTGCCAAATATTGACCAGTTAATTAGTTTGGATGACTACAAAACACATGCTGGTGGGCATTTAATGAAAGGAAAGTAGTCTTAATGTGAAAAGAGTCTTACTGTTTATTTCTCACCTCTCTGTCCAGATAAGATGGGAGAAGAACATAACGTTAGGAGAACCTCCGGGATTCTTACATTCATGGTGGTGGTAAGATTGACTTAAATTTTTCTTATGTGTTGATGTGTTGGTCATGGCAACTGCTTCATTCATGCCTGTGTGATTTGCAGTGTATTCTGGGATTTATATTGTGCGGCACCTGAAAGGAGAGAAACCTGTGAGCATTCCAGTGAAGCCAAGGCATTCCACGACTACGTAAGTTACTCTCTCTGTACTCTCTAATGCACGGATGGATAAATGATGTGGTGTCGTTGATGAAGCTTAGGGCTGGGAAGATGGTAGAAAGATGGATGCATGGATAGATGGCTAGAACACAAGAAAGACAGATTGATGATGCTACACAAAAACACAAAAAGATGGATCGATAGATGCATAGATAGATAGATGATGGAATGTTAGAAAGATGGGTGGATAGATGGATTGAACTGTAGAAAGGTGGATGGATGGATGGATGGATGAATTAATGGATAGCATGCTAGAAAAATGGATGGATGGATGATGGATAGATGATAGATAGATAGATGGATAGAACACTAGAAAGATAGCACACTGGAAAGATGATAGATGGATAGCTGAATGGATAGTACACTAGAAAGAAGGATGGATAAGAGATGCATAGATAGATGATGGAATGCTAGAAAGATGGATGGATGGAACGCTAGAAAAATGGATGGATGGATAGGTGGATAAAATGCTAGAACAATAGAACACTAGAAAGATGGATGATGGATGGATAGATGCATGGTTAGATGATGGAATGCTGGATAGATGCATAGATAGATGATGGAATGCTAGAAAGATGGATGGATAGATAAATGGAGCTCTAGAAAGATGGATGGATAGAATGCTAGAAAGATGAATGGTTGGATAGATAGATGGATAAAATGCTAGAAAGATAGACCACTAAAAAGATGGATGATGGATGGATGGATAGAATGTTAGAAAGATGGATGGATAAATGGATGGATGGATGGATAGAATGTTAGAAAGATGGTTGGATGGATATAACGTTAGAAAGATGGATGGATGGATAGAATGCTAGAAAAATGGATGGATGGATGGATGGATAGAACGCTAGAACAATAGAACACTAGAAAGATGAATGGGTGGATGGATAGATAGATGCATAGATAGATGATGGAATGCTAGAAAGATGGATGGATGGATGAATGGAACTCTAGAAAGATGGATGGATAGAATGCTAGAAAGATGAATGGATGGATAGATAGATGGATAAAATGCTGGATAGATGGATGGATAAAATGCTAGAAAGATAGACCACTAGAAAGATGGATGGATGGATGATAGGTGGATGGATAGATGGGTGGATGGATAGAACGCTAGAAAAATGGATGGATAGGTGGATAAAATGCTAGAAAAATAGAACACTAGAAAGATGGATGGATAGATAGATAGATGCATAGATAGATGATGGAATGCTAGAAAGATGGATGGATGAATGGAACTCTAGAAAGATGGATGGATAGAATGCTAGAAAGATGAATGGATGGATAGATAGATGGATAAAATGCTAGAAAGATAGACCACTAGAAAGATGGATGAATGGATGGATGGATAGACCGTTAGAAAGATGGATGGATGGATGGATGGATGGAACACTAGAAAGATGGATGAATAGATGGATAGATGCATGGATATAACACTAGAAAGATATACTAGAAAGATGTTGGATGGATAAATGAGTGGATAGAACGCTAGAAAGACGGATGGATAGATGCAACAATAGATAGAAGGCTAGAAAGATTGGTAAATAGATTAATGGAACTCTAGAAAGATGGATGGATGGATGATGGATAGAATGCTAGAAAGACAGATGAATAGATCGACTGATATAACACTAGAAAGATATCACACTAGAAAGATGATGGATGGATAAATGAGTGGATAGAACGTTAGAAAGACAGATTGACTGGATAGATGCAAAGATGGATGATAGAAGGCTAGGAAGATGGCTAAATAGATAATTGGAACCCTAGAAATATGGATGGATGGGTGCATGGATAGATGGATAAAGCTCTAGAATGATAGAACACTAGAAAGATGGATAGATAGATGGATAGATGGATGGATGATAGGTGCATAAGTAGATCCATGGAACACTAAAAAGATAGCACACAACAAAGATGATAGATAGATATATGAATGGATAAAACGCTAGAAAGATGAATGGATAAATAGATGCAAAGATGAATGATGGAACCCTAGAGTGATGGTTTGATCAATGGATGTATGGATGAATCAGTGGATAAAATGCTGGAAATATAGAACTAGAAAGATGGATGGATGGATGAATGAATAGATATATGCATAAACGCTAGAAATATAGAACACTAGAAAGATAGCACACCACAAAGTTGATGGATGGAATGCTAGAAAGAAGAATGAATGTGTGGATAGATGCAAAGATAGATGATGGAACGATAGCAAGATGGATGGATGGATAGAATGCTAGAAAGATGGATGGATAGATAAAACGGTAAAAATATAGAACACTAGAAAAATCGATGATGGATGGATGGATATATAGAATGCTAGAAAGATGGATGGACAGATGGATAAAATGCCAGAAATATAGAACCCTAGAAAGATGGAGGATGCGTGGATGGATGGATGATGGAAAGCTAGAAGGATGGATAGAATGCTAGAAAAATGGTTGGGTTGGAATAGATTGGATAAAATGCTAGAAAGAGAACAGTAGAAAGATGGATCGATGGATGGAATACTAGAAAGATAGATGGAGAGATGGATGGATAGATGAACTTTGTCAAAGCGGATGTTTATCAGCTCATTTGATATTTTTAACAATGCGAATGGTATTTCCCATGAGGCCGCAGTGCATCAGCGCAGTGATGTTGTGGCTTCATTCTCTGCAGTGCAGTGTTCTGAGTAAGACCAAATGCTGCTGGGACTTACAGGAAGGAAGCGTGATTCAATTTCCTGTGTACCTCGAGCTGCTGGTCACCTTAACTCTCGTAAACAAGAGCACAGTGGAGCTCAAGTTTTCCTGGTTTCACCTCGGAGGGTGATGTAAACGTTCAATTACAGACCCGACTACTTTCACCCAAACACTCTGTCTGCTGTTGTGCGCGCCTCAAAAGCGCAGTTTAGAAGACGAGTAAAGAGCGCAGCGATGCCGAAGATCACTGGTTTGGCCCCAAACTCATTTCTCTTTCCAGCACCAATTAGCTGAATTTCCTCTGAGAGCGTCTGGAGTGTAGGCACAACACGAGTAATTACAGAGAGCTCGAGATTCTCAAACGAGAACATCTCCGTCCGATACATCGCCCGCTTTCTGAGACTAATTGCCAATGTACAGCAAATGCACTTTACAGCTATGATGCGCCAGATCACATGACTGCGCTTTTACAAACTCAAAATTGATGAAGTTTGCTTTATGAATATGCATTTCTGTTTCTTATTGTCAATGATTTGTTGCCACACATTACTCTCTAAAACATTTTTTTAATAAAAATGTAAAGGCTTTTTGCTTGATATTATGAATCCATGAATCCATTTTCCA
Organism: Garra rufa; assembly: GCF_049309525.1. Lineage (NCBI taxonomy): Eukaryota > Metazoa > Chordata > Actinopteri > Cypriniformes > Cyprinidae > Garra > Garra rufa. Next base: position 8,423,497 of record NC_133383.1, on the reverse strand, counting down.
TACTCTATTATAATACTTAATGGACTTTTTACAATCCATATACACTGCTGTTCAAAAGTTTGGACTCCATTGTTATTTTGCAAGAAAAAAAGTGTTAGAGCATGTTATTTTATTATATGCAGAGTAGGCACAATTCTATATGTGTAATGTTACGAAATAAAATGGGTTGAGAACGTGGTTTCACGTCACTTTACAGATGTTGCATGATTTTGTTTGGACTGTGTTGCACATACGCTTTGCTTTCCCGGCAATGTAATAAAGTTGCACGGGGGAGTTGTTCGCATTCTGATTCGGAGGGTATCAGAGGCTCAGGCAGACGAGCAGTGCCATCCTACGTGCCAGAGTCAGCGCGGTGGCTTTTGTGCTAAGAATAAAAGCCACAGCAAGAGGGAATAAAGCCCTCATCTCTTCCCTCTCACCTCTCCTCATCCTCCCTCAGGGAGCGAGAACACGTCCAAAGAGAGCTTCCTAGAGGTCACTTTCCAAGACAAGGTCAAAATGTCACCTCCCTCCATGAGTGTGACGGGATGCTTCTCCCTCCGGCTGTGTTTATAGTGGCATACTAGCATACTGCTATTTGGGAAGCTTGTACTGTGTACTGCCTACTGATTCCTTGCATTTATGCATTTGGCTGATGCTTTTATATAAAGTGACTTACATAGCGTTCAGGGAACTCATTTACATTTTATCAGTACTTGCTTTTCCTGCGAGTTGAACAAATTATCTTGGGGTTGCTAGCGCCATGTACTGTTTAAACTAAAGGAAAGTTTCGTAATGGAATATATGGGATTTTAAACAGATTGCTGTCCACTAGGGCTGTCCCCGACTATGAATTTTCATAGTCGAATCAGAATTTTCGAATCTTTCTATAGTCGACCGATAGTCGAATCATCTAGGCTTATGTGCGTGTGTGAATGGGTTGGGAGGGGCACGACACTATAGTCAGCAGGAGGGTAAAACTATTTTTATTTTATTTTATAAGCGACCAAAACTGCCTGCCAACTGACAGACAAACTTATTTAGGTTTAAATAAAAACACAGAACGCCTCTTTTAGTTCTAAAAACGCGAGGCGCACAGCACTGCCTTTTTTGGTGACTTTTAATGAAAGAGCAGTGTGCTGCGGTTTTTTTTATGTTGCTAAGCAACGACCAAAACAGCTGTCCTGTCAGTCAATTCAAAGGATTATAGCGCGAGCGCTCTAAAATCTTAGTTTTTTGCTGTTAATTAAACTGTCATATTAGCAGAAACCCTAAATAATACAGCTCCGGGTTACCCACGATAGACACCAAAGGTTTCTCCTCCATTTCTTGGAGTCTCCGGACTTTTTAAGCAACGGTAAACTTTCGCCATCACAACAGAAGGCCCGCCTCTCCATTCATTCGATTGGACAATGGAAAAGAACGCGAATGACGTTGGGCGTTTTTCCGCTCAGAGTTGATTTTTTTTCAACTTCAGGCGCTCAGAGCGCTCCTGCAAAACGCGAGGCGCAGCAGGCGCATAAACAGCGTGCAGAACGCTCACTGCCAACAGAAAACCATTCAAAAGAGGCGCCTCCAACTGCAAAAACGCGTTCGGTGTGATCGCCGCCATCCCTGCCGTCAAGATGGTCCTCATCTCGTCATGCATCAGGGAAAGTGAAAATTAAATTAGTCACAGGGGTGGTTGGATTTATTCACAAACACGTTAAAAATATTTATTGAACGCTTCTTTCTTTTCACTTTTGTTTTTACTGCATTATCATAATCAAAGGCTGTATATAACTTAATATAACCGTACAAAACCAGTAGTTCTGTGTGCAATTAGACATTGAGCACCCCCATATTGGCAAAATGGTATGATGCTCGTTTCACCCGCGAAGATTCGACTGTGAGATCGGTGGTCGAATCAGGCTCCGCATATCGATGCGTCGAATCTTCGACTATTCGGGGACAGCCCTACTGTCCACTTATGTTTCAGAAATAACTAAAATATAGTTTTTGTATGCAGTTTTAGGTAAAACTGTAAATTCACCTTTAGTGAAACATGATATAGAATGGCTATTGTGACACCATCACTGCACACTCCAGTCATGTTACATCCACAACAGCTATTCTGATATTACTTTTTCGTTAATTGCTGCATTTCAGTGGATTGACTGAAGTTCACAGTGATGGTGTCACAATAGCCATTCTAATATCATGTTTACATCATACCTATGATATCCAGTGAAACGTGATGTCAGAATGGCTGTAGTATGATATAAGTAGTATGATGTTGTGGCATTTTGAACATGGAATGATTTGTTTTCTCACACTGGGGCTTTTACTTTTTGCCCTCGGAGGGCTTCCTCCATCGCTGCGGTCTTTGACCCGGCCTCGGCCTGCCTTGCATCAGTTTGTTTTCAGCATAATGACTTCTGTGTCGGTGGTCACGTTAATGGAGTTAGTATAAAACCATACACGGACATGCGGGCTGAGTCTGTTCTCCCTCATTACACCGTGTCACTGTGTTCGTTTGGGCTGTCGGGAGTTCTAATGCACTCCGAGGGCCCTGCGAGTGGTGTTGAATGCCATGCTAATTGATCCTTAGGCAGATATAAGGGTTTAATGCGATCTGCTCAAGACTAATGTCCCATAAGGACGCTGGCGCTGGTTTCCTTTCCACGATAAGAGCCAAGTGTGTGGTTGTCATATCTAGACGCAGGCTCTCAAAACTGTTGTTGCTTGTGGACGTGCGTCACGCGAGCTAGCGGAAGAGATGTCACGTGCCGAGGCCGACCCAGAGAGCGAAGGAGCCCGGCGTCCCCTGTTTCATTTATTATTAGCACATTAATATAACCTATATTCATCCTGGTGTCCATTCTCAAGGTTTCCTCATGATAGTAAAGTCGATTGGGGTATGTAACATGAACTTGCTAATGCTCAAAATGGAAACGGTTTTTACTTCTAACCCCAACAAAATGTGATCTTTGAAAACCTAATTTGGTTTTTCCATTGATTGACCACAATCATATAAACGATAGCGGAGCTTATTTCTTAAGTGACGGTGGATCATCTGAAATGAGTGTTTATGTCATGACGGCCACTAAAAGCTTTCTAGTGGCATTGCTTAACATCGTGTCGCTGCAGTACTGATAACTGACCTCTACTTTAGGGCCAATGTGTTTTTGTATATGAAGACAGTTGGAATTGCATATTCTTTTTACTAGGGTTGAGAAAATTACTTATTTGTTTATTTATTTATTTTTTATATATGGACTGTCTAACAAAGATAGAAAGAAAGAGATGAAAATGCAGTTAATGCAGCATCCAATTTTTTTCTACTTTCTGGAGCAAGTTCTTTCCCATGTCCTATGATTATTATGACTGATCACAGAAAACTGTTTTTATGTTTTAATTTTATTTTATGCCATATGAGCAACCTAACAATTATTAATCATGGTCGATCACAGAAAATTTTTATTTTATTTTATTTTATTATTGTAATCATGATCACAGAAAATGTGTTTGTACATTTTATATTATTTTATGTATTTTAATTAAAACCCCCTGAGCAACATAAAATTTAATAATCATGATTGATCAGAGACAATTGTTTGTAAATGATTTCATTGTTTTTTTTTGTTTTTTTTTATTATGCCATATGAGCAACCTTTATTTATTTATTTTGTTTTGTTTTATTTTATTATGCCACATGAGCAACCTAACATTTAATAATCATGATCATAGAAAATTGTTTGTACATTTTATTTTATTTTTTATATCAAAACCCCCTGAGCAACCTAAAATTTAATAATCAGGATTGATCAGAGAAAATTGTTTGAATTTTATTTTAATTTATTTTATTTTATTTGTTTTACTTTATTTAAAAATAATCATGATCACAGAAAATTGTTTGTACATTTTATTTTATTGTGTTTTACGTTATTTAGAAATAATCATGATCACAGAAAATTGTTTGTACATTTTATTTTATTTTATTTATTTTAATTAAAACCCCACGAGCAACCTAAAATTTAATAATCGTGATTGATCACATGATTTGAAACATGAAACATTTAAAAGTCGTGAACACAGATAATTGTTTGCACATTTTATTTTATTTTATAAGCAACCAGACATTTAATAATCAGAATTGACCGCAGAAAATTGTTTGTGAATTTATTTTATTCCCTCTGAGCAACCTAACATTTAATAATCATGACTGATCAGAGTCAAAATTGTCTGTAAATGTATTATTTAATTTAATTTAATTAATTAATTTATTTATTTTATGCCCTATATGCAACTAAACATTTAATAAACAGGATTTATCACAAAAAATTTTGTAAATTTTAATTTAATTTAATTAATTTATTTTTTATTTTTTTTATGCCCTCTGAGCAACCTAACATTTAAAACATTTAAAATTGTTTGTACTATTTTATTTTATATTAAATAAAATAAAATAAAATAATTATTTAATAATTATGATTGATCAGAGAAATTTGTTTGTAAATGTTTTGTTTTATTTTATTTTATTTTATGCCCTATAAGCAACTAGATATTTAATAATCAGGATTGATCACAAAAAAAGTTTGTAATTTAGTGCTTTATTTTATTTTATTTTATTTTATTTTATTTTGTTCATAAGTTGGAATTTGATTTGAATTTGAACAGGAAAGTTAAACTGGAAGTAACTGAAAGAAATGGATTGAATATAAAAAATGTATGGATATTAAACAGATTTTTAATAGGTTATGTTATGAGAATTAAAAAAAATAGAGAACTTTAATGATTTGTCTTGACCTACTTTTTTTTTTAGTAAAAAAACCCCTCACTTATTATGATTTTCCTTAAAGGGATAGTTCATAATATCTGTTATAATTTACTCAGGTTTACCAAATGTATGATATAAATTTTAATTTACCAAACCCGTATGAGTTTCTTTCTTCTGTTAAACACAAATCTTTTAAAGAATGTTGAACCAAACAAAAAGTTGACGGTAACCATTGACTTCCATAGTATAGGAAAAAATACAATGTAAGTCAATGGCTACCATCAACTATTTGGTTACCAACAATCTTCAAAATATCTTCTTTTGTGTTTAACAGAAAAAAGAAACAACTTGAAGGTAAGCAAATGATGGCTAAAGATGATTTTTCATTTTTGGGTGAACCTTCCCTTTAAATTCAAATTCAGTTTGCAGCATTTTGTTTGCTACCTAAATTCAAATGAAATTCCAATTCAAAAGCTCAATTCTGAATGACACAATCTTGAAAGATTTAAATGCATTTCAATCAAACACTGCTACAAATAATCATTTTCCATCCTTTTCACCAAACGTGATGTGATATTTCCATCTGCCTGTAGTTTTTATGTGTTTTCTTTTCCCAGACACTGTATTTGGTTCATAGTACCAGTGCCAGAAGGGTGTTGTATCCGTGGCCTAACAGTTCAGGACACATTGAGCATGTGGGAAATCCTCTCTTTGGTTTCCTCCTAGTTTCTGTCCTCCTTTTTCTGTTCTGCAGAGAAAAGGCGTCCAAAAGTGTCAGGAGTGTGCAAGGCGTGGGGATTTGATGCTTGTCACACATTTCTGCAGACTGTGTCAGGATTTGGACGAATAGAGTGTGTGTTAAACCTCTTACAATCTGCTTTTGAAGTATGTAAATCATATATGGTTTGGATCGACGCGATCGCTCTGAGTTTTCAGCATCCTTTTGAGTTTAGATTCTGGGAGGTTTCCTCCCGTCTCAAACAGCTGGCTCCTCCAACCGCGGAGAGACGGCAAGCTTTCAAAAACCCCACAATAAAGTCAACTTCTGCACAGATCAAAGTCGACGTGCCGCCTCTTTGCCCCAAGCAGCCTCGTCGGGTTTTTTTTCTCCACGGATTAAAGTCTGGCAGGAAGATCGGCCTCCACAGTATTCACGGCTGCTTTCTTTGTCGTGAGCTTTGGGAAAGGGACAGACGAGACTTTGGGATAAGCTCCGGCGTTTTCTCTCTTCGCGCCTCCAATCTGGAGCTTCTTGAAGGGAGGCTGCGCGTCGCCGTTGTTTACCCAGCATTGGGCTCACCGTCTCTGGGTTGGGCTGTTTGCGTGGCCCTGTTCTCTGGTGCATCACTAAGCTTTGAGCTAGCCAGCACTCAGCTTCCTAATAAGCAGGAGAATTGCAGATTGAATTGCTCCCGGTTTCCTGTCGGGCTCATGTTGCTGTGATTTTAACTGGATTAAGACGCAAAAAAAACGGCCTGTTCCGAGCCACGCGTTTCGGACACATTTGCGTTGAGTGCAGGGCCACCCTTGTAATACGATTTCCGAATGGCCTCACTTTCTTGTGATTGTTGTTAAAATGCTTTCTGCATTACAAGTGTTCTTCCTCTCTTGGCATTATGCATCAGATGGGATTGTCACAAACGATCACAGATATGCATTTCGTCTTTATGTCTGAATGCCCGCTGTGAAATTCAGCAGATGCTCGGCTTTATGAAAAAGGGTGACTGCTAAATGGTTTAAATGTTGCTCAAACTATGCCGCAAGCACTTGTATTTAAAAATGTATGGATACTAGTCAATACTCAGGAATTTAGTGAGGAAAGGTTTACATGAATACTTGTTACTGCCAAAAGAAAAATATCTATAAAACTTGGACAGTTCAATCATTTTTAGTCCATTTTTAATCAGTGTTTAAATATTAATTTACTAGTCTATTAATTTAATAGTTTATTTTATTAATATCAGTTTGTTTAATTGAGAGATACTACATGCCAAAATTGCATATTTAACATTTCTATCTATTTTCTTTTTTAAACTCCAATAACAATAAAATAAATGGGCATATATTTATGTTATTTATATTAATGGTAACTAAAGTAAAAATAAAAAATTATAATTTATTTTATATATTAATGTTATCTATAATAATACAAATTTGAGTATTTTAATCAGTAATTTTGGTATTATTTATCTATATTATGTTTGTATTATTTATGTATTGTAGATATAATATAATATTATAGTATGTATTACATTTTTTTCTCTGTAGTTTATATATTTAGTTTTTAATTTTGTAATTATTTTTATTTTTTTTATTTTTTTTTTTCATTTTAGTTTAAGTTTGAGTCATTTTGTTATGCTTTTGCCATTTTATTAGTTTATATTTATCTTTAGCTTAATTTATTTTATTTGATTTTAGCTTAATTTTAATTACCAAAAAATATTTTTTTTTTTTTTTTTTTTGATTGCTAAATATATATACTAATATACTAATATATATATATTTTGTAGTTTTAGTTAACAATAACAACACTGATTTAAACTTAAATACATTGTGGTATCCAAATTTGTAAATTTATTGTATTTTATTTTTAATTAATTAAGTTATTTATTTATTTATTTTCACTTAGCTTAGCTTAATTTCAATTACCAAAAAATTATTTAATAGTTTTAGTTAACAATAACAACACTGTTTTAAACTTGAACTATATTGTGGTATCCAAATTTGTAATTTTATTTTATTTTTATGAATGAATGAATTTTATTTATTTATTTATTTATTTATTTATTTATTTTCACGTAGCCTAATTTCAATTAACAAAAAATTATTTTAGTAGTTTTAGTTAATATTAACTACACTGATTTAAACTTAAACTACATTGTGATATCCAATTTTATAATGTTATTTTATTTTATTTACTTAGCTTATCTTAATTTTAATTACCAAAAAATTATTTTAGTAGTTTTAGTTAACAATAACTACACTGACTTAAACTTAAACTACGTTGTGATATCCAATTTTATTTTATTTTATTTTATTTTATTTTATTTCATTTTATTTCATTTTATTTCATTTTATTTCCTTTTATTTTATTTTCACTTAGCTTAATTTCAATTACCAAAAAATGATTTTAGTAGTTTTAGTTAACAATAACAACACTGATTTAAACTTATGACTTATGACTGGTTTGGACCACAAAACCAGTCATAAGGTTAAATTTGACAAAATTGAGATATATACATCATATGAAAGCTCAATAAATAAGCTTTCTATTGATGTATAGTTTGTTAGGATAGGACAATATTTTGCCGAGATTGAAATTTTGAAAATCTGGAATTTAAGGGTGCAAAAAAATCACCTTTAAAGTTGTCCAAATTAAGTTCTTAACAATGCATATTACTAATCAAAAATTACATTTTGATAGGTTTACAGTAGGAATTTTACAAAAATCTTAATGTAACATGATCTTTACTTAATTTCCTAATGATTTTTGACATAAAAGAAAAATCAATAATTTTGACCCATACCATGTATTTTTGGCTATTGCTACAAATATACCCCAGCGACTTAAGACTGGTTTTGTGGTCCAGGGTCACATTTGTAATTTTATTTTATTTAATTTTAAACACTGATTTAAACTTAAACTACATTTTGGTATCCAAATTTGTTATTTTGTTTTATTATTATTATTATTATTATTTTTTTTTTTTTTTTTTTTTTTCACTTTTTATTTTACTTGGCTTAGTTTAATTTCAATTACCAAAAAATTATTTTTAGTAGTATTAGTTAACAATAACAACATTGATTTGAACTTAGATAACATTGTGGATTCCAAAATTAGAATAGTTTAGTTTAGTTTAGTTTAGTTTAGTTTAGTTTAGTTTAGTTTAGTATTAGTATTAGTTTATTTTATTTTAGCTTGATTTCAATTACCAACAATTATTTTTAGTAGTTTTAGCTAACTGTAACAACACTGATTTAAACCTACATTAGATGACACTGTGGTATCAAATCTGTGTCTAGAATTGTGACAACCCTACTTGTATTTGATCTATTTTAAATGAATAAATGTGTAACTTTTCAGAGTTTTAGTTTGTTGCTGTAGTGTTTTGTGAGCAGAAGAAGCTGTAAAAGTTTTGCTGCAGTGCTGTACGAGTGCTGTCAGTTGTTGGTACGAGGCAGCGAGTCGGTATTTGAGCTTCAGCTGCCTCTGCCTGTGTAAATGATGAATGAGCAGCGCGTCTGCAAGCTGAGGAAGAGGAGGCAGGCGGCCACTCGCTGCCTGACAAGCTCCTTCATAATGCAGGATAGGGATGCGGAATGGGATTTGGGAGATGCAGGTGGTCTTTTCTTCCCTCTCTAATTTTTTTTTTTCTCTTTCAGCGGTGAAGAAGATTTATTTTTAATGTGTCTGGAGCAAGAGCTCCCCCAGAAATGGAGAATTAAGGCAAAATATATAAAATAAAATCCCCACTTCAGTGAATCTTCTCCGGCTACACCTCCTAACGTGAACTGAAGTGGAATAGAGAGATGAGACGCAGATAGATGGGAGTTCATAATTTTGCATATGCTTTGAATAAATTTGCATCCAATAACACCATTGGTTCCTCTAAGACTCACTTTCCATAATTGAATAGGTTCAATACGATACAGTCCTTGGCAGTTTTAATGCCATTTGTTTTGACTTAACCTCGCTTTTTGCACTTTTTTTAGTCGAAAACCCCCCCAAAACTTGTTTTATCAGAAACCATTTACCCTTAAAATCTCGTTTTATTAGTTTTAAGCATATTAAGTATTTATTCAACACTTGAGGTTTTGAATCTGTGTGTTTGAAATGACTTTTATACCCTCCGGCTATCTGCATCTGACAGCATGCTATTCAAGGCATCTTTTGTGCGTCGCCCCAAAACATCTCCAGGAGGCCCTGCTGAATTAATTAGGCATCCAATTAGTGGGATTCTGCATATTAATCAAAGCAGGATATGACACCGAACAGATTTCCATTGATGAGTGTTATGATTGTGACATTAATGATTATAATGACATCAGTACGTCGCGGCACTTTGCGGCACGCAGCGAGTCGCGGGAGTCGTAGCGTGACGCACAGGCACAAAAATGCCTTCAAACAATCCATATCTGCTGTCTTAATGACATGCATTTAGTAAGTCTGCGTCAGTTGGGCTTTTTTTAGTCGAGTAATTAAATCAATGATGCTTTTTTTAGTCGAATGATGAGTGTTGTACTTTGTGCTCGTGCTGGTGTGTATGCATGGGCTAAAATTAGCTGTTTGCTACTTCTGCAGATGGCAGGTCAGTAGAGAATTTCTTGGCTTTTTTGGATATTTTGGATATATTTTGCATGTGTTTTGTTTTGTTTCTAAAGTGTGTGTGTGTGTGTGTGTGTGTGTGTGTGTGTGTGTGTGTGTGTGTGTGTGTGTGTGTATGTATGTATGTATGTATGTATGTATGTATGTGTATATATATATATATATATATATATATATATATATATATATATATATATATATATATTAGGGCTGGGACTCGATTAAAAAAATTAATCTAATTAATCAGAGGCTTTGTAATTAATTAATCGAAATTAATCGCATTTTAATCGCATATAAATATTTGACCTGAGAACAGTGAGAAGTAAGTTTTTTCATATGGATTTTTAGTTACCATTGAATAATGACTGAACACATAAACTTAAGCAACAAAATATTGTTTATTTTTGTTCAACCAAGTCCAACAGACCAGTGCAATATTGCCATTAACTGTAGCAATAGGATACAGCGTTTCCCATAACGAAAACATTTATTTCAGTTAAAAAATAAATCCAAAACTCTCTATTTTAACATTTTGAACAATAGGGCTTTACAATCTTTTGCTATTTTTTTTTAAATAAATTGTGTTTTAATTTTTCTCATAATCAAATGAAAGCATAAACATTTATTTATTTTTAATCAAATGAAAAATAAACCTTTTTAATTTTTGGCAAACAAACAGAGGTTTTCTGTTAAAATCAATACATAATAATAATCATAGTATTTTTTTCTACAATTAAGTGGTTAATCTTGTTGTTATATTTATTTTTTATCATATATATTGTTTTTTGTCTATTTAAATAGTAATATTGTTCTGTTTCATGTTAAACCGTACTTTTTTTTTTTGACAGGTTGCCGTGTGTAAAGTATGATATGATGCTAGTTTTCTCAAATGAAACGGTAAAAGTGACACTGACAGTAGCTTTGGAGATTGAGATCTGTTCATGTGAGATACAAATGCCAAAAATTAACGGGAGCATCACGCGTGCAGTATAAAAAAACGCGTCTCTGCCATTCTGACATACAGAGGCAAACAGTGCAGGATTCATATTAAAACGGTCTTTTTGCATTTCAGTTTTCAGACACTAGTCCATATGGCGATTTGAATTAAGTGACAGACCAACTTTTGATTTATCAATCCAAAAATCGACGAATTTACGTGGCATTCCGCGCTATAGTAGATTCGGTTTTTATGAATGGAGTCCGCGATCCAGTCCGTTTTCTTGGAGGAGACATTGTAAACGCGCCCCCCTGAGATGATGGTACGGGAAACACTGGGATATTTAGAAATATACTAGCCTTCATTTCAGAAATTCAGGTACCCTATAGGTAGGTAGACCTTCTGTAAAAGCATTGAGGTGATACTTGAGGCTCGATGTCCTGCGGTGATATGCGCATTCTGTTAGTTGGTGCTCCAGTATAATTGGTCCGCCGCTGAAACTCATCCAGTGAGAAACGTTCCGCGGTGCAAAATTAAGTGCGATTAAAATGCGTTAAAAAAAATTAACGCGTTATTTTTGTGTAATTAATTAATCTAAATTAACGCGTTAAAGTCCCGGCCCTAATATATATATATATATATATAATTTTTTTGTATTATTTTTTTAATTAATATTTTTTGTTTTGTTTCTGAATGTATATTCTTATTTTTATGTATTGTGTTTTTTTTTATTTAACATTATTTTAAAATTAGATTTTTGTTCTGTTTCCAAAGTTATGTTATTATTTTTTTTAATTTACATGTTTATAAAACTTGTTTTATGATTTTTAATTTATATTTTAGTTTTGTTTCTAAAATTGTATTCTTATTTTTATGATATTTTTAAAAATGTATTTAATTTTTATTTTTAAAACATGTTTATTTGTTCTTTTTGTTGTTGTTATTAATTATTTTTAATATTCATATAAATAATTTACATGTTTTAATAATAATTTACATGATGTAAATCTGTTTTGTTTCTAAATTTTGCATTTTATTTATCTATAGAATATATTTATTTAGCATTTATTATTATTTTTAAGTTATATTTCTGTTTTGTTTCTAAACATATTTTTATTTTTATGTATCGTTTATGTATAGTGTTATTTTTTTATTATTTAATATATATATATATATATATATATATATATATATTTGTTATAAAAGTATATTCTTATAAGGATTGTTTATGTGTAATATATAATTTTTTTTATCTAAATTGTTTCATTTTTATTTTTTAAAGCACATTTCCATTTGAATTACACCAATTTATTCTTATTTTTGTTATTAATTATTTTTAATATTCATATAAATAATTTACATGTTTTATTAATAATTTATTTTATACAATTTGTTTTGTTTCAAAATTTTGCTTGTATTATTTATCTATAGAATATATTTATTTTTTAATTATATTTCAGTTTTTTATAAGTATATTCTTATTTGTATGTATTGTTTATATATAGTGTTATTTTATTTATAATTTAATATTATTTGAAAATTCCGTTCCGTATTATTTAACATTATTTCCGTTTATTTTTATTCAACTTTTGTTTTATGATTTTTAATTTATATTAGTTTTGTTTCTAAAATTGTATTCTTATTTTTATGTATTATTTATATAATATTATCTAATTCTTATCTAAAGTGTATTTAATTTGTATTTTTAAAGCATGTTTCAATTTGAAGTGTACACATTTATTCTTATTTTTGTTAATATTAATTATTTTTAATATTCATATACATAATTTACATGTTTTATTAATAATTTATATTATATATATTAGTTTTTTCTAAAGTTTTATTTAACCTTTTATTTAATATTATTATTGTTTTGAAATTATAATACTTTTATTTAATTTTCTTGTTTGCTATTGCAACTGAATATGCACGTTATTGTTTTTGGTGTAGGGTGTATTTTCCTGTGGCATGACATTTAGATGAGTCTAGATGAACTTGAGAAGAATTTGAATTGTTTTTTACTTGTGTGCATTTGGCAAGTTTCACGTCTGACCTGTCGTGCTCTCCTCAGCATGTTAGGAACGCACATCATCCGCCATAATCCAGGGAATTTGCTGACAAATCGCTTTTATGCACCTTTATATAACCATGCGAGAGAGAGAGAGAGAGTGTGTGTGTGTGTGTGTGTGTGTGTGTGTGTGTGTGTGTGTGTGTGTGTGTGTGTGTGTGTGTGTGTGTGTGTGTGTGTGTGTGTGTGTGTGTGTGTGTGTACACAATACTACTGTATGTGTCTGTTGTCGGATTTGCGCATGTTTGGGTATGTTCATATTTTTATGTGCTCTCTTGTGTAAATGTCACCTTTGGCTGGGTCTGGCCTCTCTCTCTTTCTCTCTTCGCCGCGCCAGGGTTATTACAGAGTCTGTCGGATACACCTCGGATCAGCAGAGCCTCATGGGAGGGATTGGGAGAGACGTGGATGTAATGATTGTGTATTTCTGAGGCCGCACTCTCTTTCATAGATCAGTCTGTCTGAATCTCGGGCCAGTGACACAGCGATTTCTTTTTTCCCTTTCTCTTGTCAAACAACCTCAGAGAGTGAAAAAAGTGTCTGGTCATCTTAGCCAACTTGAAAGAAATTCAATCAATAAATCGGAAGAAACTACGGAAGCCTGTTTGCACCACAGTACAAAAATAAATTAATTAAAAAGTAACTGTGACTTTTTAAAAAGTTGGAATTGCTAGATATGAACTCAGAATTATGAGGGAAAAAGTCGGAATTGTAAGATATAAGCTCAGAATTGTGAGGAAAAGGTTGGAATTGCAAGATATAAACTTAGAATTGTGAGGGGGGAAAAGTCGGAATTGTGAGATATAAACTCAGAATTGTGTGGAAAAAGTCGGAATTGCAAGATATAAAAGTTGTGAGGGGAGAATGTCGGAATTGTGAGATATAAGCTCAGAATTGTGAGGAAAAAAGTTAGAATTGCGAGATACAAACTCCAAATTGTGAGTGGAAAAAAGTGGGAATTGCAAGATACAAACTCAGAATTGTGAGAAAAAAGTCAGAATATTAAAATATAAACTCACAATTGTGAGGGTAAAAAATTTTGGAATTGCGAGATGCAAACTCAGAATTGTGAGTGGAAAAAGTCAGAATTAAGACATAAATTCAGAATTGTGAGGGGAAAAAGTCAGAATTGCGAGATATAAACTGAGAATTGGGAGGAAAAATTTGGAATTGCGGGATATAAAATCAGAATTGCAAAGAGAAAAGTCTGAATTATGAGATGTAAATGCAGAATTGTGAGGGGAAAAGTCATAATTGCGAGATATGAGTTCAGACTTGTGAGGGGAAAAAGTTGGAATTGTGAGATATAAGCGTTTATAAGAAAAATATCTTTATTGCCTGCAAATGTTTTTTTACAGATATTCTTACTTATTAAGAAGAGCACAGATAATATAATAAATCAGACAATTTCTTTATACTCAGTGATTTTTACATTGTATTGTAGGTGGTTGCTATGCCGTTTGGTGGTTTAAAGTGCATTTCTTTGTGGTTTCTAGGGTGTTCAGGTTGGTTGCTATGGAGTTATGAGCAGTAGTAATTGCGATGCATCTCTGGTGAACTCGTAAGGAACTTTGGCATTAATTGCAATATTCCTGTGGCTTGCTAACGTTGGCGTTTCTGGCAGTCGCAGTGCTGCTGTGTTCAATGGTAAAGATGGGCTGCTGGCAGGTGCTGTAGTTTGTGTTCACATTAGAAACAGCTGCACCCATTTACTTCTAATCTACAATCTAAGTAATCTGGCATTCTGTCACAGATACTATTCTAGTGTATTCCAGTCAATACTCCATTCCTCCAGCATGTGCTCTGGAAATGAGCTGTTCTCTGTCTAGACTTCTGTACTTTCAGTAACACAATTGCAGCTCTGTTTTTCCCGCTATAGAAAATAAACTTTTACAATCAGTTCATCTTACTTTTAGTATGCTGTTTAAGGGTTTGGTCAGACCTCATTTAGAAAAATAAGAATGTACCATGAGAATAAAAAACACAAATGAGATCTCCCTCGTATAATGTATTAATTGTTTCTCCATGACAGAAATTAGTTTAAATGAAGAGCAAATGGAGGTCTTTTCTTTCCTGGTTTCTCATTTTATTGTGTATCCCACAGAAAAAAAAAAAATCAGAAGCCAGCTTTACAGATTTGTGTTTTCCTGAGACATATGTGACATTTTATTTTATTTTATTTTTTAAATATATTTTTATTTTTTTTATTTTAAACCGCATAGGAAAGAAAAATCAAAAGCCATCTTCACAGGTTTGTAATTTAATTATTTTATTTATTTTATTTAATTTTATTTTATTTTAATCCCCATAGGAAAGAAAAATCAAAAGCCATTTTCACAGGTTTGCCGTTTTATATATTTTATTTTATATATAATTTTTGTTTTATTTAATTAAATTTCAAATTTTATTATTTTATTTTATTTTATCTTATCTTCTTATCTTATCTTATTTTACTTCATTTTATTGTGTATTGTTATTATTGTCTATTGACTTTATTTTATTTTATTTTATTTTAAAACCCCAATAGGAAGAAAAAATTAAAATGCTATTTTATTTATTTATTTATTTATTTATTTATTTTTTTTATTTCAAACCCCATATGCAAAAAAAAAAATTGTAAGCCATCTTCAAAGGTTTGCCATTTTATTTTATTATTTTATTATTTTATTTTATTTTATTTTAGTTCCTATTTTAGTTAGTTACATTTAATTTAAATTTAATTTTTTATTTCATTTTACTTCATTTTATTGTGTGTCCCACAGAAAAAAAGTCAGCTTCACAGATTTTTTATTTTTTTTTCTTGAGACATATGTGACATAACTAATACTTATTTTATTTTATTTTATTTTATTTTGTAATTTACAATTACTATTACTGGCTGAGCTTTTCCAAGAAACTGAAGTCTATAATCAAATTCTTCTAAGACTAAATAATCCAAACTATGCAGTTTATGTGTTTATTTGTACTGTGAGAGTTGCCTCATTTGTGATTAACTTTATTACTCCTAAAAATGTTGTTATATAAAAGAAACATGATAAATCTATGAAGTCTCCTAAGCTACGAAAGAGCAATCCCTGAGCAATAAAGTTATCCTCTGGGTGCTGCTTTATTCACACTCCCATGTATAAACAGAGAAAGAGGAGGCATATCTAAGAGTTAATGATATTTACGGGAGCAGTTTTACAGGCCCGGCAGCAGTAAGGCGGTCCAGCAGCCTTGAGCCGCATCCAGACCTCTGATGAACTGATAAAACACTGGAGTGCACATTCACGCTGGCGCCGAAGATGACACAGCCATGCCATGCAGACGTGGCCAGACCCACAAGCCACAACAGCACCATGAGCTCATGCTGCTGAGAACGGGACAGGCCCGTTTGCTGACTAACAGCACCAGAGATGAACTGGGGAAAAATGTGGGGGAACCTGGTTTATGGGGCATCTGCGGGACTCAATACCTGTCATCTTGAGGGCTGAAGTCGGGTCAGATTCTGGAAAGTAAAAACTGAGGTCAGAGTGAGTTTATTCAAATGGGAGGGATGTATATGAAGTTCAGTTGAGCTCAATCCGACCCCACCCTGCTGTCACCCCTCATGGCCTCTGCTGTAGTCTGTGCCAGAGGTCACACCCTTCAGTCAAACCCTGAAGTATCACCTTTATCACAGATGTTTGTCCTAAAAGAGATAGCAGCACATAAATGAGACTATTGTTGATATATAGTGAAGGTATGGTCACATTAGAAAAACAATAATTTATTAAATTAATTTTAAATTAAATTTATTTAAATTTATTCTATTCTATTTCATTTAATTTTTGATTCCATTTCACTTTATTTTATTTCATTTAGTTTCACTTCTTTTTTTTATTTTGTTTGATTTAATTTCATTTAATTTCATTTCACTTTTATTTCATTTAAATTCTTTTCGTTTATTTTCATTTATTTCACTTCACTTCATTTTTTCATGTTTTTCTTTATTTTATTTTATTTCACTTCATTTTATATATTTATTTATTTTTTATTTTGTTTTGTTTCATTTCATTACATTTTAATTCTTTTCATTTAATTTCATTTATTTCACTTCATTTTTTAAATTTGATTTAAATTCACTTTGTTTAATTTTGTTTTATTTTTTCATTTAATTTAATTTTACTTCTTTTTATTTCATTTAATTTGATTTAATTGTACTTCATTTGATTTTGTTTCATTTTTTATTTCATTTCATTTTATTTTATTTATTTTAGTTTTATTTCATTACATTTCATTTTATTTAAATTCTTTTTGTTTATTTTCATTTATTTCACTTCACTTCATTTTTTGCTTTTTCATTTCACTTCATTTTATTTTGTTTCATTTCATTACATTATCAGTTCTTTTAATTTCAATTCAACATTTCAATTCTTTTAATTTAATTTAGTTCACTTCACTTCATTTTTTAAATTGTATTTAATTTCACTTTGTTTAAAAAAAATTTAATTTAATTTTATTTTACTTCATTTTATTTAATTTAAACTTTATTTCATTTAATTTGATTTAATTGTACTTCATTTGATTTTTTTATTTTATTTAATTTTATTTTATTTCATTTAGTTCCACTTCTTTTTTTATTTTGTTTTATTTCATTTCACTTAATTTTATTTCATTTAGTTTTATTTCATTACATTTCATTTTATTTAAATTCTTTTTGTTTATTTTCATTTATTTCACTTCACTTCATTTTTTGCTTTTTCATTTCACTTCATTTTATTTTGTTTTATTTCATTTCATTACATTATCAGTTCTTTTAATTTCAATTCAACATTTCAATTCTTTTAATTTAATTTAGTTCACTTCACTTCATTTTTTAAATTGTATTTAATTTCACTTTGTTTAAAAAAAATTTCATTTAATTTAATTTTACTTTACTTCATTGTATTTCATTTTAATTTTCTATTTCATTTAATTTGATTTAATTGTACTTCATTTTATTTTGTTTTATTTTTATTTTTTTTACTTTATTTTATTTTATTGTGTTTTGTTTTATTTTATTACATTTTATTTTCTTTTATTTTAATTCTTTTCATTTAATTTCACTTCATTTTTTTCATTTTATTTTATTTTATTTCATTTCATTTTTTTAAATTTTATTTATTTCATATTTCACTTTATTTTATTTTATTCCATTTGATTTAGTTTCGTTTTCATTTCATGTCATGTCATTTTTTTTTTGTACCCCACAGGAAAGGATGTGACATTACTAATAATATTTTATTTTATTTTATTTTATTTTAATTTCATCATTACTGGGATAATTATAATTTATATTGTAATAATTTACAATTACTACAATGACGAATCTACATGTCAAATCTGATTTTGTTGAGAAATCTGTTATTATGTGAATTCCTGTTGAAATGACTGGATATCGTCCATGAAAATTTGACAAACAAAAGATAAATGTGACTGCTCCTTAAGAGCAGAAAGCTGTGAAATAAATGTTGAGTACATAGCTCAGATCATTTGGTCTTGGCAAGATTTGATGAGACATATTTGAGTTATAGAGGATTATTAGTGTTTTACTTTAAAAAAATCAGAGAAGCATGAGAGTCTCAATTTGCTCTTCATCTCATCTAGGAGAAAAAACTGAGATATTAAGATGATCTCATTTGTGACTTTTCTTTATACGTAAGTTGATTCTGAGAGTTCACCACCCACCGACCACATTAGAAAACTTTGACACTTATAAAACTAGAGTTTTTTCTAGGCCAAAACATCTGAGAAGATAGAGGGTCTTCATTTCGGTCTCGTTGATGTCTTGGAAAAGCAATTAGGATATTAAGAATGTCTAATTTGCGATTTTTATTTCCTGTGTTGGTTCTCAGAGTTCTCCCTTTACCAACCTCCTACCGACCACAAAGCGATTGTGATGGAAGCCACGACGAGCGGCTCGTGTTGTCAGAAACCACACGCCGGCTTTGTTGTGGTCACGCGTGCGCCATGTCAACGTGCGCGTTCAGCCCGGCAGACGATACTGTAATAGTTGGCTGTAATTGCTCTAGTCGGATGGAGGAGTTTCGACACAGTGTGGTTTATTCCGGGCGAGCGCTTGGATCTCATTCCTCGTCTAGCGTTGGTGGACCTCCAGGGAGGTGCAGTGCACTGGAGCCGTTTCCTAGGCAACCTTTTTTTTTCATCTGGGCTTTGAAATGAGGACCTGATGTGATTGTTAGCAGCTTGGGCTTGTGCCATTGAGTATGCGGCTCTGTCTCAGCCTTCACTTCCCTGAAATGACATGACATCACCGATTCCCACGACTGACATCCCGTCTGATGGACGCACATTAGCGCGCCGTCGATACGAAATATGCTTACGTAAGGGGTTTGGTGATTCGTAATAGATTTATTCCGTTTTGTTGGGAATCTGTGTTATGAAGAGACTGCATCGACTATTTGAACATGTTTTTAATGCCACTTGTAATCATTTGTTGTAGGTTTAAGTGAAGTGCATAATTATATTTTCAAGTGCTATCATCGTCTACAGTCATAGCAATCCAATTCAAGCAAGCATCACTGTTACTATTAATAAAAAAGGACAAACACGTCCCACAGACTGGGCTCGAGTCATAGCTAAGGTCTAGAACACCCTAGCAACTTTACACCAGGCCAAAAGCAGAAAATAGAATTTTCATTCAGTGTTTCTGTAAAAATACTGATAAGATAATAATAATACTACGAATTCTACAACTAATAACAATATAAAACACACTAATGATTAATGAGCTGCTGGGTTCATGAATATTAATCACATTGGCTGCATTCGCTCAAACTGATTTGCTGAAATCAAAACAGGGATGATAATAGGTCAGCGCCAGCCAATGAGATTGCCGTTTGTGCATTAGTTCCACCCAAGGGCATTGAATTTGCGACTACTAAATTCTCTCTAGCAATAATTTTGATATGTGACCCTGGACCACAAAACCAGTCATAAGGTTAAATTTGACAAAACTGAGATTTATACAGCATATGTAAGCCCAATAAATAAGCTTTCTATTGATGTATGGTTTGTTAGGAAAGGACAATATTTGGCTGAGATACATCTATTTGAAATCAGAAATCTGAGGATGCAAAAAAATCGAAAAGACTGAGAAAATCACCTTTAAAGTTGTCCAAATTAGGTTCTTAACAATGCATATTACAAATCAAAAATTACATTTTGATATGTTTACAGTAGGAATTTTACAAAAAATCGTCATGGAACATGAACTTTACTTAATTTCTTAATGATTTTTGGCATAAAAGAAAAATCAAAAATTTTGACCCATGCAATGTATTTTTGGCTATTGCTACAAATATACCCCAGCGACTTAAGACTGGTTTTGTGGTCCAGGGTCACATATGTGTATGTAACCACTGTTGTTGTCATTTTGGCCACATATAAAATAGGTCATACCAGTGATATTACCTGAGAAGTTGAAGTAAATATGATATAAAACTGCTTTCGAGGATGTACAATTAGTGTCACCAACTGAATTGCATTGGTCAAACTATTTAAAATACAGTGAATTAAGCAATGAACTCAATCCATCTAACATGTATTTTGAGGTGTAGCTCGTCTTTTTAATGAAGTGTTTTGACTAGTTAGCAGTAAACCGGTTACCTGACCTGAATATGTTCGTAGATTTGTGTTCCATTTGGAATGGAAATTTTTTATATTTTATTTGTAAACATACTTTTTTCTTATTTCAGATAATGTCATAAAACTAGCGTGCTAAGCTATTAGTGTCGTGATTAGTGATAGTGTCGTGTAAACATGGCTGAAGACGTGAAAAGCGAAGGAACAGACATACCGAATCGGTTGAGTGAGTCGTTTATGCTGCAAGTGCACCGATTGATTCAAAGTTGTGAGTTTGATCATTCAGTTCAAGTTCAGTTAAAATAAAACAAATCAAAATAGCCATTAATTTTCAAATTTCAACATCACTTGTAATGGCTTTACAAAGCACGTATAATCATTTGATTTTGATTGGCACTTACTCGGAGCAGGTTTGCAAATCATTTGATTTAGATCAAAACTGGGGTTTCATGAATCTTTTGATTCAGATCGGAAATTCTGTGTGGGTCTTATGCCCCGTGTCTAGGGAACGTTAAGGGAATAATAAAAAGAATTATTGTGGTTCTGGATTCCCAAGAAAATTAACAGTAAATCACTCCGGTCGGTGACCAAACAAGCATACCAATTAAGTAAACAAAATTGTGATGTTTATTAAAGATTATTCGTGAAACATAGAAAGCATCTCTTTGGGGTGGCCACAGGCTAACATAACAAACAAAAGGGACCTGGGAAGAAAAATGGCAATTAAATAACCTAATCACATTGAAAAAATAAAATACAGCCAGCTTACCTAACTACCTAACCAAAAATATAACCCAACAGATCTACACAAAAGAAAAGGGCAGGACACCCCTTCGCTCTGTTTTACTAGGTCACGATCTGAAATGATGGTTTGCGAAGCATGTTTGGGACTCCAGAGCATGTATGGCGAATCATTTAATTTGAATTGGAACTTTTATTCAGATCAGGACTTCAAATCACGTATCGCAAATCATTTGATTTAGGTTGAGACTTCGCAGCGTGTATCGTTATTTTAGATCAGAACTTCACAAATCATTTGATTCAGATCGGGACTTCGGAGCGGGTTTACAAATCATTTAATTTACATTGGAACTTTGCGTATCGCGAATCATTCGATTTAGTTTGGAACTTCAGAGCGGTTTCGTGAATCTTTTGATTCAGATCGGCACTTTGGAGCAGGTTCATGCATCTTTTGATTCAGATCCAGATTTCGTTCGGAGTGGGTTGGTGAATCATTTGATTCAGATTGGGACTTCGGAATGGGTTCATGAATCATTTAATTTAGATCGGAACTTTGTAAACAGTTTTGTGAATCTCTTGATTCAGATCGGGTCTTCGGAGTGGGTTTGTGCATGTTTTGATTCAGATCAGGATTTCGTTCAGAGTGAGTTGGTAAATCATTTGATTCAGATTGGGACTTCGTAGCGGTTTTGTGCATCTTTTGATTCAGATCGGGATTTAGTTCAGAGTGGGTTGGTGATTCATTTGATTCAGATTGGGACAGATTGGGAACGGGTTCACGTATCATTTAATTTAGATCGGAACTTTGTAAACAGTTTTGTGAATCTTTTGATTCAGATCAGGTCTTCAGAGCGGGTTTGTGCATCTTTTGATTCAGATCGGGATTTAGTTCAGAGTGGGTTGGTGATTCATTTGATTCAGATTGGGAACGGGTTCACGTATCATATAATTTAGATCGGAACTTTGTAAACAGTTTCGTGAATCTTTTGATTCAGATCAGGTCTTCAGAGCGGGTTTGTGCATCTTTTGATTCAGATCAGGATTTCATTCTGAGTGGCTTGCTGAATCATTTGATTCAGATCGGGTCTTCGGAGCGGGTTTGTGCATCTTTTGATTCAGATCAGGATTTCATTCTGAGCGGGTTGGTGAATCTTTTGATTCAGATTAGGACTTCTGAACGGGTTCACAAATCATTTAATTTAAATCGGAACTTTGTGAGCAGTTTTGTGAATCTTTTGATTCAGATCGGGTCTTCAGAGCGGGTTTGTGCATCTTTTGATTCAGATCAGGACTTTGTTCGGAGTGGGTTGGTGAATCATTTGATTCAGATCGGGACTTCTGACTTCTGAGTGTGTATTGCTAATCTTTTTTCTGATTTCTTTCTTTTTTCAAAACATCAAGCATGAAAAGAGTGAAGGTTTAGTTGCATATGCGAGTGATTTACTCACATTGTTGAAGGTCCAATACAAATGTTTTAGCTGTTTTTCATCTGAAAATGGCTGCAAATCATCTTGTTTCTTTCTCCTAAAAGTTTTCCTGTTGTTGGTTGGGTATTTGATAACAACTGGCTTATGGCTGTTGACATTCAGTATAGTGGTCCAAATAGGATGAGTGCCATTTACAGCACTTTTAGATTCTGTACAGAGGCCATATTTTAGCACATATTTATTTAATTTTGTAGCTTTTTTTTTTAGAAAGTTTTGGTTTTACATGATCATTTTCACCTTCTCTCTGACCCCCAGAAATAAACAGGCTGTTTTTGCTGCAGTACCATTTAATGATGATGTTATGAATGGCTAACCTCTTCAGATAAATGATTAACAACGCCTCCACTAAAGCTGATGAATACCGTATTTGTGTTATTATGTAAACACTGATGGTCATATCAGGGGTTTAGCACTAAGGCACTTTTTCCCTGAAGATTTCTACTTGTTTTGCCAACATTTTTACTGGCTCTAACACAAACAATTCTAAATGTTTATTATTATTTTAAATTATAATTGTGACCTTGAACCACAAAACCAGTCTTAAATAGCACGGGTATATTTGTAGCAATAATCAAAAATGCAGTGTATGGGTCAAAATGATCGATTTTTCTTTTATGGCAAAAATCATTAGGATGTTAGGTAAAGATCATGTTCCATGAAGATATTTTGTAAATTTCCTACCATAAATATATCAAAAAATATTTTTTGATTAGTAATATGCATTGTTAAGAATTTAATTTGGACAACTTTTCTCAATATTTAGATTTTTTTGCGAATTTATTCAGCTTTCAGATGTATAAATCTCAATTTAAAAAAAATCAACCCTTATGCCTGGTTTTGTGGTCCCGGGTCACATATTATTATATATTATAGAAATATTGAGAAATACTTTATAGAGGGTTAAATACCTAAATAGTAAATATTAAAAATAAATGCAATAAATAAATAAAATATTTTCATAATTATTTCTTTACAAAGACAATTTACAACAATTTGCAATTGCTGAAAACCTTACAGTTACTATAACTGTAATGGAATAAACTCATAAACACTTTTGCTGTAATTTGACCATTTAAAAGCTTAAAAATATCTTTTTTATGAATTTGTCAAAATATGAAAAACTTTTTTAGTTGCTGAGTAAATATTTAGTTATAAGTTGCTATTTAGATTTAGCTTAGATTATTTAAATGAAGTATTTACAAGATATATTTTCTGTTTTCCCCCCCCTATTTAAAACATTAAATACAATATATTTACATGAAATGTTTTCTGGTTTTTCCCTTTTTTTAGATTTAGTTTTTTAATATATTTTTTGGATTTAGATTTTAATTATAAAAAATCTTCGTATTCTACTTGTTCTTATTCTGTTGCTTTAATTAGACAATTTAAAAAGCTTAAAAATATATTTTTTTATGAATTTGACAGATTTAGTTTAAGATATTTTTTTAGATTTAGATTTTAATTATAAAAAATCTTCGTATTCTACTTGTTCTTATTCTGTTGTTTTAATTAGACAATTCAAAAAGCTTAAAAACATTTTTTTTTGTTATAAATTTGACATAAAATATGACATACTTTTAATAAAGTTGCCAAAAAATGCCATTACAAAGGTAAAAGCAAAATTCCCCTGTAAATCACTTTAAGGAGTCAAATATCACCTCGTAAAGGGGAAGGAAAATTTTTGATCAGATTTTTTGCTTATTAATTAGAAGGTGCTCCCGAACAGAAAAGTAAGGTTTATAAAGTTTTAAATATGGATATTTTTCTTACACAAATGCATCAATTCACTCCAGAAGGCCTTTATTAACCCCTTGAGCTTTGTGGAGTACTTTTTATGATGGATGGATGCACTTTTTTGGGCTTCAAAATCTCAACACCCATTCACTGCCATTATAAAGCTTGGAAGAGCCAGGGCATTTTTTGTATATAACTCTGGCTGTATTCGTCCGAGAAAAGAAAGTCATATACATCTAGGATGGCTTGAGGGTGATTAAATCAAGGGGTCATTTTCATTTTTAGGTGAACTAGTACTATAATTTTTTTTTTTTTTTTTGCCATTTTATGTTCCACGTTTATCTCTCTCTCTTTGTGAATATAAGCTCAAGTAAACTTTATACATTCAGCTGAATGAATCTCAGAGCAGATACAATGTCAACACAGAACAGCAGGAGGAGTTCTCGCTGTAATCGCATCTTTATTCCGATCTGAGCCGTTAATCGCCGCTGCAAAGGCATCGCAGAGCGTTGACAAATGTGCGTCAACGCTCCTGCCAAAACACAGACGGAACAGACTTCGGGCGAGCAGCGTTGTCGGCTTCCCAGGAGAAATTTCTAGTCCAAATGTTCGTCCACTCACACAGCAGAGCTGGCAGCGACGCTGGCCCGCCAGAACGGGATCCTCATTACCGTTCCCTGTAGCGGATTTGCCTCCTGGGGACGTGCGGTGGGGTAACTATTAGCCCCTCCATCCCATCCCAGGACCCCATGCTGGTGACCCAGACTGTGTATTGTCCCGTTTAAGAGGATTGCAGAGTGGTCCCCGAATCTCCAAATGTCCTGAACTGACCCCAGGTGCATTATGTGTACTTTGGTCATGTTAGTCTCTTCTGCAAGTAATTCAGTTGCTAATATATTGTGGTTTGCCGTTTTATGCGCTAACAGATGGATGTTCATGGCAGGCTGCGTCCAATGTTCCCAAACTACTAAATGGGAACAGTAATGAGAGGAAAAGTGTTTTTAATTAATTACTTTATATCCAAATTTGTTGGCTGGGTTAGTTTGAAGCACCACACTTTGACAGTCTCTCTAGCGTTTGTTCGATTTTTGCTTTTATATTAGAGTTGCAGCTTAATGGACTAACTAAAAATAGTGATGCTACCAACCATATTTTTCAGTAGCGAGACCACAGCTCATTTGAGTAGCAAATACAACTACTTTTTCTAGCAAATACCAGTGTGACAAAATGCTATTTTGCTTTTTTTTATGTCAAATTCCTGCACAGATTCATTTTAGTGAATCAAATTGTACAGATGGTTCATCTCACTGAACTAGCTCCAAAATGAGTCCTCACTTAGAAGTCACTTTTAATTTGTTTTATTAAACTATTTAGTTAGAAGTTGCTGAGTAGATTTAGCTTAGATTATTTAAATGATATATTATTTTAATTAAGTATAATTAAATAAGTATTTACAATATATATTTACATTATATATTTTCTGTTTTTTCCCTATTTACAATATATTTACATAATTTTTTTTTCAGATTTAGATTTTAGTTTTTGTCTTTTACTTCCTTGTTATATTTAAATATTTAGGTAAAAGTTGCGAGATTTAGCTTAAATTTATTTTATTTACAGTATATATTTACATTATATGAATATTTTTTCAGCTATTTACAATATATTTACATTGAATATTTTCTATTCTAAATAGATTTTTTTATTTAGATTTTAGTTTTTGTCTTTTAATGATAAAAATATTTATACATATTTATTTAGTTGCATATTTATTGTTATTTATTTAGTTATTGCTGAGTCCCTGCACACAAAGCTTTTACTTCCTTGTTATATTTCAATATTTAGTTAAATGTTGCTTTTTAGATTTAGCTTAGACGTTTAAATGATATATTACTTAAATTAAGTATTTACAGTATATATTTACATTGTATATTTTCTGGAGGTTTTTCCCCCAATTTACAAAATATTTAATTTGATTTTTTTTTAGCAGCTGAGTCCCTGCATACAAGTCTTTTACTTCCTTGTTATATTGAAATATTTAGTTAAAAGTTGCTATTTAGAAGTATTTTCAATATATATTTAGATTATATATTTTCTGTTTACATTGTATATTTCTGTTTTTTTTTCACCTATTTACAATATATTTACATTTAATATTGTCTGTTTTTTAGATGTATTTATTTTATTTATTTTTTGTTTAGATTTTAGTTGTTGTCTTTTAATTATAAAAAATATTTATAAATATTTGAGTTATTTTTTTATTTATTTAGATTTGAGTTTTTGTCTTTTAATATAAATATAAATATTTATAAATATTAATTTAGATTTTTTTCTTAGTTGCTGAGTCCCTGCACACAACTCTTTTACTTTCTTGTTATATTTAAATATTTAGTTAAAAGTTGCTATTTAAAAGTATTTTCAATATTTTCTCTTTTTTCACATATTTACAATGTATTTACATTAAAGGTTTTCTGTTTTTTAGATTTATTTATTTAGTTTATTTATTTTTATTTAGATTTTAGTTTTTGTCTTTTAATTACAACAATATTTATAAATATTTAAGTTTTTTTTAATTGCTGAGTCCTTGTTATATTTAAATATTTAGTTAAAAGTTGCTATTTAGATTTAGGTTAGATTATTTCAATGATATATTATTTAAATGAAATATTTACAATATGTATTTACATTAAATATTTACTTTTATTTTTTTCCCGCCTTTTTAGATTTAGTTTTTTTTTTTAGATCTTTTTTTATTTGGATTTTAGTTTTTGTCTTTTAATATAAATATAAATATAAATATTTATAAATATTCTTTTTTCTTAGTTGCTGAGTCCCTGCACACAAGTCTTTTACTTCCTTGTTATATTTAAATATTTAGTTAAAAGTTGCTATTTAGAAGTATTTTCAATATATATTTACATCATATATTTTCTGTTTACATTATATATTTTATGTTTTTTAGATTTATTTATTTTGTTTATTTATTTAGATTTTAGTTTTTGTCTTTTAATTATAAAAAATATTTATAAATATTTATTGAGTTATTTTTTAGCAGCTGAGTCCCTGCACACAAGTCTTTTACTTCCTTGTTCTATTTAAATATTTAATTAAAAGTTGCTCTTTAGATTCATCTTAGATTTAATAAATGATATGTTATTAAAATTAAATATTTACACTATATTTAGTTTATGTATGTTTATCTTTATTTAGACAAATGAATGCTATCACCATTATTATTTCTGTCAAATTAATATTGCTCAGATTGCTAAAATAAATATGTTTTTTCTCTCTCTCTTTGTTTTAGAATTATTTTAACTATTTGGTCTTTTATTTCTACAAAATAGTTTTAAATATGTATTTAGCTATTTTTTCAGTAACTGAATCACTGCACAAAAGGTTTTGTTTTTGTTTTATTGAAATATTTATTTAGAATTTGCTGATTAGATTTAGCTTATTTTTTTAATTAAATGTTATTTAAATGCATATATTAATATTGATTTAAATTTAAATATTTTATTTATTATTATTATTATTTTTTATTTTATTTTTTTTTTGCCATTTTTGTCCTTAATTATAAATATGTATTTAGCTACTTTTTAGTAGTTTAGCTAGTTATTTCATTTCAAATGTTTTTTATAGCCTAACTGTACTTTAGATTAATAATACAGTTAGTAAAATTGTAATTTGCGTACAGTGTTGACGAACATTATAGGTAACTTTCGTGTCTCTTGCCGACAACTAAAAGTTAAGAGTGCTTGTTTGTAAACATTGTAAACATAACTACAACCTGTCTGATTCAACTTTATTCTCTGTTTGACAAGAGAAAAATATCTAAATGTCGTATCCAGGGACTGATAATGCTGCTATTGTGCATCAAAACAATGCTGAAGAATCACAAATGTTGAAACCCATTAGCTTTTTTTCACTCAGAGGGTTAATTAGTTGTGTTTTGACTGGTTGTTTGAAACACTGACAGCTTGTTGTTTGTACTGTATATTAAGGCTGGATAAAGCTTCATTAAAGCAGCATTCCGAATCGATCTTCTCTTGTAACACACCATCTGTAAGAAGGTATTTGTAGGTAGAAGACACTCAGTTTTACTGATCTATTGCTGCCTTCAAGACCTCTTGGGAAGATTCTGTGAGTTTGTGAGTTGGATTTAGTGATTTTTGTTGCATCATTGTGTATTTCTCTCTCTCCCGACAAAGAATGGAAGCGTTTTTAATGCTTCCAACAAAGCATTAAAAATGAGTTAAAGATACACTTTACATTTTCCCTTTATGTGCTGACAGTGTACTTTTGGCGAAATTACAATCTGTGATGGCACAACGATGCTTTTGTAAAATAGTTAATGCAAGCATTGTTTAAACTATTACATTGTGGCCATGTAGTGGTCAAAAACATGCCGTGATCACAAGAAAATACACAGACGTCTCTTGGATATAAAATTGTATTTACTGCCTGTTTTCCAAGACGTTTAGTTTAGTGCAAGGTTTTTCAAACTGGGGTCTATGCATATGTGTAGGGGGAAAAATGTGTTAAAAGAAACAAAAGTAAACAAAGTAAACACATAATAATAATAAACTGAATTATTATTAAGAACTTAATAAAAAGTAAATAATAAAAAAAAGGTTTATTTAAACAAAAAATTCTTTAATTCAGTATTCATGGGAAATAATGTGTAAAAAGAAACAAAGTAAACCAATAATAATAATAAACTGAATTATTATTAAGAACTAAATAAAATGTTATTAATTGTAATATAATAATAAATTATTATTAATAATAATAATGCTTATTTTAATTAAAATCTTCAGTTAAATATTCATGGGAAATAATGTGTAAAAACAAACTAAGTAAATTAATAATAATAATAATAATAATAATAATAATAATAATAATAATAATAAATTGAATTTTTATTAATTATTAATAAAAAATGTTATGAAATAATGTAATAATAATATATTTTATTATTATTATTATTACATAATTATACATTTTATATATATATATATATATATATATATATTATTTTTAATAACAATAATTAGAATGTTTAAATTCTTAAAAATTTAATTATTATTATTATTATATTTTATACTTTTATTTTATTTAAATTAATAATAATAATTGATGTAATAATAATAATAATGTATTAAATAATCTATTATTATTATTACATTAATAATAATACTTCTATTTAATTAAATTAATACTAATGATAGATTATATAATACATTATTATTAATAATATTAATATTACATTATTTAATACTTTTTATTATTAATAATAATAGGTTGTTATTATTATTATTATTATTATTATTATTATTGTTGTTGTTGTTGTTGTTGTTGTTGTTGTTGTTGTTGTTGTTATTCCCTGGTTTAGTGAATCCACCACAAAATATGTACAAATACATATGGTGTGTATACATATGTTTTTTTATAAATACTCATACTCATACTATAAATAATCATTATTTAATACTACTTTTATTTAAATTAAATTAATAATAATAATGATAATACTAACAATTAAATCAATAATAATTAAGATTATTTCAAAAATTATTGCTATTATTATTATTATTATTATTATTATTATTATTAATTGAATTTATATTATTTATTTATTTATTAATAATAATAAATTATTTAATTATTATTATTTTTATTATTATTATTACCTGGTTTAGTGAATCCACCTCAAAATATGTACAATAATTATAATTAATTTAAAATTTTGAATTATAAAATTACAAAACATAATACTAGAACAATATTATGGTATATGTTTATTTTTATTAAATTTTAAATAATTAAATTATTATTATTACATTATTTATTTATATTTTTATTTTCATTAAATTCATAATAAATTGTTCAATACATTATTTATTAACTAATTAATAATATAATTGATCATAATAAATAATAAATCCAACATTTTTAATATTACATTATTTAAAAATACATTTATTTGAATACATTTTGTAGTAGTAGTAGTATTATTTTTGATTGTTATTACTGTTGTTGTTATTAATATTATGAATCTATTTTAAATATTATTTGTAACATTTACAAACATAAAATAGCAAAACATACTATGATACTAACTGGCTTCTGCCAATATATAATATATTATTATATTATTATAATAATATATATTATATATATATATATATTATTATTATTATTATTATTTATTTATTTATTTATTTATTTATTTATTTATTTATTTATTTATTTATTTATTTATTTATTTTATTTTTTTATTTCTAGGCCAAGGTTAGGAAGTCAGAATTACTACAGACCGTTATGACAGTGTTGTGTATGCCCTCATCTTGTAACTGAGTTCATTCCTACATGAAGGTCTCATTTACATCTTGTACAAAAGTTTTCATGACAAACTGGTCAGTAATCAGCACAAATAAGTGCCTACAATGACTTCTGAGAGTCTCTGCTATTGATATTGATAGTGGAGCATCCGTTAGCAGTCCAGCGCTCTCCAGTCACTCATTCTTGCTTCCTGTCGCAGGTAATTGATTTCATTAATCAGCGCTAATCGGGAACACGCTCCGTAACCACCAGGAATCAAGTGGGCAGCACAGGTGGAGAGAGTCCCGTGGCAGGCTGTTGACTTGTTAATTGTCAGAAGTCCTTTAATTAACATTCACAGACTGGACACGGGAGGACGGACCTGCCAATTGATAGCAAGGGTCTGGCATACGGGGAAGATCGTGGTTCCCATAACTGTTCAGCATTTACCAATGAGATTCGAGCTTCCATTGGCAGGTTTTAAAGCTAAACCTGTGCTTAAATAGCTGTTAAGCTATACCCGGCGTGCCGAATATGCGTCAAGCCACGCCATTTTAATCCTTTTCCGTCTTCTCTTAAATAAACTCCCAGCAGGATGTGCGTTTTATCGGTTCCCTCACAATTCCAAGAATGGCGTCATTACACTCGGCACTTCAAGCTCTCTGTCACAACCATGTAAAGCTTACAGGCCCATTACGCTCAACTGAAGGCTTAAGAAACAGCCGCCTCAGTACCCACAGAACGGAGAATTAAACCCAAGGTGCCACCGAGCCAAACGGTAACTGAAGTCCCTGAAAAGTAACCACTGAATAATTCATAATACAAATGCCTTTGCCAAAAGGTGGTTGGTTTACAAAAGGTGGGGCATGTATTATTTCCACCCCAACTGTGTCTTAAGTGCTTGTTTATTGCTGTTTACATCGATTGTTTGTGTTCGTTGTGTGTTTCTGTTAGCGAAGATTGGCACGTTTTTTAAAAGTTACGGTTTTAGGAAGTAAATGTAATGTTTAGTCTTGCTTTTAAAGGAATAGTTCTCTTAAAATTGAATGAATAAAGTTGATCAAACAACATAATATATATAATAGTAATATATAAAATTTGAATTGTAAAGTAATTATATGTATACATTTAAATTATATTTATTAATATATATTTATTTATTTATTGTAAAAATGAGAATTTAATTATAATAAAAATATATACATATTTTAATTTGTGTATAACAGTTTTTTGCACGCATTGTAGTACACAAAAAATATTTTAGAAATAATTAATATTATATAATAATTATAATATGTATATATTTCTATTATTTATATATAATATATATATATATATATATAAAAAAGAGAACTATAAGTGAAATGTGTAAATATTTATATTATTTATGTGTATATATAATTAGAATTAAATAATAATTATAGTATGTATATATTACTTTTTTACTATATATATCATGAGAATTATATAAAAATTAAAATATGTACATATTTCTATTATTTAAAAATTGCATATATATATATATATATATATATATATATATATTAGAATTATATAATTATTATAATATATAATATATCTATATATCTATTCATTACTATATATAATAAGAATAATATAAAAACATTTTTTATTATTAATTATTCATTTTTAGTTAATTAGAATAATTTTTGTTAACAAATACATGTTAACAAATACATGTTTGTTAATATACAAGATATAGTACGTGTGTGTGTTTTGTATTTTATAAAATGTATTACACAAAAATATTGATATCTATATTTTATTCTTTTCTGTTTTTTTAATTCTATATATATATATATTTTTAAATAAATGAACATATAGTATATTGTATATATTTATGTAATTACAATTATATATTATAGTAAATTAGTAAATAGTAAATATAGTAAATTAAATACATTTGTAAATAAATAAAAATAAACACATAAATAAATGTAAATAATTAATTTAAATATATCATCCACATATATTATATTGTATATATTTGCATAAGTACAATTATATATGATCATTTTTAATGCAATTTCTATTTTTATATATAGGTATATTTAATTAATAAATACAGTAAATTAAAGTAGTAAATAAGTAAACATAAATAAATGTAAATAATTAATTTAATTAATCATTTTTAATTTACACTGTCATTGTAATTTATAATTATAATAAATAAATAAATAAATAAATATAAATAAATAAATAAATCTCTCAAAATAGTGCCTTAATCTTGACAGTGTCTACCAATTTAGGATATACAACCAAACTGAAATTCATACGATTCAAGCTTCAGTACATTTTTGGGTGAACATTCCCTTTAGTTGTACAAGAGAGAGTCGGTTTATCTCATACACCGTGATATTCAATTGTTTTCGAAACACCCGCTGCACATCTACGTCAGCCGAAAACTTAAACACATTAGTTGCGGCGGGTCACCGCTAACACTTTTAACGCTCGGTTTTAAGACAGTCAGACATCTTTTCTTATTACATTAGTGCCGTTTTGGTTTCCCCTGAATGGGACACACGCTAAATGAAAGTTACTCTAATCAGAGGCCAGATTTTATTGCCGTGCCCTCGGCGGCGAGCTTTTTATGACTGACTGTGGACCCGTGAAGCGCCGAGGGACGTTAGTTTATCTTCGTTGCTAGTTTTGATAGAGTGCTTGCTCAGCACGGAGGGCATTAGGCTCATTATTGTGCCGCTGCTATCAGGAGATGAGACTTCAGCGCTACTGCAGGAAAACACAATATTCAGCCCCTCGCAGCGGGATCTTATTTACCACCACAAAAGATGGCTCCAGCATCGATAAAACGCAGCGGACGTTTGCGTGACTCTCGCTCGCTTGTGATTTTTATTACATCTTGTTGATCTGGGTGAACTGTTGTGGAAAGTGCTGTCGCTAGTTTGATCATGTAGACATGGAGCATTAGAAAACGCTCCTTCCGAGTCGTATATCTCCACCTTCAATTTGCAAGCAACTTCTTTGTTATTACTGGGCGGATGTGAGTGCATTTCCCCTGCTCATTTCCCTGTGTGCCAAGGGTAATCAGACTGTTGTGTCTAAGTGTGTGTATCTCTTTCTCTCTCTGCATGTCAGTAATGCTCCACACACACACACAGAGAGAGAGAGAGTTGGTCTTGGCGCTGTGGTCGTGCCGGTGTGCCAATCCGGCCCGGAGCCGCGGCACTTACAAGCCCCCTTGTGCTAGATAAAACATTCAATCCCAGCCGGTTTGTCACTTGACGGCTGTTGTCAGATGTCAAAACAAAGATTTTCGTCATTACTGAACACAGAGTCATCGTGTACAGTATTAAGTGTAACTAAAAGCAGCAACGCCACTAACTCAACTACATTTTTCAGTAGCGTGACTGCGGCTCGGGTGTTTTCAAAACAATGCAGCTTTTTCTAGAGAAGCCAAGTAGCAGGACAACTTTATTTTAGGTCACATTTTGTTGTGATGAACTGGAAGGATTTAAAAAAAGGGCTTCTGTTTTGTAGCAAAATATTTAGTAAAATGCTGCTGAATTTTGTAGATGAAGGTATTTTAACAGATATGTTTATCATATTTATAAGTTACATAATAATAATAATAATATTATTTAATATGTATAATATTATTTATTATTGTTATTAAAATAACAATAACAAAATATATACAATAATAGACATTGTGTGTTATTTATATATTTTTTTATTCTTAATTATATATAATATAATATATTATATTATATATATAATAAATAATTATATAATATTTATATTTAGAGGTTTTAACTAAATATATAAATACATAATATTTTCTGTTATAATTTTTAAATAAGATATATAAATTGAGTGTGCAAACACATTATTTATGTAATTATTTTACATTATTATACACAATATTGTACAGTACTATGATTATTCATTGTTAATTAAAAAACTATAAAAAATAATAAATATACTAAAAAATTGAAAAAAATTACATTTATATAATAATGTATTACATATAATATTTATTTAGTTGTTTATTTATATTTAGATGTGTATATAAGGTAAAAATATAATCTTTAATTTACTTCTGCATTTATTATTAATCATACTATCATTTATATTTTAAGAAATTGAGAATAAAGTAAACATAAATTGTATCTATATATTTTATTTATTTATTTATTTATTTATTTATTTATTTTCAAATAAATAATATATAAATTTAAATTTATAATATTAAAATATTAATTTTAATAATAAGAAGAAAATGAGAATAAATCAGAAAATGTACACATAAAAAATAAAACTTTATTTATTAATTTACTACTATATTTATTATTATTATTATTTTAATAATCATACTGTCATTCATAATATTTTTAGAAAATGAGAATAATAAAATTACACATAAATTACATCTATCTATTTTTTATACTTAAATGTGTATATAAGGTAAATATATAAATAATATTAATACAATCTACAAATGCATAATTAACTTCTATGTTTATTATTATTATTAATCATACTCTCATTTATAATCATTTATATTTTAATAAGAAGAAGAAATTGAGAATAAATTGGAAAATATCCACTGTTTATATATACATTATTTATTATGTATTTATTTATATTTAGATGTGTATGTAAGGTAAATCAATAAATTCTATAATAAATGAAATCTACAAATGTATATATAATTTACTTCTGCATTTATTATTACTAATCATACTATCATTTATATTTTTACATTCATTCATTTATTTAAATATGTCTGAATGGATTGGGATTGCAACCTGTGAGTTCAGACTTTACCAAAGGGAGACCTTTGGAGACCTTGAGTCAGCAGTATGACCCATCATCCATCCACGTCTGCAGACCGACCCGTTCTCTATTCCAGCATTGAATGTGTGCTTTACTGAGTCTAGCACAGGAACCTAAACGGCCTCCTCATTAGCTCCCCGCATGGGGCGCATGACCGCCCGTGGCTCTCTGCGTCCTCAGACAGAGTAATCCTGTCTCATTTTGTGTCTCTTTTGCCTGCCATCTGACCTCTGCCTGCCTGCTTGCCTGCTTGTATTTTTCAGAGGCGGCCGAATGCATTTTCAGACAGAAAGCCAGTTCTTCTGGTGGTAAGCAGCTGTTGACAGTGTCCATGTGTCTGTCTAAGAGATGTAGATTTTGGCTTCCAGGGACTGTTTGTTTATGGGTGTGTGTGTTTGTCCTTGAGTGGTGAATGACCATCACGCTGCAGTGTTTGTGTTTAATGGGAATTGTGTGTGTGTTGTTTGTGATTGCAGAGTGCAGCAGCAGCTCCGAGTCCTGTCCTTGGAAACATGCCCCCAGGAGAGGGGATGCCGGTCGGCCCTGTTCCTCCGGGCTTCTTTCAGGTACACACACAAAGACATGGAAAGCTGTGATCTTAACAGACTTATCTGCCATATATCTAAACTTTGGTCAAGTTGAGTACATTGCAGTGTGGGTATATGTTCTTCCATATAGTTTTTGTGGCCTTATATAGGGCCCTATGATTTCCTTGATGCTGAAAAGGTGGATGGAATCACAGAATCCTGTCATAAAAATGGAATTTACTGTATTTAAATATTATTCCTGCATCTTCTGTGTGTCTGTGTGAATGAATGGCGCAGACGCGTTTTTGTTTATTACACACATACTGAAGCGTGCGTGACGCTCGCAGTGTTTTTAGCATCTGCCGTCTCGATATATGAGTACGTGAAAACATGAACATCATCTCTAGAACTGCTCTGGGGGTCACTTCATGAGCATTTTACCATTTCTTCTGAGAAAAGCTTTGGTAAGGAAGCTTGTTTCCGCCACTGAATAAAAACTAAAAGGTAATTGCTACTTTTTATCTCACAATTCTGACTTTTTTACAGTTTACATCTTGCAGTTATGACTTTTTTACTCAGAATTAAGAGATATAACCTTGCAATTGTGAGTTATAAAATCAGAATTGTGAGATATAAATGCGCAATTCTGAGAAATAGTCGCAATTCTGAAAAATGAAGTCATAATTGTTAGATATAAACTCTCATTTGCGACTTATAAAGACAGAATTGCTAGTTGTGATTGCAATTCTGATTTTATTTCTTGCAATTGTGTTTATGTCTCGCAATTCTGACTTCATAACTTGCAATTGTGAGTTTAGATCTCACATTTCTGATAAAAAACTCAGAATTGCGAGTTTGTATCTAAAAAAGTTAGAATTGTGAGATAAAAAGTTGCAATAACATTTTTTATGTATATTTTTCATTGGTGGCTTTCATACTATCATCACATCATATAAAAACAGGTCTTAACAGCAACTGGTCAAAAAAGTTTGGCTTAACTTGAAGAAATTGTGACAGAAATATATTACTTAATGCAATGATAGTACTACTACTACTAATAAAATTATTATTAAAACATTACTTTTTAATCATGTTTTAAATACACTACTCAGTATTTCTGGGATAAAATAAAGAACTAGAATAATAACATATTTATTTTTTGATGCTTTTGATTATTACAAACTAGTGAAACTATTAAAATGTAATCCAAAAAACAGAATCCAAAAAAACGAAAGCTGAATTTGGAAGAAAAAAAAAACTTAAAAATGTCAAATTTTTGTCAAACTTTTTAATAAATTTGTCATTTGTGAAACCATAGTCAGTAGAAAATGATTAGTTTATTGATATAGAAAATTCAGTATATTTGAGTAGTTGATGTGAAACTATTTTAAATAGCATTTTTGTATTATTATTTTGTATAATTTGTTTCATTATTCTATCATTATTTTTATATGAAACCTCATATTACTGCCGAGCTGCAAGAATGTTTGAAAAGGTTAAAAAACAGAAATGGTGAGCATGATGAAAGTAATTAATATATATATATATATATATATATGTATATATATATATATATATATATATATGTATATGTATATATGTATATATATATATATATATATGTATATATATATATATATATATATGTATATGTATATATGTATATATATATATAATTTTTTTTTTTTTTTTTTTATAGTGTGTTGTTGTTGTTGTTAAATTATATAAAAATTTCTTCTAAAATTAAAACTAAATATTTTTGTTATTTGAAACTTAATGTTATACTACTGAATGAACAATGTCTATTTTAGATTCTGTGTCTCTTATGTTTCTTTTACACATAGCATAAAACTTCATGTCCATCATGTCATTTGTTACCCTGGACCACAAAACCAGTCATGAGGGTAAATTGTTGGTATTTATTTTATTTATTAACCAATATTTGGTTAATATTCGAGATACAACTATTTGAAAATCTGAAACCTGAGGGTGCAAAAAATTAAAATATTGAGAAAATCACCTTTTAAAGTTGTCCAAATGAAGTCCTTAGCAATGTATATTACTAATCACAAATTAAGTTGTGATATATTTACAGTAGGAATTTTACAAAATATCTTCATGGAACATGATTTTAATATCCTAAATCAATAATTTGGCTTTTGCTACAAATATACCCATGCTTCTTATAACTGGGTCACATTTACCCATTCAAACATCATCTGATCTTTCTTAAAGCTCAAACAGTCATAAATTAGCCCTGTACAAACTTTTTTTCTGTTTTTTTTGTGGTAGTTTGCATGCGAGTCAAATTGCACAGGCTCAGAGTGACTAAAAAAAATACCTCACATCTAACATCAGATCTCTTCAGTCAACTCTTCTTTGCTTAGATCTTTGACTTAACCTGGATCTTGTCCACATCTTGCGCTGGATTTTAGGTGTCTTAGAATCCTTTTAATTCTGTCTCCGTGAGCCACAACAACGTGTTAAAATTCCTCAAACATCAAGATGGGCGGAAGAGATGCCTGACAGCGAAAGAACACACACCTGTGGCTTATTTCAGAAAGGCTGATGCTTTTGCACATGGTGCGATTGTGAAGTCCGCTTCAGACAATACTCAAAAGAAACATTTTCTCCTGACCTTTGACCTGCATGACTGCACAAAAAGCCATGGCATGTTTTCATTTTGAGCTGTTTGTGGCCTTGAATCACCGGCTTGAAGGAAAGATGTGCAGATGCGACGTGACGTTTTGACCCAGATGCACCGAACACTCGTTATGGAAGGCGAACGGAAACCTCCTCTAGAGTCTATGTTTACTGCCGCAGTTTGTGTAACTCAACACCTGTGTTGACACATGAGGTATTGCTTTAGACGGAGAGTTGTTATGAGGCAGGTCGGCCCCGTCAGCTTAAGGAGCGCTCGTACATCAGCCGTCTTTGTGCGTAACGTCTCCATCCTAAGGAGCCGTGGTATTTGACGCCCAGTGTGTTGTAATTGGTTTGATTAAGAGCGACAGGATTCCAGCAGCCTGACTGACTGGAGCAGATCTCCAAGCGTGTGGCGGGGGGCGCAGGAATCCCCTGCAGATCGCTAATGGTGCTCGTCTAATAGAACGATAAGCTAAGAAGATCAAATCATCTTTCTTAAGTGGCTCGACAACGGCTCATCTGCCTCCTGCGGTTTCTGACGGGAACAGTCTGTCTTGGTTATCAACATTTGAGATTGCTCCGTGTATACAGTCGCACGATCCTCGCAGGGTTAACTAAAACTATTTATATTTTGAATAAATAAACATGAACTAAAATAAAATAAAATATAAAAAACATATTAGTACATTTCAGCTAGATGCAAGGCCAGTTATGTATATTGCATTTCTGTATAATTCTTTTGTGTTAAAAGTTTACAAATATATAAATATACACATAAATCAAATATATATCAAAAATAAAAATGAATATATAACATAAAATATATATGAATATATATATATAATTGCAAAAATCATATATTTTACATTTTATATAGATATATTGTTTATAAAAGCAATGAAATGCAAAAAAGTAAAAAAAAATGTGTGTGTGTGTGTGTGTGTGTGTGTGTGTGTGTGTGTGTGTATGTATGTATATATATATATATATATATATATATATCAAATACATATCAAAAATAAAAATGAATATATAATGTATATATGAATATATAATTGCAAAAATCATATCTTTTACATTTTATATATATATATTATTTATAAAACCAATGAAACGCAAAAAAATAAAAAATATACATAAAACAAATATATATCAAAAATAAAAATTAATACATAATATAACATATTAATATATATAATTGCAAAAATCATATATTTTACATTTTATATATATTTATAAAACCAGTGAAATGCAAAAAAGTTTTAAAATGTATAAATATACATAAGTCAAATATATATGAAAAATGAAAATATTATATAAAATATATATGAATATATAATTGCAAAAATCATATATTTTACATTATATATATATTGTTTATAAAACCAATGAAATGCAAAAAAGGTAAATATACATGGTATATATATATATATATATATATATATATATATATATATATATACATCAAATATATATCAAAAATAAAAATTAATATATAGTGTAACATATATAATTGCAAAAATTGCAAAATCGCAAAAATCATATATTTTAAATTTATATATAATGTAAAAAATATAGATTTTTATTTAAAAAATCCTTTTTATTAAAAGTTATTTAATTTATTATTTTGTTTTTATTATTTTTTAGTTTAAAAAGTTGTATTTTTTAAACTGTTTTACTAATGAAATGCCAAAAAATAGTTTAAAAACTTTTTGCACTGTGTACACAGTTACATAATTGTTGCAAGGTTATTATTGTTAACTAAATAACTACATTTTTAAAAAATTAATAAAAAAGCTTTTTACTTAAATTAAAATGAATGGAAATCAAGTATAATAAAACTTAAATTTGTTTTATTTCAGCTAGTTATGAAGTTACTGCATATATACATTTCATTTTGTATAATATTTTGTATTTTTTTTATTCAAATTCTTGTATAATTAATATATATGCATTATTTATGGAATTTCATAGTAATATTGGACAATTTAGGTTATTATTAATTATTTTGAAAAATAAAAATTTATATATATATAGTCATTTATTTTATTCCATTAAATTCTTGAAAAAAATGTTTAAGTATGTTGGAAAAATATAAATTAAACATTTCATTTTGCATTTGATTTTTGCAGGGTTATTAAAAATGAAATAAAAATGATAAAATAAAATAAAATATGCAAATGCTTTCATGTATAATTCTTTTGTATTATTTATCAAACATCTTCCAAAATATGTTTTAAAATGTTGAAAAAAAAAATTGCATGCTTGCATTTATTGTTATCTAAATTTATGATAAAAATAATAAATAATAATATAGTTTTGTTTAGTTTAAGTACTAAAATAGTTAAACTAAATAAAGTAAAACTAATAAATAAAAATGGATAAATACTATATAGGCATGTTTATTAAAATAATAAACAAAAAAACTACTAAATTACTAAACACAAAGTGAAAATTGAAAAATATAAACAAAAAATGTAATGAATATCAGTGACACTAATATAACACAGGATCTTGTATATTAAGGCAATTGTTCACTACAAAATGGAAATTGTGTCGTCATTTACCCCGTCGGACTTTCTTTCTTCTGTGGAACACAAATGAAGATCTATTGCAGAACGTCCAGAGTGCTCTTTTCCATAATGGTGGCTGTCAAACTCCAAAAAAACATTCCACGGAAGAAAGTAAATCATACGGGTTTGGAGCAACATGAGGGTGAGTAAATGATGACAGAATCCTCATTTCTTTTCTATTCTATTCTTTTTTTTCTTCTTTTTTTTTGGTGAACTAACCCTTTAAAGTACGCTGGGCTTGTGTTAGCTGTAGCGTTTCAGATGAGCTTCAGGCCAGCAGGAGGGCTCTGGGACCACACATGCGCGGATGGAGCTAGAGGATGTTGAAGTCGAGATGATTCCGGGGGAACGAGAGCAGAAGAGCAGCGGATGCATTATTAAAGGCGCTGCATCCGCATTCCGCTCCATTCCAGCCTCTCATCTTTAACTTTCTCTACACTCCCACTCTCTCCTCTCGAAGAACACTGAAGCGTGTCATTTCTCACTCCAAGATGCTATTGTCCCCCGAGACGTCCTGTCCTGCCCTTAAAATGTGTTCTCAAAGCAACACCTAATTCCCAGCTGGCCCTCGCCCTCCAGTGCCCGTGACTGATGGCATGACCTGATGTTACTTTTTCTCTTGGAAACAGTGTGTGCATCTCTATTAAGGATGGAGTAATATTTATATAGCATTTTTTTAGTTTTTTTCATGCCTGAACATGGTGAACATAGTATAAGAAGTGTACAACCTGATCTAATGACAAAAACGTACCTGTGAGAACTTTCTCGCAAGACCCGAAATACATACTGCCATGTACGTTTTGTGACATATTTGATGTGAAATGTCGACTGGGTGGTGCTAAAAGATTTTTTTTTTTTTTCCCCGAAACAGATGAATGTACATTTGGTATGTTTTATGTGAAGTTGGTTTTGCGTGTGTCTGATTTGAAATGTCCATTAAGTGGCGCTATAACTCCATGACGTTTTAAAATAACGTACCTTCTGCACTACACCTAAACCTACCCGATAGTATGAACAAAAGTGAATGTGACGCATTCGCAAGCATGCCGTTTCAGCTTGTTTTTCGATCTCTCATCTTTCAGGTCTTTCATTGTGAGTTCACGGGATTCATACCTAAGGATTCTGCATCTTAAGTCCAATTACGTGCCAGCTGAGCAACTGAGCAAGCTTGTTACGTTTAGAAAGCGAAACATATGAAGCTGTAATCATAACTGTGTACGGAAATATTTACAATTGCTCGCTGTTTTACCGCCTCTAGTGTTCATTTCTGTTGGAAACTGCAGTGATATGTACTTATTGGCACGTATCTTGCGTATTCCCACATGTACGTTTTTGTCATGAGATCAGGTAGCAAAAATATCATCTCTCTTTCTGTCATACAATGGATTTAGAAGTCATTTATTTTTAGAGAATTGTAGTCAAATAGTTTATTTTAGTGAATTGGTTCATTCAAAATGAATGAAAAAATTACTCATTGATTCAGTGGCCTTCAGCTCATCTGCATTTTTTGGTCTCTTGTTTCTCATTTTTCTATTGACAATACCCCATAGATTCTCAATTCCCCAGTCAAGCACACCAACACCATGGTCATTTCACCAACATTTGGTGCTTTTGGCAGTGTGCTGGAAAATGAAATCAGCATCTTTAAAAAGCTGGTCAGCAGAAGGAAGCATGAAGTGCTCTAAAATTTCTTGGTAAACGGGTGCAGTGACTGTGGTTTTCAAAAAACACAGTGGACCAACACCAGCAGATGACAATGCACCCCAAATCATCACAGACTGTGGAAACTTAACACTGGACTTCAAGCAACTTGGGCTTTGAGCTTCTTAACCCTTCCTCCAGACTCTAGGACCTTGGTTTCCAAATGAAATACAAAACTTGCTCTCATCTTAAATGAGGACTTTGGACCACTGGGCAACAGTCCATTTCTTCTTCTTCTTAGCCCAGGTAAGACGCCTCTGATGTTGTCTGTCGTTCAGGAGTGGCTTAACAAGAGGAATTCGACAACTGTAGCCAAATTCTGTGACACGTCTGTGTGTGGTGGCTCTTGATGCCTTGACCCCAGCCTCAGTCCATTCCTTGTGAAGTTCACCCAAATTCTTGAATCGATTTTGCTTGACAAGCCTCTCAAGGCTGCGGTTCTCTCGGTTGGTTGCGCATCTTTTTCTTCCACACTTTTTCCTTCCACTCAACTTTTTGTTAACATGCTTGGATACAGCACTCTGTGAACAGCCAGCTTCTTTGGCAATGAATGTTTGTGGTTTGTGAAGGGTGTCAATGATTGTCTTCTGGACAACTGTCAGATCGGCAGTCTTCCCCATGATTGTGTAGCCTACTGAACCAAACTGAGAGACCATTTTGAAGGCTCAGGAAACCTTTGCAGGTGTTTAGAGTTGATTAGCTGATGCATGTCACCATATTCTAATTTGTTGAGATAGTGAATTGGTGGGTTTTTGTTAAATGTGAGCCAAAATCATCACAATTTAAAGA
The DNA here is from genome assembly GCF_049309525.1 of Garra rufa. NCBI lineage: Eukaryota > Metazoa > Chordata > Actinopteri > Cypriniformes > Cyprinidae > Garra > Garra rufa. The sequence goes on along the minus strand of NC_133383.1, from coordinate 8,379,486 downwards.
ACCAAAGACTTAAAACTATTTCAGTCCGCAGGGGCGGATTTAGCCATTTTGGGGCCCAAGGCAAACACAGACATGGGGCCCTCTACATCTTTTGTTCCTCCTTGTAAAACTGTAAAATCTTATTCTCATAATATATTACCTGTGCAATGATATTTATTGTCAAGCAGAATCTCCTAACTGTATCTGTTTGCTGCTGCCTAAATTGGAATAGTTGTTTATTGTCTTCTATGTTGTTTTACTAAAGCGAGAAGAAAGTTTCTTCAAGATAGAAGACAAGAAACACACGCCATAAATCATGTAAATGATCAATATGGACACATAAATGTAAAATGCTGTACTACAATCTTTGTCAAAAAAAATTTAGGAGCACCCAAATTCTTTTTAGTAATGCACCGATCTTGATTATTCATGGCTGATTCTGATTGCCGATGTTTTACAAGCAAATGGGCTAATTCTGAAAGCCTTTTTATATATATTTATTTTTTATGCCTTAAGCAAGGGACAAGAATGAATGAAAACATGAGTACATGAACAAGATGGTTATTTTCTCTATTATTGGTAGAGCCATTTAAATTAGAGGCAACCACTGCATTTTTAAACAATCTACAGTAGAAATGACAAAAAATAAACGACACAGTTCGTTCTTAGTTGTGTTGACAAATGCAGCCATAATCTGTTAATATTCAAAGTGCAAATAGAGACCGAATTTTTCAAGCATGACAGAGCTATAGACAACACAACTTATTATCTGCTGCTCACATACTAATAACAGCCTAGATATTTTATGTAGCCTAATTTGCGCGCATTGGGAAGTCGCTCTCTAAACGTGAGATATTAAAATTGCTTTTGAGTGTGCGTGAGCGTTTTACTTGTTTTGGTTTCGTTTTAAAAATCACGCGAAACACTTGTCATTTGATGTGGATGTATGCCACGTTTAACAGTATATTGAGACGGAGGCGCAAGAATGTATAGTATATTTCTTCAATAACTTATGCAGTTCTGCAGCAGATGCGCAGTGCCGTGAAATAATGGAATAGTCCAACAGTGTGGTGTTCGAGGGAGGCGCCCGTGGCCGTAAAATATATTCTATATAAAAATATTCTGATGACTTTTCAGAGAATCTTTGACATTTGCCATAAAGTAAAAAAAAAAAAAAAATCACCTCGACCAAATTTTTTTGAGGGGGCCCCCTTGCAGCTCGGGGCCCAAGGCAACTGCCTACCTTTGCCTAATGGCAAAGTCCGCCCCTGTCAGTCCGTGTGCCTTGAATTTATTTAATACACGAGTTTCACAATTTGAGTTGAATTACTGAAATAAATTTACTTTACCACGACATTCTAATTTATTGAGATGCACCTGCATATTCAGTTTTTGTTCACCCACTGCCCGCTTAGAATAATTTTTTCCCGACCCGACCATTCCTGCTAAATTTAGATCTCGTTTCCAGAATCTCACATTTAAATACTAATGAAAGAGAGAGATAACAAATAAATTTGTAGGTTGTACAAAAATAATTTTTATTCGTCTTGTCAAGATGCTTTCTGTCAACATGGAAAATGTGTTGCAAAAGAAATTTTTTTTATTTAGGTGCATAAATTGTAGCCTATTTGTTATTTTTATTTAAAATACAAATGTAATGAAGTAGGAAAAGTGTAGCTGAGAAAAAACACAGTTTCTTTCCACATTTTGCTCTGCCATCCTTATTCGGTACAGCCCGCTCTGAGGACGTTATGCAAATGTTGCGTGCACAGACCTTGCCAATAAAACGCATGACGCAGAAAGCACTGGTCCATGCGTGCAGCGTGTGCATAACAGTCCTGAGCGCAGTCTGTACTGGTGCTCGATAAGAATGAGTAAAGCGCAGATATGCTGTTCAGAAAGGACGTCGGGAATGCGATATTGTTAGACAGCCCGCTCCCATTCAAATTACACCAGAGTTACCAACCGCTACCGCGTTTTATTTGGAAATTTATTCCCGCGTCGCAAGAAATCTGGTCGCTGCAGGAATGCAGACCTCTACTTCCAATCAACCAAAATCTTTTGCATATATAGGGAAATTGTCAAAAAGTAAATAAATAAATAAATAAATAAATACATAAATTGTATATATAATGTAATATATATATATATAGTACAGACCAAAAGTTTGGACACACCTTTGAACCAAAGTTTTCTTTATTTTCATTACTATGAAAATTGTAGATTCACTCTGAAGGCATCAAAACTATGAATTAACACATGTGGAATTATATACATAACAAAAAAGTGTGAAACAACTGAAAATATGTTATATTCTAGGTTCTTCAAAGTATCCACCTTTTGCTTTGTTTACTGCTTTGCACACTCTTGGCATTCTCTTGATGAGCTTCAAGAGGTAGTCACCTGAAATGGTTTTCACTTCACAGGTGTGCCCTGTCAGGTTTAATATGTGGGATTTCTTGCCTTATAAATGGGGTTGGGACCATCAGTTGTGTTGTGCAGAAGTATATGTAGTATATATATAGTATATATAGAATTAAATATAATTCCACATGTGTTAATTCATAGTTTTGATGCCTTCAGTTCAGTGTGAATCTACAATTTTCATAGTCATGAAAATAAAGAAAACTCTTTGAATGAGAAGGTGTGTCCAAACTTTTGGTCTGTACTGTACTTATATAATATATACATAAATCTTATATATATACATTTATAAAGCAAAAATTGAACTTATATAATTGCAAAAACCATATATTCAAAATTTTATATATAATGTAAACAAATATATATACAGTTGAAGTCAAAGGTTTACATACAACTTGCAGAATCTGCAAAATGTTAATTATTTTACCAAAATGAGAGGGATGTTATTTTTTATTTAGTACTGACCTGAATAAGATATTTCACATAAAAGACGTTTACATATAGTCCACAAGAGAAAATAGTAGCTGAATTTATATAAATGACCCCGTTCAAAAATTTACACCACCTTTTTTTTTTTTATACTGTGTTGTTACCTGAATCATCCATAGCTGTGTTATTTTTTTGTTTAGTGATAGTTGTTCATCATGCAGGGTTGCCAAGTTTTCACAACAAAACCCGCCCAATTGCTACCCAAAATTAGCCTAATGGCATTTTGAGGGGGGTCCCCCAGTAAAAATATTGTTCCAGGGGGGTTGGTATCATCAAAATATGTTATTTCCATACCAAAACTAAATATATTACAGTCACCGTTATGGAGATTGATCATAAACACAGCTAAAAAGCTTCCTACCACAGTGGCCATCCTTTACAAAACTAAAATCTACCACAGTTTTATCACAGGTAGAATGCAAATTGTTTCAATATAAGCATTTTAGTCAAATAGAATTTATGCAATATTTCAAACTTTTAACCCACGGGAGAAAATCAGCCCGCCACAAGAGTTTGAAATCAGCCCAATTCCGTGGAAAAAAATGCAGATTTGGCAACCCTACATCCAACACAAGCTGCATCCAAAGCGATTTAAAGACTTTGCATATTGATAGCGACTCTGTGATGCACGAAAATTATATTCAATATAAGAATGTTTGCGGGAGCGGGATTAAGAAAACAATCCCGCGCAAGGCTTTAATACAAAAATGCACACAATGAATGGCGACTGTATAAAGCAAAAGCCGAATCCCGGACATTTTGGGTGATTTAGGAATCCAGGCTGGACAAATTTTTTTTAATCTGAAAAGAGGACGTATAGTCACTCTAAAATATAACGTTATTAGGGTCGTTTCTACCCGCAGACATGATAAACCACAGACTTGGCAACACTGTATTCATGAGTCAGTTAAACTGCCCGCTGTTCTTCAGAAAAATCCTTTAGGTCCCAAAAATTTTTTGACTTTTCAGCTTTTTTGTGTATTTGAACCCTTTCCAACAATGACTAGGATTTTGAGATCCATCTTTTGACACTGAGGACAACTCAGTGATAAATATTAACATTAAGAGCCGGGGGGCTCTTATTTTGTATCTTCTGTAGCCTCTGAAAGGCAGTACTAATAATAAAAAAAAGATATTTAGGCAAAATAAGAAAAATGTACACATCTTCTTTCTGTTCAAAAGTTTTCACCCCCCAGCTCTCAATGCATAGTTTTTCCTTCTGGACTAACAGTAAGCATTTGAACATTCTGTATTAGTTGCATATGAGTCCCTCAGATCGTGTTTTTGTACCATTTTAAGTCTTATTTTGACGTAACAATCGTATTGCGTATGCTAACTACTTTTTTACTGTAGTCACCATGACATTACATCCCTGTTTTTTATTCACGATGCGATGTGTGTATTTCTGCTAGAAGAAAGTTTTGTTAATCAGGAATTGATTGGATCACTGGATTATCTGCTTCAAAGGCAGAGCAAGTTATTATGTTTGCGTAAAGATTTCAAAGACAGTATTGAGTATCTTGTAGTTGGAAAGTAGCTTCCCGAGCACCGCTGGCTTGTAACAAACGCGTCCCCCTGTGCCATGTGGTCAGACGAGGACAAGCCTTTAATCTTTAAGCTCGGTATGAAGAAATCCACAGATCCATCGGGCTTGTAAAGTGAATGCAGGCTGTTGAGATTGCATATATATGAGATCTACTCCTTAGATGTCTGTATAGGTGGGTGGAAGTTTCAGTAATTCAGGCAGATGGTTTGTCAGTCAGGTGTTCTGCGGCTCGTCGTCTACTGCAGCACATCTGCCTATGCTGGAAATCATCTTGTGTCAGAAACACTCATTCCATCATCCAATTCATAAACTTTATTCTTGGCTTTCAGCATTAAAGTATTGAGACTTTAAAGTGCCATCTGTTTAATTCATGTTTAATCAGCAAATGCAATTAGAATGTGTATGTTAATGCATAAATATATACATATTAATATATATATACAAAATGTTCTACAACCAGAACATCTGTGATGAGACATGCTGTTAGCGTTGTGGTTTTAATGATGGAAAATATGATGAACGTAGAACGCAGTGCTGAGCTATTCAAATAAGTTTTAGGGTTGTTTTGTCTTTGTCGTAGGGAGTCAGCCTCTGCAACAGTCTTTGTCTGGTTTCCAACAGAGCGTCATTAGATCAAACAGAGAAGTTTAGCGTAACAGTGCCCCCCAAAGGCCCGACAGCCACATAACACTATCACAGTACTAACTATGCTTGTCCTGATCATTTTTGCTCCATGTATTTAATCAACTGGTGTTTTGGTGATTTTTTGGTTGATGTATGAAGTCAGTTCATCACTATGAACATGGTCTGCATTGTCACTGCACCACCACTTCATTTTTGAACATTATATTCATAGTTTTATAATTTTAAACCTGCTTTTATTACGAATTGTTTACTGGAAAATGTGCTTAAGCTATTTTCTTTGAATCTAATATTGTAATGTTCAAGCAATTTAAAGGGACAGTTCACCCAAAAATAAAAAAATTGTCATTGTTTACTCACCCTTATGTTGTTTCAAACCTGTATGAGTTTCTTTCTTCTGCTGAACCCAAAAGAAGATATTTTGAAGAATATAGGTAACTAAACAGTTGACGGTAGCCATTGACTTCCATAGTATGGAAAAAAATACTGTGGAAGTCGATGGCTACCGTCAGCTGTTTGGTTGCTCATCTGTTTGGTTTACTCGCCTTCATGTTGTTCTAAACCTGTATGAGTTTTTTTCTTCTGCTGAACCCAGAAGAAGATATTTTGAAGAATGTGGGTAACCAAACAGTTGACGGTAGCCATTGACTTCCATAGTATGGAAAAAAAATGATGGAAGTCGTTGCTACCGTCAACTGTTTGGTTACTCACCTTACTAACCAAAAAATACTATGGAAATCAATGGCTACTGTCCACCCAAAAGATGGTATTTTGAAAAATGTGGGTAACCATTTAGTTGACGGTAGCCATTGACTGCCATATTATAGAAAAATATACCATGGCAATGGTATCCCAAAAGAAGGTAATTTGAAGAATGTGTGTAACCAAATTATAGATGGTAGCCATTGACTTCCATAATATGAAAAAAATAATATGGAAGTTAATGGCTACTGTCAACTTAAAAGAAGATATGTTGAAGGACATAAGTAACCAAACAATTGGAGTTATTAATTTCCATAGTATGGAAAAAAAATACTATGGAAGTCAATGGCTACTGTCAGCCTCAAAGAAGATATTTTAAAGAATGTGAGTAACCAAACAATTATGTAAAAATACTATGGAAGTCAAGCTATCATCAAACCAAAAAAATATATATTTTGAAGAACATTGACTTCTATAGTATGGAAAAAGATATCATGAGCTACTGTCACTGTCACTGGCTACTGTCAACCCAAAAGAAGGTATTTTGAAGAAAATGGATAATAAAAACAATTTACAGTAGCCATTCACTTGTGTAGTATAGAAAAAAATACTATGGAAGTCAATAGCTACCATCAACCCAAAAGAAGATATTTTGAAGAACATTGACTTCTATAGTATGGAAAAAAATATCATGAAAGTCAATGGCTACCGTCAACCCAAAAGAAGGTATTTTGAAGAACATTGACTTCTATAGTATGGAAAAAAATATAATGAAAGTCAATGGCTACCGTCAACCCAAAAGAAGATATTTTGAAGAACATTGACTTCTATAGTATGGAAAAAAATATCATGAAAGTCAATGGCTACCGTCAACCCAAAAGAAGGTATTTTGAAGAACATTGACTTCTATAGTATGGAAAAAAATATCATGAAAGTCAATGGCTACCGTCAACCCAAAAGAAGATATTTTGAAGAAAATGGGTAACCAAACAATTTACAGTAGCCATTGACTTGTGTAGTATAGAAAAAAAAATACTATTGAAGTCAATGGCTACCGTCAACCAAAAAGAAGATATTTTGAAGAACATTGACTTCTTTAGTATAGAAAAAAATACCATGAAAGTCACTGGCTACCGTCAACCCAGAAGACTGTATTTTGAAGAAAGTGGGTAACCAAACAATTAATGGTAGCCATTGACTTCCATAGTATAGAAAAAAATACTATGGAAGTCAGTGGCTACCAACAACCCAAAAGAAGATATTTTGAAGATCATTGACTTCTATAGTATGGAAAAAAATATCATGAAAGTCAATGGCTACCGTCAAACCAAAAGAAGGTATTTTGAAGAAAATGGGTAACCAAACAATTTACATTAGCCATTCACTTCTGTAGTATAGAAAAAAATACTATGGAAGTCAATGGCTACCGTCAACCCAAAAGAAGATATTTTGAAGAACACTGACTTCTATAGTATGGAAAAAATACTATGGAAGTCAGTGGCTACCGTCAACCCAAAGGAAGGTATTTTGAAGAATGCCGTTAACCAGTTAACAGTTGACGGTAGCCATTGACTTCCATAGTATGGATATCCACAGTCTTCAAAATATTTTCTTTTTTGCTGAACAGAAGGAAGAATCTCATACAGGTTTGGAAAGATATGAGGATGAATAATCAATGACAGAATTTTCATTTTTGGGTGAACAATTTGGGTGTCTAAATGCAATTTTGCATCACTTTGCACTCTTTGGATATCAGTGATTGGTCTCTTTGCCTTCTGCGGAGTGGTACAAGAGAGTGTCCGGCACTTAATATTTCATGCGCGTAATTTGATGTAACTTGATAACAGGGAAAGATGGTACTGCAGCAGGGCTGGAGGCCTTAGAGATCCACGTCCTGCTGATTAGAGTCAGAGTGAAGCATGCTGGGTATTACTCCACTCTTGAGTGTGAGATACTGCTGTTCCACCAGACTAATGGAGATGATTTTCCCTAGGGATGCTTCAGCTCACTCTGGAGTTCTCAGTCTTTATCTGTGGGTTTTTGCAGGAGCTGAGAAAGGATGTGCCAAACTTAGACAGAAGAACTTTCAGTGGATATGCTGGATCAAAATGCTTGTCACTGGGGCAGAACTTTCACACATGTACACCCACTGTACCCATCAGGCCGTAATGTAGTTATACCTTATCTACCCATAGAGGAAACTTATTAGAGCCTTATGGATGTTTATGGAGTCCAGCGCGTGTAGTTTTTGACCAGCTGACCGTTTTTGATGGTATGTCTGGTTTGTTTGTTCATTAATTCATTCTTGCATTCATTCATTAATTCATATCATTTAAGAGTGCATTGATATATTGATGTGTATTTTATTTATATTTATTTATTTATTCAGCTCATTCTTTTTTTTTTTTTTTGGCAATAACCAATAAGTGACCAACCATACTGTTAAGTTTTTTTTTTTTGTTTTTTTTTTAATGAAAACACATTAAAAACTAAGATAAATGCTTTGTAAAAGAGAATTTATGCATCATAATATCATAAAGTGCAGCATTAAAGATGCATAAATGTTTCTTATAAATTGGCCAATAAAAGATAAGGTACTGATATATTGTGCTTTATCTTTTTTCAAATTATCAGTATTAGTCTGAATATGAAAATATTATTATATTATATTAATTATATTATATTAAACTGTGCATCTTATATTATATTAAATATTATATTATGCATCATTTTTAATATTATATAAAACTGTGCATCATATATTATATTATATTATGCATCATATATTATTATGTTAAACTGCATCATATATTGAAATATAATTTTATATTATATTATGCATCATATATTAATATTATATTAAACTATGAATCATATATTATATTATATTATAATTTTGTATTTTATTGTGCATCATATATTATACATTATATTATATAATGCATTTTATATTATTATTATATTAAACTGCATCATATATTATATTATAATGTTGTATAATATAGTGCATCATATATTAATATTATATTAAACTGTGCATCATATATTATATTATAATATAATTTTATATTATATTGTGCATCATAAATTAATATTATATTAAACTGTGCATTATATTACATTATCATTTTGTGTAATATTGTGCATCATATATTAAACTGTGCATCATATGTTATATTATATTATATTATATCATGCACCATATATTAATATTATTTTAAACTGTACATCTTATGTTTATATTATATTTATATTATATTGTGCATCATAATATTATAATGTAAAATATGAATGATAGAAATATATTATATTCTATTATACACATTAAGTTTTGATATCTTGAACCATATGAAATTCTAGATTGAAAGAAAAACAACAAACTTGTATAGATTTATAATATCAGTTATTATCCACAATAAAGTCATCTTTATCATATCTCCCCAAGTTTCTATAGCGTGTCAGTGCATCCTTAATATGGTTCTCTGAAGCATGTTCACTTTATTTCATTAATAAGTAAAAATAGACTAGTCTAGAGGCATGTACGGACATGCTCAAAATTCCAGCCTTAAGCCGGATCACCTTCTTTGTGCCTTTTTTGCCAAAACCTGTTAGAGAGATGAATGATTGTACCGGTGTGTTATTTTTAGAAAGCTTAAGCCATGAATTATGCAGTGGACAGATATTAGATTAGATGAATGGCCTGTTCCGTTTTATTCTGGCTTTTAGATATTAGACCTGGCCAGGTATTCATAAAACATCATACGCAGTGAGTTTGTGGTCAGCGGCGGTGTTTATATACAGTACTTTGAGGGATTTGCTTCTTGATCAGCATGGCTTGTAACCTGAGGGTAGTAAACATGGACTGAGTATGTTCTGTCTGCTGCTTCTACCTGTAAGGAGACCTCACTGTTCACCTCGGTGAAGTCCACAGACCTCACTCATCTATTATTAAAGAGGACAAATGCAGGCCTCTCACCTCGGTCCATAATTAATCAGTGACTGAGGTGTGCAGGGCCGCGCGGTGAGCATGTCAGACAGCGCAGAGCAACTGAGCCCGGTCCCTGAGAGGATGTAATGCTTCTCACATACACTTACTGTGATCCGGCTCCCGGCAGACTCACAGACTCACAGACGCGCAAACGCTCTTTCTAGTTTAGGTACAGTATGATCCAGGTTTCACAAGTCAGAGATCTCAAACATCTGCTATTCAATTCTTCTAGAATACTGTACAGCTACACTGTCTCCAATAATTCCTCTGAGCACCACAACAAGTGTGCAAATTTAAAAAATGTCTTTAGAGGTTTTTAAAAATAATAATAATTTAATTTAATTAATTAATTTTGTATCTTATAAATATGGGTGAATCTTGGGCGTTACTGTTAATAGAAAAATTAAATAATAGATCAAGAACTACTTACAAAACTACTCAAATTAATACATTAGAAATGATGATTTTGTAGATTTGAAGTCTTGAGTCAAATGTTAAAACACATTTTAGAAAAAGTCATGGAAAACAGTTTTCCATTGAAATTTCTGTAGTGATAATATATGTTAGTATTTTTGTTCTGATCTATAACAGTGTTGTTTTCGTCAACGATGACGATGACGAAATCATTTCGTTGACGCCACTTTTTTTCATGACGATAACGAGACGATGACGAGATAAAAATGGCTCGTTGATGACTAAAACATGACGAGACGTGTGTGAGTTTTCGTTGACGAGACGAGAATAGACGAAAATGTTAGTGGGTGGTCCGTCAGACGTTTAAAATGCATGACATTTCCGCTTATTGTGCATGCCAATCAAAACTTAAAAAGTATCTGACGCTATGGCAAGCCGTTTTAGCATTAAATACTCTTTGCTATACTAGTATGGCAAGCCGTTTTAGCATTCCATCCTTGTTTGTCTTTTATGTTCTAAAACATTCCTTCATTATTGTAATTATTGGTGAAAATAGTCGATCCGGAAGCTCACATTGTGTTGAACTATAGATCTGCTATTTTCAGAACTTACAAGTGACACTACCCAACAGCAAAATACTTACTGACCTACATTAATTTGTTAAAAGACTACTTTTTTCCCTTTTTTTGATTAAAACTAGACTAAAACATTTTTGACTTTTCGTCGATTAAAACTAGACTAAAACCTTTTTGACTTTTCGTCGACTAAAATTGGACTAAAACTATCACATATAGAAGTGACTAAAATTTGACTAAAACTAAGAAGCATTTTAGTCCAAAAGACTAAGACTAAGACTAAATCTAAGATGGTTGTCAAAAACAACACTGATCTATAATATACAATGTATCTAGATACCGATCCTGTGTAGAGGAAAACTTTGTGAGAGAATTGTTCTGTGAGAGTTGGTTCTTTTGAACCGATTCAGTCAAATTGTTCAAAACAGCTCGAATGATTCATTAGTGAATTGATCTGAATCAAAAAGTTTTTCAGAACCAGTAATCGCAAATGACTGCAAGTCAAAAAGAAAAGGAGTGAGAGCAAAATACCCTGAATACATGTCAAATGTAAACTTAATGAAGTAATGAATAATGACAGTATTTATATTTTATCGATGTATCGGCTGATTTGGATCAGAATGCACTCCAGCAGTCTGCTGTTGCTATGGTTACTTCCTTATGTGATCACGACTCGTGAAAAACCACACTCTTGAATCTGAACTTGCTCTTACTTTTGTCTTTGTTGAAATGTTCAGTGTATGAGGAATTAAAACTGTTGAGTGTCTGCTTTTGAAGACACTGTTTGGACTTGAACCCTTCTGTAATTCTGACTGTATTTTTTAAGAGATGCACAGATATACAGAAATGTGGCTGGAAATGCATCGCGTATGCGTCGTGTTCGGAGCACAACATGATGTCTCTCCAGGTTCCCTTTGATGAACAAAGAGCTGCATTTTCATGAAAACCGAGTGAAGATGTGCAATTTTCACATCATAATGACTGACTCTGAATGAACCTCTTATTGCCCTTAATTATCAATAGATGTTGGCCCAAAAAACAGATTGGCCACTCGTCTGAGCTTTGATCTCTGAAATGAGACGTGACCACCACAGCCTTGTGAACTGATCACTAGACACCTTTTAACTCTTCACTTGTTTACAGAAGGGAGGGATGTATCACTATCTATCTATCTATCTATCTATCTATCTATATATATATATATATATATACAGATTTGTAATGTTTTTAAAAAAAAATTTAATGCTCATCAAGACTGCATTTATTTGATCAATAATCCAGAAAAAGCAGTAATATTGTTAAATAATATTACTACAATGTTAAATAATGTTTTGCTTTTTACTTTTACTTTTTTTCTATGTGAATATATTTTAAAATAGAATTTATTCCTGTGATGCTAAGCTGATTTTTTGCATAATTACTCCAGTCTTCAGTGTCACATGATCCTTCAGAAATCATTCTAATATGCTGATTTATTATCAGTGTTGAAAACAGTGCTGCTTAATATTTTGTTAAGAAAGTTTTTTGAAAACGTTTTTTTTTTTCAAAGTGAAAAAAGTCATAGCAAAGACTTGTATTGTTAGAAAAGATTTTTTTTTAAATGATTGCTGCCCTTTTTAACTTTTTATTTATCAAAAATCCTAAGGTTCCAAAAACTGTTTCCAGCATTGATAATAAAAGTAATAAATAAACATATTGGAGCAATTTCTGAAGGATCATGTGACACTTAAGACTGGAGTACTGGCTGATAAAAATTCAGCTTTGCATCACAGGAATAAATTATATTTTAAAATATATTAAAATAGAAAACCATTATATTAAACTGTAATAATATTTCAAAAATATTGGTGTTTTTTCTGTATTTTTTTAATCTTACTGATCCCAGAACGGCTCTGTGTGTGTATGTATCTGTATATCTCAGGGATTTTAAAAATGTAAAATAATAATAAATAAATAATAATAAAACAAAAAAAATATAAAGCAGCACAACTTTAAAGTTTGAAATGTTAAGTTGTACTACATGAAAACAGATATTTGAGTTGAGTAGACTTAAAATTTTAAAGGAAGCATGAACACTTTTTTAAGTTGAAACATTTTTTTTTTTTTTACAGTGTATTAAAATAGAAAACCATTATTTTAAACTGTAATAATATTTCAAAATATTGCTGGTTTTTTTCTGTATTTTTGAAATCTTACGGATCCCAATTTATTTGAACGGCTGTGCGTATCTGTATATCTCAGGGATTTTAAAAATGTAAGAAAATAATAATTATACAAATAAATAATTATAAAAATAAATAAATTATATATATATATATATATATATATATATATATATATATATATATATATATATATATATATATATATCACTTAATTCTACTACTTTAATATATAAAAGCATGTCTAAAAGTGAACATATTTATAATGTTACAAACGATTTCTATTTCAAATAAATGCTGATCTTTTAAACTTAATTTTCATCAAAGAATCCTGATGAAAATGCATTGTGGTTTCCAAAAAAATATACAAAGCAGCACAACTTCAAAGTTTTCAACATTGATAATAATAAGACATTTTTCTTGAGCTCAAATCAGCATATTAGATTTGATTTCTGAAGGATCATGTGAAACTGAAGAGTGCCGTATTGATGCTGAAAATTCAGTGATGTGTAACAGGAATAAATTACATTTTAAAATGTACACTGTAAAAAAAAAAGAAGTTGTTTCAACTTAAAAAAGTAAGTGTTTATGCTGCCTTAAAATATCAAGTTTAGTCAACATGAAATGTAAAGTTGTACT
>NC_133383.1:8276838-8365426 GCF_049309525.1 Garra rufa | reverse complement strand
CTCTGCTCTCTCTTATTACTAAAAAGTCTTTATAAATACACTATGGATCGAAATGTGGATTCACTGCATCATCAGCTAGTCTGTTTTTGGCCAGAAAAGAGTATTTAAAAACGCAATGGCTACCACAAATGCGTCAAATCTTTAGTTTGGTAGAAAGTCCCTCGTTGTGGACGCTGATCTTTTCTCTTTTCGGTTGTGTGTATTATTTTGGCGAATGTTTTAACTGCTCTCTGTCCTCTAATGTCTGCGCTGTGCTTTTTTTCCGAAGTGGGCGGCTTGAAACCGCCTGAGCTGAATAACATTGGCTGTTCCGTTTGACTCCCTCCGCGCTCAGGATCCCGGAAGTAGCCGTGTGAGATCATGGTAAGACAGAGCGATAGAGCAGTTTGCGCTGGTGTGGATGTTCTTAATGACAGCTCCGAGTCATGCAGCAGCAATGTAACATGTCAGTCGGTCGTAGTTTTAAAAAGTACAACAAAGTCCAAAAACGTGCAATTCAGTTACCACAGCAACGTGGTTGCTGACTTTATAAATAGGTGCTCTTGAGGGCTGCACGCTTGAAGCGCCACGAGAGCTGATGCTCAAACTGTTGTTGCGTCCTTTATCTTGATCTGCGCTGTAGTATTCGAGCTCAGCTCCATTAAGACGCCATATAACGCTTTATGTAACGTCAGTATCAGTAAAGGGTTTTCCTGAAAACATGTTTAACAGACTCGTGATCTGATTCAGGCTGTAAAGTTTCAGGACGCTGAGATGTCAACACAATGAAATGTTTGGTAGTTTAATGTGATTTGTGTTATTTTTTAGATGTTAAAACACTTCCTATCCAAATAGAATAAACAGAAACAACTGATTAATAAAATGTATGTTTATAAGTGAATCGTTCATAGGTTAAATAGTGGAAATACTGTAATTTAGTGGCTTTGAGTAGGCTATTCCTTGTTGTGAGTATCCTGACCAGCCCAAGTTTGGGGGCGGGAACTATCTGTTTGTCTGATCAATGGAAGCCGGTGTGAATGTGAAAACCTGTGTGAATACAGTGCTGTTTCTAAGGGACGTTTTGGCCATTTATTTATACAATAATATTGACACTTTTTTTTAAAAAACAACACTGTTTGTCTACCTGTAAACTGCCATCCAAAGGCAAAGTGCAGTAACTACGCCAACACTAAAACTGAGAAAAATGCCTTTAAAGTTTTTACGCCAGCTAGTCAAACATGTTGACACTCTCTCTGAAACGGGATAAAATTGAACCAGGAGACTTTGCCACAAGACAAAACAGTTGTCACAAAGTCCATTTTAAGCCTTAACTCAATTTTGACCAAATGTGTAGTTACTGCGCTTTGCCTTTGGAGAGCGGTAAACTACAAACATGCAAATTAGCGATAACAGTGACGTCATGCGCATGAATATTAGTGTTTGCGAAGTGTTTCTTTCCAAAGTGACGTCGCCAACTTATGGTAGCCCATTTCCACCACTGAATAAAAAAAATAAACATTCAACTTTTTATCTTGTAATTTAGAATTTTTCTCAGAATTGCATGATACAAACTTGCAGTTGCAAATTATGTAGTCAGAATTGCGAGACTATTTTTCTCAGAACTGCGTGATAAAAACTTTCTCACAAATGCACGTTCATATCTCTTAATTCTGACTTTTTCTCATGCAATTCTGTTTTTTTTCTCAGAATTAAGATATAAACTCGCAATTTCAAGTTACAAATGTCAGTT
This sequence comes from Garra rufa, assembly GCF_049309525.1. Classification (NCBI taxonomy): domain Eukaryota; kingdom Metazoa; phylum Chordata; class Actinopteri; order Cypriniformes; family Cyprinidae; genus Garra; species Garra rufa. Next base: position 8,363,697 of record NC_133383.1, on the reverse strand, counting down.
TTGAGAGGAGCTGATATGTTTGCGAGTTTATATTTCACAATTCTGACTTAATAACTTTAGCAATTGTGTGTTGTAAAGTCAGAATTGCAAGATATAAACATACAATTCTGAGAAAAAAAAATCTAAATTGTGACTGTCAGAATTTCAAGTTTATGTCTCCTAATTCTGACTTTAGAATCCATAATTGTGAGTTTATATCTCAATTCTGAGAAAAAAAGGTCAGAATTCAGAGATATTTTTTCAGAATTTTTACTCAGAATTGAGATAAACTAAATTACCAATTTTAATGGGGAAAAAAGACTGATATGTTCTCAGAATTGCGAGTTTATATTTCACAATTCTGACTTAAAGGGATAGTTCACCCAAAAATGAAAATTTGCAGTAAGTCTGCCTACCCCTAGGGCATCCAAGATGCACAAACATTGACGATACATTGAGGTCTTAAGACACAAAACAATCAGTCTGGGCAAGAAACTGGCATTATTTATATAGTTTTTTTGCTTCTGATCCACCGCAATGTCCAACTGTCCTGAGTACATTCACAAAAATTCACATCAACGTTCTTTAGCATAGTAGATGCATGTGCGGAAACAATCTGTCATACCTATACGTCACTCATTGTTTACACAGTGCAGAGAGATTGTGAGTATGACGGCTTCTCAAAATAGTAATTACTTGTGCTTATCCTGATTGTTGCAACCAATTAAAACTAAAAGATTACGTTTGCTTGCACAAACTCAACCGGGAGTGTTGACTTTTCACTGACTCCCAACTTTTGAGCTTGATCGGCTGAAGTTACGGTTGCTTGCTCTTCGCCATGTTTGGCTGTTGAGAATGTGCTCAGGACAGTTGGACATTGCGGTGGATCAGAGGTAAAAAATTACATAAGTTCTGTTCAGTTTCTTGCACAGGCCGATTGTTTGGAGTCTTAAGACCTCAATGAATCATCACAAGCTGCAGGGTTTAATTTGGTTTTGTCTGTGTATGTTTTTTTGACTCTCAAAGCTGTGGGTCTCATTGACTGCCATTATATGACTGACAGCTTGCAACGGTTTGAGTTAAAAATCTTTGTTTGTGTTGTACTGAAGAACCAAAGTCACCTACATCTTGGATGCCCTGGGGGTAAGCAGATAAACATCAAATTTTAATTTTTGGGTGAATTGTCCCTTTAATAACTTGCATTTGTGAGAAACACAAATCGTTGTTGTGTAAATGTACCGTTGAATTATTATGAGTTTGATGAAGTGCCTTTTTTAAAGGAATAGTTCACCCAAAAATTTAAATTATGTCATCATTTACTCACCCTGTACAAGTTTCTTTCTTCTGTTGAGCTCAAAAAAGATATTTTGAAGAATGTTGGTAACCAAGCAGCTGATGATAACCATTGGAAAAAATTTTATGGAAGTCAATGGTTACGGTCAACTGTTTGGTGAGTAATGATGTGAGTAAATGGTGACAAAATTAACATTTTTGGGTAAACTATCCTAAGTATGCAGTTAGAGGTGTGTATATAAATACATTCCTACATGCTTTATCCACCATGTTGAATTATACAAACTAACAACAACCATAAACATTAATTTTGCTTTTATTCTTTTTTGTAACTTGACCATAAAATTGGACGCGCAATAATGGTTCTTCACAGTTCGTAATATTTACTAAAATGTTAGTCAGCATGAAATATTTCTAAAATGCATGTTACAGATCAAATTGTAAACAAATAGTGCGTGCATATGCTTAGTTTTTATTTTTTTTGCACGTAATGTTTAATCAAAGACAAACTTCTTTCTGGTGACATATGCAGAACTTCTTAAATCTTTTAGTCTATTATGTTTATTCTGTTTATTCATAATAATAATTGGAATACGCAATCTTTCTGGCAAGTTTTGAAAAAAATGCTTTTGAGTTCATAATTGCGCGTTTATCAAGAATGGCCTCAAATGCGGCTCATCCCATCGGAATTACAATTCGGTAGTACGCGCTAATCGTTATTTAAAGAAAAGCCCTTCCCTCACATGTCAGAATTGGACTACAGCTAGACACACAGACTGCTAATCCATTCAAGTGTGTGCACATTTTGTTTATTGCTTCATACGCTGTAATTAATCAAGCCATGTTGTGTCCATTTAGTTTGCAGTTGTAGATGCTCACTAAACCGGCTGATCAGTGAAGATGTGAATAAATGGGTTTGTTTGATGTTTCTCATTTCTGCTTGTTCATGCGAAGGGGGTGAAAGAGGCACGAGCAGGAAAGGGCCACTTAGCGAATCAACCGTTTCCTCTTGAGTAATTGAAGCCAGAGCCGCTGCTGCGATCCAGCAACCTTAAAGTTGTGATGTTTCGATGACCTGCACGTGGATTTATTAAGAGAACTTAAAGTCAACAAGAGAATTGTCCCGGTTTGCTTTCTTAACAGAGATTCCGGGCGTAATTGTGAACAATTAATGTGCATGTTAGTACAATATGAGTTCCTTCATGGTCCAATCAACTTCGATGCAAATGTTATCTTATCTCATATCGTATCTAACCCGCAAATCACATTACAGGAGTAAAATGGTTAAGAATGGGGTTTCAAGTTGATTTTACAGTGTTCAGTGTTTGTTGTGGAGCATGAAGTTGAAGTGAGTTTAGCCATTTAAATGTGCTTAATCTTACTCTCAGATGGCAGGTGAAAGAAACCCTGCGTCATGTTACCTGGATGAAAGGACCTTCCGGCTTTGCTGTCAGCTTTTTCTCCAACACTCAGAGACCATCCAGGATGGCTGGAGCTGGGAGCAGATCAAGGTGAAGTGAATGTTTGAGTAACTCCACAAAGTCTAGGCCTAGTTGTTCTCCTCAGAGGATCAGAATGAAAGAAAGAACTTTAAGGGTGATTGGCACAAATCTCATGTCAAGACAGTGTTTCATTTTGAAAATTCTGGCGACATTTGAGCATATTCATTTCCAAAATTGTCATTACTTCTCAAGAATGACTTAAGTTCTCACTGACAAAATACACTGGAAAAAACACAGTTTGTTGAGTAAACTTGAAATAATTTGTTACCCTGCTGCCTTAAACTTTTAGGTTCAGTCAGCTCAAATAAGCTTAGTCAACTTGAAATGTTAAGTTGTACTAAGAGACAACAAAAAAATTTGGTTGGCTAAACTTAAAAGCTGTTTAAGTTACCTAGCCGCCTTAATAATTTTAAGTTGAATCAACTCAAATATCTAAGTTGTCACTTAGTACAACTTAACATTTTTTAGCTGACTGAACTTAAAATGTTAAGTCAGCCAGGTAACAAATTATGTTAAGTTGGCTCAACAAATAGTTTTTTACAGTGTATGAATAAATTGACTAATACTACTTTGCTTACATTTACATATAGGAGATGCTTATCCAAAGTGAACTAAGGAACATGAAAATATGCTTTGTTTAAAGCAGTAGTTCATGCAGTAAAAATTTGGCACAAAATGTACTCACCCTCAGGCTATCCAAGATGTAGAAAAGTTAGATTTTTCTTGGAACAGATGTGGAGAAATGTAGCATTACATCACTTGTTCACCAGTGGATCCTTTGCAGTGAATGGGTGCCGTCAGAATGAGAGTCCAAACAGCTGATAAAAAACACCACAATAATCCACAAGTAATCCACACCACTCCAGTCCATCAGTTAACATCTTGTGGAGCGAAAAGCTGAGTGTTTGTGAGAAACAAATCTATCATTTTAACTTTAAACTGCCGTTTACAGCCAAAACATGAGCCCATATTCCGTAATTATGCTCCTTTCAGTTAAAGTTCATCCCCTGTTGTCCTCTCGCATCAAAATCCACTAATATATTTGTTTAGAACTGTCTTAGACTTTTTCGCCTGTAAAAAGTGCTTGATCTGTGCACATTTCTCTCTTGATTCAAATAAGTCGACTTGTTTTATGGATAGAGAACTCGTATTTTAACCAGAAGCAATGGTTTTAAGTTAAAAACGTCTAAATGATGGATTTGTTTCTTACAAACATGCAGTTTTTCACTTCACAAGATGTTAACTGATGGACTCGAGTGGTGTGGATTACTTGTGGATTACTGTGATATTTTTATCAGCTGTTTGGACTCTCATTCTGACGGCACCCATTCACTGCAAAGGATCCATTGGTGGACAAGTGATGTAATGCTACATTTCTCCACATCTGTTTGGAAGAAACAAACTTGTTTACATATTGGATGACCTGAGGGCAGGGTTGCCAGGTTTTCACAACAAAACCGACCCAATTGCTACTCAAAACTAGTCCAATCATGATTAAAAGGGGGAAAATACAATTTTTGGCAGGGTTCCCCTGGTAAAATTTGCATTTCAGGGGATAAATATTACGTTATCTTGGATACCCTCAGGCTATCCAAGATGTAGATAGGTTTGATTTTTCTTGGAACAGATGTGGAGAAATGTACCATTACATCACTTGCTCACCAATGGATCCTCTGCAGTGAATGGGTGCCGTCAGAATGAGAGTTGATGATAACACTGCAATAATCCACAAGTAATCCACACCACTCCACTCTATCAGTTAACATCTTGTGAAGCGAAGAGCTGAGTGTTTGTAAGAAACAAATCCATCATTTTAACTTTAAACTGCCGTTTACAGCCAAAACATGAGCCCGTAGTCCATAATAACGCTCCTTTCAGTTAAAATGTCCATCCCCTGTTGTCCTCTTGCATCAAAATCCACTAATATATTTGTTTAGAACTGTTTTAGACTGTTTTCGTCTGTAAACAGTGCTTGATCTGTGTACATTTCTCTCTTGATTCAAACTAGTTGACTTGTTTTATGGATAGAGAACTTGTATTTTAGCAAGAAGCAACAATTTGAAATTAAAAACGTCTAAATGATGGATTTGTTTCTTACAAACATGCAGTTTTTCACTTCACAAGATGTTAACTGATGGACTGGAGTGGTGTGGATTACTTGTGGATTACTGTGATATTTTTATCAGCTGTTTGGACTCTCATTCTGACGGCACCCATTCACTGCAGAGGATCCATTGGTGAACAAGTGATGTAATGCTACATTTCTCCACATCTGTTTGGAAGAAACAAACTTGTTCACATATTGGGTGACCTGAGGGCAGGGTTGCCAGGTTTTCACAACAAAACCGACCCAATTGCTACTCAAAACTAGTCCAATCATGATTTAAAGGGGTAAAATAAAGGGTTCCCCTTGTAAAATTCACATTTCAGGGGATAAATATTACATTATTCACCCTCAGGCTATCCAAGATGTAGATAAGTTTGATTTTTCTTGGAAATTATGTGGAGAAAGGTAGCAGTACATCACTTACTCACCAATGGATCCTCTGCAGTGAATGGGTGCCGTCAGAATGAGAGTCCAAACAACTGATAAAAACACCACAATAATCCATACCACTCCAGTCCATCAGTTAACATCTTATGAAGTGAAAAGCTGAGTGTTTGTAAGAAACAACTTGTTTTATGGATAGAGAACACGTGTTTTAGCAATCAGCAACAAACTTGTCCACATATTGGATGACCTGAGGGCAGGGTTGCCAGGTTTTCACAACAAAACTGAACCAAGTCTCAAAACTAGTCCAATCATGATTTGAAGGGGTAAAATACAAATTTTGTCAGGGTGCCCTTGGTAAAAGTCACATTTCAGGGGATAAATGTTACGTTATTGGGGTCGCTTTAACCCGTGACAACAGTGTTAAAGTAGTCCAACTTGCCAACACTGCCTGAGGGTGAATTTCCGCAAATTTGCATTTTTGGTTGAACTGTTCCTATAGCCAAAATATAATTGGATTTTTGGGTGAAATATGACCCAGATATGTTCTTGAAGGGTTTTGTACTTTGTTCTAGGGCACTGAAGAAGGCTTCATGAAGAAGACTCTTCTCATTCCTATAAAATCAAGCATTTTGCACCAACAACAACTTGGGTGTTCCCTCCAGGATGAAAACATGAAGTCAGAGGACATCCAGGTAAGATTTGTATCACTTTTACTATTACTCATACTTGCGGTTAGTACAGAGTATTAACCTCATCCCACAGCACTTCATTTTACCCATTTTGGTCATAAATGCGTGCTGTCTCTGAACCAGGAGTGGTTCTTGGGTAGAATGAGCCAATCCATTTATAAACTCAAACAAAAATGGGCCACCAAAAATGAAGACTGACCTAAGTGTTTTCCCACATACTGGATCAATTACCTGAAGGAAACACTTTAACTAAATCCTGCGCTTTATAAACGTCCCGGTTTTAGTTTTGGAAAAACTTGCTAATGTTGGCATACGCTTTTATGTGACTGTTAAGATGATTATGCTCTTTTGTCCATCAGGGTGTTGCACACTCAATCGTTTAGCTTTGTCTGCACACTACATGCATTCCATTTGAGGGAAAAATGGATGTACATGACATACTTAAACTTAAAAAAATTTTTTTTTGCAAAAAACAGTCTTTAAAGGTAGTATCAACTAAATATTTTGATTTATACACTAGTCGAAATGATCTCCTCCAAAATGGGGGCTGTGCCTTGTGGCTGATTTTTCTTTACCTCCACTCTCAGCCCATTTCATTAGTAAGCCCTTCCGGCTGATTGCAAATGACTCGACTTCTTGCATATTTACATTCAGCTCACACACACTAGGGAAGACTCGACACCTTCTCCTTTCATGAAGGAGATTTTGCCATATTTCAGTGCCACTGGAGAAAGCAGTTTTTGTTTTTATTAAGTATCTGATTATAATGCAATGCAATCTGATATTCTGTAGTTAAGGCTGGTCTGTTGCACTAATTATTTACAATATATCTTTATATGTGTACAGTATTTACTCTGAAATAATATTTGTTTCAAACAATATGCAAATTTATATTATGTATATAATTTTTGTTAGATATATTATATGAACAAAATCTTTAAGAATATATAATAATTATTCAATATACTGTCTCATTGTTTCCTAGTACATTATGTAAAGTATTTATTTATCATGGAAGTATTTGTTGTATATTTTCAGTACAACAAAATTATTTTACTGTAAAATGTCCCAATGCATTATGGAAATGAGAATATCACTGTTGTAATGTGAAAATAAATTATATATAATTTGTAAAGTATTTATTCATAGTGGTAGTATTTTTGTATATTTTAAGTACCAAAAAAAAGAAATAACAATAAAATGTACCAGTGCATTACATTAAACAATTAAAAAGTACATTAAAAAGTTGATTCAACTTAAAAAAGTAAGTGTTCATGCTGCCTTAAAATTTTAAGTTTAGTCAACATGAAATGTTAAGTTGTACTCTATGAAAACGTGGATATTTGAGTCGAGTAAACTTAAAATTTTAAGGCAGCACAAACACTTACTTTAAGTTGAAACAACTTTTTTTTTTTTTTTTTTTTGCAGTGTACAGTAATGAAAATTAAAAGAGAACAAGCTTAAATAAGTAAATTAAATAAATAGTAAATCACAGAATTAGTAAAGTATTTGGTAACACTTTACAATAAGGTTCATTAGTTAAACATTAGTTAATGTATTAACTAACATGAACTAACCATGACCAATACATTAGTTACTGTATTTACTAATCTTCATTAATGTTAGTTAACGGAAATACAGTTGTTCATTGTTTGTTCATGTTAGTTCACACTGCATTAACTAATGTTAACAAGATTTTAATAACGTATTAGTAAATGTTGAAATTAACATTAACAAAGATTAATAAATGCTGTATAAGTGCAGTTCATTATTAGTTCATGTTAACTAATGTGGTTAACTAATGTTAACTAATGAACCTTATTGTAAAGTGTTACCAGTATTTTTTTTCATCATGGTAGTATTAATTGTATATTTTAAGCACAAATAGTAATAATAATAATAATAATAATAATAATAACTTGACAGTAAAATGTCCCAGTTCAATTATTTACCTTCATTATTTATTCATCGTGTTTGTTTTAATTGTATATTTTAAACATGAAAAAACTTGACAGTAAAATGTCCCAGTTCATTAAGTTAATGAGAATTTAAAAGAAAATGTGCTTAAATTAATGAAATAAATAGCATATTATATAATTTGTGTAGTATTTATTCATCACGGTATTATTAATTGTGTATTTTAAGCACAAAAATAATAATTATAATAACTTAACAGTAAAATGTCTTAGTTCATTACGGTAATGAGAATTTAAAAAGGAATATGTGCTTAAATAAATTAAATAAATAGTATATTATATAATTTGTAAAGCATTTATTCATCATGGTAGTATTAATTATATATTTTAAGAGAATTTGGAAAAGCATGCTAAAATCTCAAGCAGAAAATCTTGATGGACCAAAATATTTGTTGTATTTTTATCATTTTGCTTTTGAAGTAAAATGCTTGTGAAATTGGTCAATTTCTGATGAATTACTGATACACCAAAAAGGCGTATTGTCTGCAGGGATACCAGCTCAACATCAGCATCTGCTTTGTTCAGTCCCCAACATTCAAAGTCTTGCGTGCAGTCGTGCAACAGCGCACGTCACCTGACATGCCCTGCATAAAAGAACATTTAGAAAACTTGACCTTGGTAAAGACTGTTCGCCAGCAAGCAGTAGCTTGCAGGCTACAAGAAAGCCTCTTTTTTTTTTTTCCCCCATTGTTGAGGAAAGGAAGAAAAAAAATCCAGAAAAGATCTGTGGAAGATTAGAGAAACCAGGACTGCTTTTTTCTTTTTTTGTGGCATCCTGTTTTGAGTGGTGGAATTCTTTTAGGGAGTGAATAAATGCCTCACTCAACAAAAATCTATCAGGGTTAACCCTTTCAGCGCCACACACCTGACATCCGTGGAGCTGTGCTCAATGTTACTCTTTGTCTATGAGCACCTGCACATGAAGGGGTCGTAACTTCAGTAAACAAGAGCAGCCAGCCTTCTGTATGTTTGCAGGAAGTAGAATGTGCTTCATAACTGCTTTCAAACTTATTTATTGTTCAAAATTTAACCGAATGGCATTTAAAATATATATGATGCTAAAATTGTTGCTTTAAAATCATGTGAATAAATTACATTTTAAAATATATTCAAATAGAAAAGGGTTATTTTCAAATTAGTACAACTATTTCAAAATTTGACTGTTTTTGCTTAACTTTAGATCAAATAAAGGCTTGGTGAGCAGGGGTCTGTTCTTCGTACATCGTTTGATACATCCAAGATGAATTGACGCATCTAAGATGACATCATCGTGCTAATTACGATGTGGAGCACACCTGTTGTTGATGATTAGTATGGCTGGATTGAGTTGTCTAGGATTGGTTTATAAGGCGATATGTATCGATAGTAGAAACAGTGATCACGACCCGTTCGATTGGTTGACGAAATGGCAAAAGAGCGAGCTCAATTTTTTTTCTCAAGCGGAGCAAGAGCTTTTATTAGAGGGTTATGGAGAATTTCAAACTTTAATACAGACACCGGGAAACACAGCAAATGCTGCAAAAGCCAGGAGAGAGTGCTGGCAAAAAGTAGTGAACTAATTAAATGCGTTAGTGCTGCCCATGTTACATGTTTTTTCCTTGATGTGTTATTTTATTTATATTTTTATTTTTATATACACTACTGTTCAAAAGTTTGGGGTCAGTAAGACTTGTAATAGTCTTATGACTAAAAAGAAGAATCACTGACTTAAAGAAGTCTCTTATGCTCATCAAGGCTGCATTTATTTGATTAAAAACACAGAAAAAACAGCAGTAATATTGCAAAATGTTTTTACAATATAAAATAATGTTTTTTATTTGAACATACTTTAAAATAGAATTTATTCCTGTGATGAAAAGCTGAATTTTTATCAGCTGTTACTCCAGTCTTAAGTGTCACATGATCCTTCAGAAATCATTCTAATATGCTGATTTATTATTAGAATGATCAATGTTGGATAATATCAACAGTTGTGCTGCCAAATATTTTTTGGAACCTGTGATTTGTTTTTCTCAGGATTCTTTCATGAATAACAAGTTTAAAAGAAGTGAAACTTGTATAATGTATACATTCATTCCACACAGACCGATATATTTCAAGTGTTTATTTCTTTTAATTTTGATGATTATAACTGACATCTAATGAAAACTCCAATTCAGTATCTCAGAAAATTAGAATATTACTTAAGACCGATACAAAGAAAGGATTTTTAGAAATCTTTTTACAACTGAAAAGTATGAACATGAAAAGTATGAGCATATACAGCACTCAATACTTAGTTGGGGCTCCTTTTGCCTGAATTACTGCAGCAATGCAGCGTTGCATGGAGTCGATCAGTCTGTGGCACTGCTCAGGTGTTATGAGAGCCCAGGTTACTCTGATAGTGGCCTTCAGCTCTTCTGCAATGTTGAGTCTGGCATATCACATCTTCCTCTTCACAATACCCCATAGATTTTCTATGGGGTTAAGGTCAAGCGAGTTTGCTGGCCAATTAAGAACAGGGATACCATGGTCCTTAAACCAGGTACTGGTAGCTTTGGCACTGTATGCAGGTGCCAAGTCCTGTTGGAAAATGAAATCTGCATCTCCATAAATTTGGTCAGCAGCAGGAAGCATGAAGTGCTCTAAAACGTCCTGGTATACAGCTGCGTTGACCTTGGACCTCAGAAAACACAGTGGACCAACACCAGCAGATGACATGGCACCCCAAACCATCACTGACTGTGGAAACTTTACACTGGACCTCAAGCAACGTGGATTCTGTGCCTCTCCTCTCTTCCTCCAGACTCTGGGACCCTGATTTCCAAAAGAAAATGCAAAATTTACTTTCATCAGAGAACATAACTTTGGACCACTCTGCAGCAGCCCAGTCCTTTTTGTCTTTAGCCCAGGCGAGACGCTTCTGACGCTGTCTGTTGTTCAAGAGTGGCTTGACACAAGGAATGCGACAGCCGAAACCCATGTCTTGCATACGTCTGTGCGTATTGGTTCATGAAGCACTGACTCCAGCTGCAGTCCACTCTTTGTGAATCTCCCCCACATTTTTGAATAGGTTTTGTTTCACAATTCTCTCCAGGGTGCGGTTATCCCCATTGCTTGTACACTTTTTTTTCTACCACATCTTTTCCTTCCATTCGCCTCTCTATTAATGTGCTTGGACGCAGTGCTCTGTGAACAGCCAGCCTCTTTTGCAATGACCTTTTGTGTCTTGCCCTCCTTGTGCAAGGTGTCAATGGTCGTCTTTTGGACAACTGTCAAATCAGCAGTCTTCCCCATGATTGTGTAGCCTGCAGAACTAGACTGAGAGAGCATTTAAAGGCTGATTAGAGAGTGGCACCAGGTGTTTTCAATACTGAACCTTTTCACAATATTCTAATTTTCTGAGATACTGAATTGGGGTTTTCATTAGTTGTCAGTTATAATCATCAAAATTAAAAGAAATAAACACTTGAAATATATCGGTCTGTGTGGAATGAATATATACATTATACAAGTTTCACTTCTTGAATGTAATTAGTGAAATAAATCAACTTTTTGAAGATATTATAATTATATGACCAGCACCTGTAATTAATATATATATATATATATATATATATATATATATATATATATATATATATATATATATATATAGAGAGAGAGAGAGAGATAGATATAATATATATATATAAATATATATATAAATATAAATGTATGTGTATGTATGTATGTGTGTGTATATACAGTGTTGGCCCCCTTCCTGATTTTTTTATTCTTTTGCATGTTGCATGCAAACACTTTTTCACACATGTGGGTTTGTTTTTTGTTTGTTTTTTTTATAAAAAAAAAACCCTTCATTTTAAAACTGCATGTTTTGTTTACTTGTGTTATCTTTGATAAATTTTTACATTTGTTTGATGATCTGAAACATTAAAGTGTGACAAACATGCCAAAAAAAAAAAAATCATTTTCAAACCACTGTATGTATATATATATATATATATATATATATATATATATATAATTTACATGATTTAGACTACATATAAAATTATATTATATATATTTTATTTTTGATTTTATATATATATATATATATATATATATATATATATATATTTATATTTATATTTATATTTATTATATATGTATTATCATTTATATTTGTGACCCTGGACCACAAAACCAGTCTTAAGTCGCTGGGGTATATTTGTAGCAATAGTCAAAAATACTTTGTATGGGTCAAAATTATTGATTTTTCTTTTATGCCAAAAATCATTAGGAAATTATGTAAAAATCATGTTCCATGAAGATTTTTTGTAAAACACCTACTGTAAATATATCAAAATGTAATTTTTGATTAGTTATATGCATTGCTAAGAACTTAATTTGGACAACTTTAAAGGTGATTTTCTCAGTATTTTGATTTTTTTGCACCCTCAGATTTCAGATATTCAAATAGATGTATCTCGGCCAAATATTGTCCTATCCAAACAAACCATACATCAATAGAAAGCTTAATTATTGAACTTTCATATGATGTATACATCTCAGTTTTGTAAAATTTAACCTTATGACTGGTTTTGTGGTCCAGGGTCACATTTATCACAAGAATATTCACATGTGTATGTGTGTGTGTGTGTGTGTGTGTATATATATATATATATATATATATATATATATATATATATATATATATATATATTATTTTTATTACTTTTTTTCAACATAACCATAAATTGCAGTACCATGAAATTATTTTACATCATGTAGGCTGCAGACAAAAACCTTTGCAGTTTTAGCAGTGATTTAAAATGGTTCCATCCAATAATTCAGCAATAAATGTTTCTGTTAAAATGTTTATTTTCATTGCAAGTCACATCTGTATGGTTAAATGCATTTTATTTTATATTTTTGCATTCAGCATTGTTTTCCCCTTTTAGAATAGACTGTCTCTTTTTAGGGGTTTCACTCAGCCACTGGAGTCTCTCATAACTGCTATATAACCACATTTAAGGAAGCAATCTTTATTTGTTCCCCAAGAGATGCATGCAGAAGCAAAAGGTATTTCAATCCTTTAAGTGCGAAGAATGTAAACGGAATTACTAGGATAATTAAACCCATAATTAGGGCTTATTTAGGTTAATGAAAGAGCCCATCCTTCATCATCCTCTGAAATTACCCCGCCAAGCGCTGGTATTTAGGTAGGCGAAGGGAGCGTCTCCTTCTCTGCTATTGCGCGTCCAGTATTGATCTTTCTTTTGACAGTGAAAAACGGCGCGCGTATAAAGTGTATACCTGAGCTCACAGCTCTGTTAGATCTCTTTAGATGATGCTATTTAAAGCGTCGGCTGCAATGTGCCACACAGCCCTTTGCTTTCCCTGCGTGTTTGTGCAGTTGAACAGGTGCCGTCGTTTAGCGATCGCACCGTTACGTCTGTACACCTGCTTGAACGTAAACACGGCAGCGTTTGAATGACAACAAACGGCGTCGGATGCCAGAAGTTGTTGCTAGAAACACATTTCAAAGTTAATAAACGCCCTTTTTTGAACTTGACCTTTTGAAATTTTTAAGCGGCGCGCGAACAGCAGCTGAACTTTTGTCCTTTATTTGAATTCCAAATGCAGCCTAAGAGTCAGTTATGCAAAGGTTGAATGAGAGCCGTGAATATTCGTTTCGCCAAACGAGTTCCTGCCACGGCGGACCTACAATTTAATGCATTTTCTGCTTGCGTGTTTGCGCTCTTTAAACTCCTCATCCCACACATGATTTTACAGCCTCTAGGTGAGGTGTTTTACCTTTCAGCGGCGGTACTGTTTGGAAAAAGCCTGACGTCATTGTTTATTTGACCTGCCTTCCCTCTTTCCAGAGTCTTTCATTCCTGACAGACGTCGGATGTGAAACAGTAGTAGTGCGTCTCTCAAGACTGCGCTTGTATGGGAGGGTGGAGATGTTATCGTGAAGGCGTGGATGCATGAACAATTCTCGAGCCTGCATTGAAGCTGCCAGGGATCCAGCCACCGCCGCTGCTGATCCAACTCGTCGCTCAGACACTATCGCTAATTAAACCTGCGAGTATCAGTGTGGGCCATACTAAAGGCCATAGTGATGTCACAGTGTCTCAAAAGCCACCTCCGTGTGACAGAAATCACGTCACAGGTGCCATTTAAGAGTTTTTTTCTTTAATCATTAAGTAGTTTATGTTATTATAAAGTAGTTTGATTACAGTCAAGCTATTGTTTTGTAAAGTAGCAAGCCTACAAACTAATACAAAAACTGTAAATACACTGAAGGGTGCAATATCTTTTAAATGTGTATAAAATAAAAAAAGTATTATTATAATTCTAGTAGTAGTTGATGTTATTTTTGTTTTATATATATATTTTAAAGATATTGCACTCTTATGTTGCTTGAATGTATTTAACTGCTATTAATCTGACTTTTAATATTTTAATTATTTTTAATAAAATATTTTTTATATTTTAATATTTTATTTATTATTGTTATTTTTAAGTGTGTGTATAAAATAATATAATATTATATTTGATTGATATTATTATTAGTATTGATAATATTATAATCATTTTTATTTTAACATTTTTTATTTACCCCTCTTATAGCATCAGTGATAATATTAATAATGGTAACAATAATAATATATTATTAATAATAATTATATAGATTTATATTATTGGTAGTAGTAATAAAAATAATTATAATATTATATATAATAATATATAATATTATATTGGTAATACTAATAATACCAATAATAAAGAATTATAATAATAATAATAATGATAATAATGGTAAAAAAATATTATTAATATATTATTATTATTATTATTTTTATTATTATTAGGAACAATAAAATATATATTATTGCAAATAATAATTATTATATTGTATTATATTATATAAATTATGTTATAAGTATAATAATTGTATTTTATAATAATAATATTAAAAACAATGGTAACAATAATATATTATTAATATGTTGTTATTGGTGACAATAAAATATATGATTGTTATAATTATTATTTTATATTATATTATAATATTGATAGTAATAATAATAATATTATTAATAATAAATAATTATAATCATTATGTTAGTAGTAGTAGTAGTAGTAGTAGTAGTAGTATATATTATTATATTAATATTATTTGTAGCAAAAAATAAATTATTGGTAGTAATAATTATATTATATTACATTACAATATATAGTAGTACTAGTATTAGTAGTAGTAATAAATAATAATAATAATAAATCAATATTAATAATAATGGTAACATTAATATTTTTAATATACTATTATTGGTAGCAATAAAATATATATTATTGGTAGTAATAATAATAATAATAATAATAATAATAATAATAATGGTAACAATAATATGTTATTAATATATTATTATTGGTATTAATAATTATAATATATTAGATTTTGTTATATTATATTAGATATTTTATTATATTAAATTATTGGTAATAATAATATTTAATAATAATAATAATAATAATAATATTTGTATTATTAGTAGTATTATTTATTATTATTAATAATAATATAATCTATTATATTTATTTCACCCCATATAGCTTTAGTGTAATTTACTACTATTCATAAATTTGAAAAAACAAACAGTAGCTTAACAGTAGCTTACAATGCTAAAGTTATATAAGGGTGCAAAATCTTTTAAATATATGAAAAATATTTTTTGTTGTTGTTAAAAGTTCTACATTGGAGCTATATGGGGTGAAATATCTTTCACATATAATTATTTATATAAAAATTTATCAAAATAATAAAATTAGATTCTGTATAATTTAATAAAAGCAGTATTTTTCAATAACGGCATTAAACACTAAGCGTTTCATGCTAAATCCTGCAACAAGACTTGAATCACTAAATAGTTTCTGTTTGAATTGGTTGATTTACATCATCTTTACAATTGTCCAAATTAACTGATGTACTAAACCAAATCTAACTTTTAAAACTGTGACATAAAACAGCAACATTGCCTCTTTTCGTAACATGACCAAGCTATGCTGTTATGTGTCTACATAATGTAGTTACAGTAAGCTATTCGCATCGCTGTATTTAGTTCTAGTCACTCCCCAGCAATTTATATGAACTCCTCCCAAGTATGACGGCATCCCTTCCTGTTTATCTGTGCTTGGGCAAGTTGCAGCGCCCTAAACCTTTATTCCACATTCTGACAGCCAATTAATCACCAGGGGTTGCAGGTCGAGAAAGAGCGGGAAAATCCAGTGCTTGCCGCCCGAAAGAGAGGTAACCTTGGTAAACAGTCTGCACAACATTTGTGCATGTGGACCCGCTCGAGGGTCCTGCGCACAATGCCATTACTCATGTTCCACAACACAAAGAGGGGAGTGTACAAACTCCCTCAACATGTCAACAACATCCTATGAATGAAGGATGCAAGAGGAAAGCAAAAAGGTAAACACATGTTGTTGGCCACACAGACTGATGAGGAGATCTTGTTTTCATCAGTCAAGTTATGGGACGAAGAATGAAGTCACATGGTGGTTGATGAATCACTCACGTATGTGGCTAGCTTTGGGTTTAGTATCACAGCTCAGGGTTTGTGGCAGGTCTGCACACGTACGATTTATCAGATTTGTGATATGCAGAAGATCATTGAAGCAGTGTAAACAGAATTAGAATTGTGGCAAGATGTCGTATCAGTTGTATATGAATAAAATGAAAACGTATTCATTCATTTAAAGGCAACATATGATAAAATCAGACTTTTTCCATGTTTAAGAGCTATAATCGTCTCCCCGGTTCATCTACCAACACAGAAAATTTGAGGACAATCCAGTAAGTGTTTAAGGAAGCATTCCTCTGCAAGCATGTGAAAAAACGAGACTATAAAAACTTTAATCTGTACGTTTCCACCCACAGATCCGCCATTTTGGTTTCGCAAGCGACAATGGTGTACCAGTTCTAACGCCATGGCGAAAGTTCAAGCAAAGCATACAAATTGTTCTGTCGTTAGCTGCACAGATGGGCACAGAACATTATTTAGATTCCCAGTCTCAGAGGAGACAAAAGAGCAGTGGATTTATTGATTTATTTACTGTATATTACCCTGCTGCCCTACAGATCTAATATAAACGTGATTTCTTTCCCAGCTGTTTACCTTCACAAACATAACTGTTTGCGTGCGTTTGACATAAACTTGTGTGTATTTGACAGTTTAAGCGCAATAAGACTTAAAACAGAATTTAGTTTAGTACTCCCATGCCGTGTGACAGCTGCTTTTTGTGTGCTCAGGGTGTACATATGTACATATCTTCATTCCGTTCAAAAGTTTACACCCCTGGTTCTTAATGCATTGTTTTGTGAAAATTGGAAAAAAAAAAAAAGGGTTCTCAGAATCATGTAGTTCTTGTTGAAGGGGTTTAAATACACAAATGAAAAACCAAAGAATTTGTGGGACCTGAAGAATTTTTTTGAAGAACAGCGGGCAGTTTAACTGTTCAGGACAAACAAGAGACTCATGAACTCATGATCACAAACAAATAAAAACACAGCTGTGCATCATTCAGGTAAAAACACAGTATTAAGAATCAAGTGTATGTAAATTTTGAATGGGTTAACTTTTATAAATTATTTTCTTTTCCTTTGTGGACTATGTGTAAACTTCTTTTATGTGAAATATCATATTCCGCTCAGTACTAAATAAAAATGACATGCAATTTGTAATTTGTATGTCCCTCTTATTTTGGTAAAATAATTACCATTTTGCAGATAAATTTAAGATTAAATGAAATTTATTCCTGTTATCAAAGCTGAATTTTTAGCATCATTACTCCGGTCTTCAGTGTCACATGATCCTTCAGAAATCATTCTAATATGCTGCTTTGAGCTCAAGAAACATTTCTGATTATTAAAACACCCATTTTGCCTCATTTCTGAGAAAAAAAAACATACTTTTTCAGGATTTACTTCCTTTATATGAATTCTCATGCTTTTTTGTTGCATTTATGGCTACATCTTTGTCATCGAATGGCATGAGTTTATCTCTCTCACTTTCTTTCCGTTTCTCTCTGTCTTGTTTTCTAGGCAAACGTCGAGGATGAAACGGCTGGAGTTCAGGCAGTATGTGAAATTCACGCTGTGCTGCGCTATGAATACCACGTTCTGTATTCTTGCAGTTATCAGATCCCCGTCCTCTATTTCAGAGCCTCCACGTTAGGTACACGACATTCTCTCTCGCTGCATTTCTATCATTAAACCGCACAGTCTTGTTTATATGCTGTCTGCTTCCCTTATCAGTGTGTGTATTTCAGAACCCTCAGTGTTCTGCTTTCTCAAAGTCTGGTTTTATGTGCGCTGCAAAAACAGACTCAACATTTACACTGAGATCCCATCTCGACAGCAGTGTTTGAGTTTTGAGAAAGCAGGCGGCACAGTGACTCGCGTCAGCGCTCAACAAAGTTTGACTTTGTGCTGTAAATACATTAATAGCCGCCATGTAAACATTTTTGGAGCTGTTATTGAGCAAGTTAACAAATACGCACATGCAAGCGTGATCCATTTGAAAGTGATTGTTCATATGGGCTGTAATCAGAATAGAAAATGTCATTCTCCATCGCAGATGGGCGACCCTTGTCTCTCGAGGAGGTGTGGAACAACGTTCATCCGAACTATAGACAGAGACTACGGCAGGGACCCTGGGACACGCTGACCCAACAGGTAACTTGTGTGTGACATCATGACATCATGAATTTGTTGATGGGTTTTGTAATTTTTTAAAAGGGTTAAATAATTCAAGCAACTTTGTCAAAAGTACTACATATATACAATTTTTTTTAAAGTATCCATGATTTCAAATTTTCGGTCATTTCCATATTGACATGCAATTTTGTGGTAGTTTATTATTGTCAAATCATTGATTTCAAATCTACTCTACTTAAATGGCATGTCACATAAACTAAGGTGGCTTTTACACTGTCATTAAAGAGAATTCTGTGTATAAAGACTTGCAGGTTGCAATGGATATAAGTAGTGATCGACAGAAATGAATTTTTTAACCGATATGCAGAACCGATAACGATACCGATTATTTGCATTTTTTTGTGCCCGATAACCTATATGCAGAACCAATATCAATACCGATTATTTGCATGTTTTGTGCTCGGTAACCGATATCAATACCCATACCGATTATTTGCATGTTTTGTGTCCGATAACCGATATGCAGAACCGATACCGTTACAGATTATTTGCATGTTTTGTGTTCGGTAACCGATATGCAGAACCGATGTCCATACCGATTATTTGCATATGCAAAACTGATATCGATACCCATACCGATTACTGGTCCTTCTCAAAAAATTAGCATATTGTGATAAAGTTCATTATTTTCTGTAATGTACTGATAAACATTAGACTTTCATATATTTTAGATTCATTACAACACAACTGAAGTAGTTCAAGCCTTTTATTGTTTTAATATTGATGATTTTGGCATACAGCTCATGAAAACCCAAAATTCCTATCTCAAAAAATTAGCATATTTCATCCGACCAATAAAAGAAAAGTGTTTTTAAAACAAAAAACGTCAACCTTCAAATAATTATGTTCAGTTATGCACTCAATACTTGGTCGGGAATCCTTTTGCAGAAATGACTGCTTCAATGCGGCGTGGCATGGAGGCAATCAGCCTGTGGCACTGCTGAGGTGTTATGGAGGCCCAGGATGCTTTGATAGCGGCCTTAAGCTCATCCAGAGTGTTGGAACTTGCGTCTCTCAACTTTCTCTTCACAATATCCCACAGATTCTCTATGGGGTTCAGGTCAGGAGAGTTGGCAGGCCAATTGAGCACAGTAATACCATGGTCAGTAAACCATTTACCAGTGGTTTTGGCACTGTGAGCAGGTGCCAGGTCGTGCTGAAAAATGAAATCTTCATCTCCATAAAGCTTTTCAGCAGATGGAAGCATGAAGTGCTCCAAAATCTCCTGATAGCTAGCTGCATTGACCCTGCCCTTGATAAAACACAGTGGACCAACACCAGCAGCTGACATGGCACCCCAGACCATCACTGACTGTGGGTACTTGACACTGGACTTCAGGCATTTTGGCATTTCCCTCTCCCAAGTCTTCCTCCAGACTCTGGCACCTTTATTTCCGAATGACATGCAAAATTTACTTTCATCCGAAAAAAGTACTTTGGACCACTGAGCAACAGTCCAGTGCTGCTTCTCTGTAGCCCAGGTCAGGTGCTTCTGCCGCTGTTTCTGGTTCAAAAGTGGCTTGACCTGGGGATGTTTCTACTCCAGACTCAGTCCACTGCTTCCGCAGGTCCCCCAAGGTCTGGAATCAGTCCTTCTCCACAATCTTTCTCAGGGTCCGGTCACCTCTTCTCGTTGTGCAGTGTTTTCTGCCACACTTTTTCCTTCCCACAGACTTCCCACTGAGGTGCCTTGATACAGCACTCTGGGAACAGCCTATTCGTTCAGAAATATCTTTCTGTGTCTTACCCTCTTGCTTGAGGGTGTCAATGATGGCCTTCTGGTCGGCAGTCTTACCCATGATCGCGGTTTTGAGTAATGAACCAGGCTGGGAGTTTTTAAAAGCCTCAGGAATCTTTTGCAGGTGTTTAGAGTTAATTAGTTGATTCAGATGATTAGGTTAATAGTAGGGATGCACCGAAAGGAAAATTCTTGGCCGAAACCGAAAAAGAGGAAACCAAGGCCGAAAACCGAAACACCGAAAGAATTATGCCAATTATTAGTACCATTGCATTTATGGCTATGACTGTGTACTAATTTGACTAAAATCAAGGCATTGCAATTGCATAAATTAATATTAAAGTTTCAAAGAATAAATCAGTTATATTAATTTAAACAATTATTATCAATCAAGTATTATATTACTTAAATAACATATACATATATTTTACTGCCTTTGTTAAAATTGTTTAAATTTTTATAACACATTATCCATCATATATATCATATATCTACACATGTCTATTTGTAAATTCTGCTTTAGTAAACAGCAACCTGTATATTATGTTCAAATCTACCTGCAATTTACATTATAATTAATAGCAACCTGTATATTGTGTTCATCTATTTATACATTCTAATTGTAGTTAATTATCATCTGTAAATTATGCTCACAGTACTTCATCTGTAAATATTATCCATAGCTTCCCCTGTACATATCTCCTATAAGTGCACTTATAACTAGGTGTATCCCTAGTTAATAGCTCGTTTTGAGAACCTTTTCATGATATGCTAATTTTTTGAGATAGGAATTTTGGGTTTTCATGAGCTGTATGCCAAAATCATCAATATTAAAACAATAAAAGGCTTGAACTACTTCAGTTATGTTGTAATGAATCTAAAATATATGAAAGTCTAATGTTTATCAGTACATTACAGAAAATAATGAACTTTATCACAATATGCAAATTTTTTGAGAAGGACCCGTATTTGCATGTTTGTGCCCCAGAACCAATATTGACACCCATACTGATTATTTGCATGTTTTGTGCCCGATAACCAATATGCAGAACCGATATCAATACCGATACCGATTATTTGCATGTTTTGTGCCCAATAACCAATATGCGATACAGATTATTTGCATGTTTTGTGCCCAATAACCGACATGCGATACAGATTATTTGCATGTTTTGTGCCCGATAACCAAAATGCAAAACCGATATCGATACCCATACTGATTATTTGCATGTTTTGTGCCCGATAACCAATATGCAGAACCGATATCAATGCCGATACCGATTATTTGCATGTTTTGTGCCTAATAACCAATATGCAGAATCAGTGTCAATTATTTGCATGTTTTTTGCCCAATAACCGATATGCGATACAGATTATTTGCATGTTTTGTGCCCGATAACCAATATGCAAAACCGATATCGATACCCATACTGATTATTTTCATGTTTTGTGCCCGATAACCAATATGCAGAACCGATATAAATACCGATACCGATTACTTGCATGCTTTGTGCCCGATAACCAATATGCAGAACCGATAACTATATCCATACCGATTATTTGCATGTTTTGGGCCCGAGAACCAATATCCAGAACCAATATTTAATTACTGTTATAAAGTAAATAAATGACTGAGTGAAGTAAGTGCATACTTCACTTTGATTTTTCCTCCTTTCAGTCATCTTTAAAAAATGCTGAAAATTAGAAGTCTTTCATATTAAAGTTAATCTTCATGTTACAACAATAAACATTTTATTTATAAAAAGCGTCAGCTGCAACACTAACAAGCAAAATAAATGTTAGATGTCTAATGTTTTCAAATGGAGAAAATAAATGAAGAACAGGAGTCATATCAACTTCATTTTAAACTACAGTTTTAGTAGGTTTATAAGCTGTTTAATATAAAGAGTGAAGAATAATTCACTGGATAATGGTAATTCACTGAATAATATTCTCTGGAATATTGAAATATAATAAACTAAACATCAACTTGTGTGTTATATCAGAATTACTGTTTTTCTTGACAAAGCGCTGTTTATCTATGCATTTACACAGAACTATATTCAAACTGCAATCACTTCCGGAGATAGTAAATAATTAATTTCCATAGAGGTGTATTATTTAGATGTGTGTTAGCGAAATAATGGTTATATAGTTAATGTTAATATAATTTAGGGTGTTTTAAACAAGTGAATCTTGTTCAAAGTCGCTTGCGTTGGCCGTGCTGGAGCATTTCAAGCATCAACCCAGAGAGTGAACAGCAATATTAACGCGACTTCACAAGACTAATGATGAGCATATAGACAACAGAGAGACAATTAAATTCAGCGCTTTCATTTGCAACACGCGCTCATTCATGGCTGTATTATTTAATTCATGCAAAGTTACGTCTTTTTTGGGACAGGACTTGATGGATTATTTTAGCCCACGTGACTCCGACTTCATGAGACTAATGATGAGCACATAGACAACAGAGAGAGAATTAAATTCAGCACTTTCATTTCCAACATGTGCTCGTTCATGACTGTATATTATTTAATTCAGGCAAATTTACGTCTTTATTGGGGCAGGACTTGACACATTATTTTGTGACTCTGTAAGTTCACTAAAGGGACACGGTTAGCTTCTTGCTAGCTGTAGCCTGTTACATTGCAGTACATAAGATTTCTCTTACCACATAAACAGAGTAAAGTAAAGGAGAGATGACTGCACAGACAATGGCGAATGATTTACAGATCCTAAGCACCACTAACAAGCATCTAATCTTGTAAAATGTGTAGTACTGTGTAAAAGTACTGCCGCTGTAGTATAACGTTACACAGAGCACGTGCAATCGCAAATCTCAAAACTGAAAGTAAAAAGCGATCGTGCATTCAAAACGGCAGTTTCAATGCCCTGTGTGAGCTACTGAAATGAGCCGCTCTGTGAAACAGCCTATCAGAGCAGAGCTCATCATTATTATTCATAAACCTTCCAAATAAGGTAATAACAGACCATTTCATTCTAGGGACAAATCCAAGGGTTTTAAATAAACTTGTAAAACTATTTTTGGAGAATTTTTGCCCTTACCTAAGCCATATACCTTCTATGTAGACATCAGAGAACAATTTAAAAATTTTGTATCAATGCATTCTATGGCACCTTTAAATATCGGGAAAAATATCGGTAAATCGATATATCGGTCGATCTTTAGATATAAGTGTAGGCCTAAACCAAATGGCGTACCATCTATTTTCCCTACAAGGAGTCTAAATGCCCCTGAATATCAAGTGAAATCTGCACTGAGAAACTTCTTCTGTGGCTGTGGCATCATGACAAACATCAGCATGTTTACATCCTGCCAGGATGGCATCTAGTGTTTCTTGTCTCTGCCATTTGTAAGCTTGTGTTGGGGTAAAAATAGCAACTGGTAGCGCATTGAGTGCGACCATTTTACATTATCAAATAATGGCGCCCCATAGTCCAAAATATGTGTAAAACAATGGATTTTTTTTAAATCGTAAAAGGTAAATCTTTCATGGGTTTTCTATGTTATACAAAGCCATAAAAGTCTTAATACCTAGTGTTCCCTTCAAAAGACTCAGGCAGTTTTACTTTTGTGCATCAAAACTTGGAGCTGAACTGCGATTGGTTAGTTTGTCAATCAGATGGCTGTTCCTGTCTTAGTGGGCGGTTCTTGGCGAGAATGAGCTGTGATATGGATCAGACTTTACGCCAATAGCTGGCATTCCCTCCTTGTAGATCTCCTGGAGCGTTTGGAAAAACTGACTCCGGCTGTTTGCTGCTGCTCTGCTTCAGGCTGTGAGGGATGCAGAGCAGTAGGCGTGATTACAGGGAGATATTGAATGGAGAGAGTGGAAAAATAAATGCAGAAAAAGGCTGATTAGAGGAAGTGTGGGATATTAGAGAAAAGGGACGTCAGTAATAGCAGAGGGAGAGACTCGGGAAGGGTTGAGGGTCTCGAGGTTCTCTGGAGATGGAACATTGCCGCATCTGACGCAGGTAAACATGAGTGACTCACATCAAGGCCTTACGAGCAGTGACGCCAATGGACTCTCTCTCTTTATCGCTCGCTCAGTCGCTCGCTTTCCTCTCTGTTTTTGTCCTCTTATATCTCTCGGTCTCCTCTTTATCTGCCCAATTTTCTTAAACCCAAATCGCATTCTTAGCATAGCCAATAATGGAGGTAGCAAAGTAGATTAGGACAACACAGAACACTTCTCTCTTGAGGACACAATACGGCCCCAGACGGATGACTGTTAACATGTAGCCTGAGACTGCATTCTTAAAATTAAACTATGGAAGCCCATCTCTGCCATGAAATAAAAACAAATAAAATTCTGACTTGTTCTCTTGCAATTGTAAGGAAAAACTGAGATATAAAATGACCTATTATATATTATATATATTTTTATTCTGTGGCAAAACAAAATAAAAATCTAAATTCGGAGGAAAAAAGTCAGAATTTAAAGATTTAAATTCACAGTAGTTAAAGTAGCAATAATCTTTTTTTATTCTTTGGCAGAAACAAAACAACAGTGAACTCAGAATTTGTAGAAAATGTGTCAAAAGTGCTTGATAATTCAGTATTGCGGGATGTAAAAATTGTAAGGAAAAGTCAGAATTCTGAGTTTGTTTCTCGCAGTTCAGAAAAAAAGTCAAAATTGTGAGATATAATGTCTGAATTGTGAGATATAAACTCAGAAATGTGTGATAAAAGTCACAATTACCTTTTATTATTTTTTATTCCGTGGTGAAAACAAAAAACAATTGTGAGATGTAAACTCCGAATTTTCAGAAAACATGTCAGAAGTGCGTGACAATTCAGAAATGCGAGATGTGAAAATTGTAAAAGTTTGTTTCTCACAGTTCAGAAAAAAAAATGTCTAAACTGAGAGACAGAATGTCTGAATAGTGAGATATAAACTCAGAATTTTGTGATAGGAGTCTCAGTTACCTTTTATTATTATTTATAACATGACAAAAATGAAAAAAGTCAGAATTGCAAGTTTTAAACTCACAATTGTAATATAAAAAGTTAGAATTGTGAGATAAAAAGTTGCAATAATCTGTTTTTTTTTATTCTGTGATAGAAACAAAACAATAATTGTGAGATGTAAACTTAGAATATTCAGAAAATATGTCAAAAGTGCATGATAATTCAGAATTGTGGGATGTAAAAATTGTAAGGAAAAAGTTGTTAGTTGTTTAATTATTATTTTATTCCATGACGAAAAAAAAAGAGATGTAAACTCAAAATTTTCTGAAAATGTGTCGAAAGTACACAATAATTGAATATTGTGAGATGTAAAATTTTATAGAAAAAAGCTAGAACTCTAAAATTGTCTCGCTGATTTTTTTTTTATTCCGTAGTGGGAAATAAAACAACATTCGCGAGATGTAAACTTAGATTTCTCTGAAAACATGTCAGAAGAGTATGATAATTCAGAATTGTGAGATGTAAAAATTATAAGGAAAAAGTTAGAATTCTGAAATTGTTAGAGAGAAAAAAGTCCCAATTGCGAGATATACCCCCGGTTTCACAGACAAGGCTTAAGCCTAGTCCTAGACTAAAATGTAAGTCTGAGCTGTTTCAACTGAAACAAAATTGCACTGATTGATCTTAAAATATATCAGTGCCTTTTGTTTTGTCTCTAGATGCACACCAGTAATGTTTTTTTTCTAAGCATGTTTATAATAATTACTTTAATGTCCTACTTGAACTATGGCCTAATCCTGGCTTAGTCTAAGCCCTGTCTGTGAAACCGGGCCATAATGTCTGAATTGTGAAATATAAACTCAGAATTGTTTGATAAAAGTAAATAAAAAAAAAAAAAAATGTAATTACCCTTTATTATTATTTATTCCATGAAAACAACAAAAAAAACATAATTGCGAGATGTAAACTCACAATTATGAGAAAAAAGTTAGAATTGTGAGAAAAAAGTAGCAATAACCATTTTTTTTATTCTGTGGTGAAAACAAAACAACAATTGCGAGATGCAACTCAGAATTTCCAGAAATGTGTCAAAAGTGCATAATAATTTAGTATTATGAGATTAAAAAAAGTCAGAATTCTGAATTTGTTTCTCACAGTTCAGAAAAAAAGTCAAAATTGCAAGATATAATGTCTGAATTGCAGGATATGAACTTAGAATTGTGTGATAAAAAGTTGCAATAACCTTTTATTATTTTTATTCCATGACGAAAAAAAACTGAATTGCGAGATGTAAACTCAGAATTGCAAGATTTTGCAAGCCAACATTCTTGAACAGCAAATCAGCATATTAGAATGATTTCTAAAGGATAATGTGATACACGCAGAATGTGTCCCATGATTTGTTCCGGAGTTGTTTGATTTGGTTCATTCACAGTTGTTTTCTGGAATCTGTGCGTGCTTTACACACAACCCATAAAGACATGTGACGTATGGATGTGAGATGTAATGCAACGCGTACGTTTCAGTAAACTGAAACTAACCTGATTAACAATCTGTTAATCGGGCTCTGCCCAATCGCCGCCTTATTCCACTTTGCACATATTTTTTTGTCGTGAAGAGTCGTAGGGTAACGTGCATCATCACTACAACGCTGCCTTTATGGTTCTGGCTTTTGTTCACACAGAGCTCGTTCCCGTAATTTTCCAGAATCAGCGCGCATTGTGAAAGGGGCTTTACTAAAGCAACAGTTATGTAGCTTACTGCATTCGGTGTTTGAAAAAGAAAAAACATTAATGATCATTCTGAAATATTGTTTAAGTATCAGCAGGCTAGGCTCTCTCTATGGCTCTGGGCTCGGCTAAAGCAGACATGACCGTAGTTACCTGTGATTGGCCTGGCTGTGCGTCACTCAGAAAACAACAGGCCAATCAGAAGAGAGGCTCATGAATATTAATTAGATGGGCCAAAATCGACCTGTTTTTGACAGAGCTCCTAAAAAAGGAGCTGTAAAAATATATTGAGATGGATTTTGGCACTTATACCGCAAATATATATTCTCAAGGACATCAACAACTAAAATAAACCTCCAGAAATGTGTACAATATGGGATCTTTAAAATAGAAAACAGTTATTTTAAATAGTAAAAATATTTGACAATTTTTGGAAGTGGTTTAACTGGTAGTGTGTGTATATATATATATTACAGAAGTGTCTATTTCAACAAAACAACACTTTGAATGCAGTGTTTAGCGTCCACATTCACAACAGTTTTGTGTGCATAGTGATTCAGTCTGTTCTCCCATGAGGCCTGTAGATGAAGTCATGATAATTGACTAACCGAGCTGGAATCGTGCCGCAGTATAGGAGCACGACAGCACCGCTATTCACAAATAAGCTGAAAAAGTCCAACTCTATACCGCTGATGCTAACAGTGAGGTGTCGTCGAGGGAATTTGAAGAGTCAGCACGTCTTTGGTGCTTGAACGGTAACAGAGCAATGCATCCAGACAGTTGATGTTGTGAATTTTAATGCGGATGGTGACAGTGCATTGAGGTTGTTTTTATTTGCAGAGTAGAGGAGATTTTTTTGTTGCGGTTTTGGATGACTGGATTAAAACGGTGCTTACTGACAGCAAAGTTTATATCCAAAAGTGGTGCCTTCGGACATCCAAGTGCACACTTTTACACCAATGTACCACTAAAAATCAGTTAATGCAGTTCACCCTTCGCCAGGAGCTTGATTGACAAAATCTTGCTAGGTTGTGTTAGTAACTATATTAGCTTCTGTTGTTTGTATATTTATTCCAGTATACTTTTTATTTGGAGTTACAGGGCTGAGAGCACAATGACAAATATGATAAACTTGCAAGTTAATAGTTTCAAGACTTTAATAATAAAAAATTTCTTTACATTATAATGGTAGTAAGAGAAAAATGGTAAACGTCAAAAGATCCCGGCGTTTAAGAGAGCCTTCGAATGTTAATTATATAATCACTTCAGATGTTTCTTCTCACAGATCCATTTAAACATGTTAGTACATTCATAATCAGCCCATCGTGTTAAATGAGTGACAGCACAGTTCTCTTTTATATGTCCATTGGGCTCGCCGAGCCACCAGAACCTGCATCAAGAAATCAGCATTAGATGTTCAGCGCTGCTTTCTGTCTGATACGATACTGTGTGAATAATTTCTTACATAATAATCAGTTCAATTCAGTGATTTCTCACCCAGAGGTCAGTGTACTGCCATCAACCCATGTCCATGTGCCTTCCACATCACTGTCAGTCAGACCAATCCAGGTTTGAACTCCGCAGGAAATTTTCTTGACAAAATCCTGACAAGATGAAGAAAAAAAGAAATTATATCAAACACTTAGCAAACTGACCCCTCACAAACAACACATAGTATTCAGACCCTTTGTTGTGACACTCATATATTTAACTCAAGTGCTGTCCATTTCTTCTGATCATCCTTGAGATGGTTCTACACCTTCATTTGAGTCCAGCTGTGTTTGATTATACTGATTGGACTTGATTAGGAAAGCCACACACCTGTCTATATTAGACCTTACAGCTCACAGTGCATGTCAGAGCAAATGAGAATCATGAGGTCAAAGGAACTGCCTGAAGAGCTCAGAGACAGAATTGTGGCCAAAGTTACAAAACAAAAAAAAATCTACTTCACTTAAGGTTCCTAAGAGCCTTAAAAATGAAAAAAAAAAAAAGGAAGACGGTTGGGACGACCGAAACCCTTCCTAGAGCTGGCCGTCCGGCCAAACTGAGCTATCGGGGGAGAAGAGCCTTGGTGAGAGAGGTATAGAAGAACCCAAATATCACTGTGGCTGAGCTCAAGAGATGCAGTCGGGAGATGGGAGAAAGTTGTAGAACGTCAACCAGTCACCAGTCGGGGCTTTATGGCAGAGTGGCCTGACGGAAGCCTCTCCTCAGTGCAAGACACATGAAAGCCTGCATGGAGTTTGCTAAAAAACACCTGAAGGACTCCAAGATGGTGAGAAATAAGATTCTCTGGTCTGATGAGACCAAGATAGAACTTTTTTGGCTTAATTCTAAACGGTATGTGTGGAGAAAACCAGGCACTGCTCATCACCTGTTCAATACAGTCCCAACAGTGAAGCTTGGTGGTGGCAGCATCATGCTGTGGGGGTGTTTTTCAGCTGTAGGGACAGGACGACTGGTTGAAATCGAGGGAAAGATGAATGCGGCCAAGTACAGGGATATCCTGGACGAAAACCTTCTCCAGAGTGCTCAGAGCATCAGACTGGGCCAAAGGTTTACCTTCCAACAAGACAATGACCCTAAGCACACAGCTAAAAGAACGAAGGAGTGGCTTCACAACAACTCCGTGACTGTTCTTGAATGGCCCAGCCAGAGCCCTGACTTGAACCCAATAGGCTATATGTTAAACGTCACCTGACCAACCCCGGAAAACAGGTCTCATTGCTTCCGCTTGTCGGAGAACGTGTTAATAGCCGTAATAAATAATGGCGATATCGACAGACTTTTAAGGTAATCAGTTAAACAAGCCAGCTGTTTATTGTGGACGTTTCATTCGATATTTATATATAAATGTTAGTGAAAAGAATAAAAATGTAAAACTTTTATATATCAATCCACATATGTGATGGACATTGGTTATGATCATTTTTAGTGTCTACTTTGAATGAATCTTGAGTAAATCATGTTCATATTTAAAGAGGGATATGCAAAACGCGTGAACCGGAAGCAACGAGACCTGTTTAGCAGAAAACGTAAGCCTGTTGGGCATAACCGCCATTGAGCATCTCTGGAGAGACCTAAAAATGGCTGTCCACCAACGTTTACCATCCAACCTGACAGAACTGGAGAGGATCTGCAAGAAGGAATGACAGAGGATCCAGGTGTGAAAAACTTGTTGCATCTTTCCCAAAAAGACTTATGACTGTGTTAGATCGAAAGGGTGCTTCTACTAAATACTGAGCAAAGGGTCTGAATACTTAGGACCATGTGATATTTCAGTTTTTCTTTTTTTAATAAATCTGCAAAAATGTTAACAATTCTGTGTTTTTCTGTCAATATGGGGTGCTGTGTGTACATTAATGAGGAAAAAAAAGGAACTTAAATGATTTCAGCAAATGGCTGCAATATAACAAAGAGTGAAACATTTAAGGGGGTCTGAATACTTTCCGTACACACTGTATATATAGCTGCTACTGTATATATGATTGTATGTAAATGTAAATTTAGCTCACTTCTGGTTACACGTGTCCCCAAAATATGGTTAAGGACCTTTCACTTACATGTTTTTCGCTGTTTTCAATGATCACTAGATCTGCTCCTCTCTCAGTGCAGTAGCTTCTGCTCTCAGTCCAGTTCTTCGTCTCATTGGAAACATAGTAAAGACTGAATTGGTAGTAAATCCATCCATCTGTGAACATCAGCTTTTTATTGTCACTCACAAAAATTAAACAGCCCATTTTTACATGTTGGGGCTGGCTAAAAAAACTATTCTCGTTTTTACAAAACGATATCGATTCTTGAATCCCAAGAATCAATTAGTCTAGCCTGTTTTCATTTTATGAATGGAACATTCTAGCGCACCTCATATCCAATAAATCGCAATAAGCTTTGTGAATTATTGCTTTTGTATGAAACAAAGTCTCAGATTTCAAATTCTGTCCATTTTATTAAAATATTCAGACAATAAATGGAGCGCAGTGTTAGTTCTGGCAGGTCATGTTAGTCAAGCTCGCATCAGCTGATGCTCAGCTGATCGACGTCTACCTGTAGGAATACAACGCCAATCATAATTCCCTTTACAAGGTCTGTTCAATCATTATTCAGCAGCTATCACCCACCTACATCCCCAGCTCCTCCTCTTATCAAGTAAGGACTTGGCTTGGATATTTCTTGTTGAGTCAGACCACTGAAGTTTGTTATAATCACTTAGAACATTGATGATATCTGCTACATTTAATATATATGTTGGTTCTGTTCTGTTTATCCTATAGGGGGGTTATTTATGCTCTCCCTGCTCTTATCCATGCTAGGCTGTGCTAGGAGTGTTTGCCCAGAACAGAACCATACCCCCAACCTAAAATGTATGCTTATTGTAAGTTATTTGACGATAGTAGTCCTGTAAGAAATGCCATTTTGGCACTGTTCAATGTGGAGTGACAGATTGCTGTAGAGTTTAAGAGAAGCAGCACCGTGAACAGATGGTCATCATCTCTGCTTTTTCAGCATGAAATAAACATGAATAAACATCCGAAGCTATGTTAAAAGAAAGAGTACAAGAGTTACCAAAATACAATTATGTAATTGTCATTTTATCATTATAAAAACTTAATTGAGAGTAATTTAAGTGTTTGTACAAATCAGTTAATTTTAGCCTTCAATATTATAGTAATGTAGTACCAATTGTCTCTCTTGTGTATTTTACACCTGCTTTTTTTTCCTTGAGAAAATGTGGCATGTACTGTGCCTGATGATATACAGTTCAAGTCAAAAGTTGTACACCTTGCAGAATTTCAAAATGCTAATCATTTTACAGAAATGAGGGATGATGCATATAATTTTTTTATTAAGTACTGACCTGAATAAGATATTTCACTTAAAAGACATTTACATATAGTGCACAAGAGAAAATTATAGTTTTGTAGATTAAATCTAAAAAATATAATATAAAAATGACCCTGTTCAAAAGTTTACATACACTTGATTCTTAATACTGTGTTGTGACCTGAATGATCCATAGCTGTGTTTTTTTTTTTTTTTTTGTTTAGTGATAGTTGTTCACGAGTCCCTTGTTTGTCCTAAACAGTTAAACTGCCCGCTGGTCTTTAGAAAAATCTATTACTGCCCTTCAGAATCTACAGAAGATAATGACATGTTTCCCAGAAGACAAAACCAGTTAAATTAACCCTGATCTACAAATTCAAAAGGTTTACATCCCTGGCTCTCAATGCATTGTGTTTCCTTCTGGAGCATCAGTGAGCATTTGAACCTTCTGTAATAGTTGTATATGAGTCCCTCAGTTGTCCTCAGTGTGAAAAGATGGATCTCAAAATCATACAGTCGTTGTTAAAAAGGATTAAAATATACAAAAATGCTGAAAAACCAAAGAAAGACAAACAAGGGACTCATAAACAAAATTCGCTAACCAAAAAAAAAACAGCTGTACATCATTCAGGTTAACACTTGAACGGGGTCATTTTAATAAATTAAACTATTATTTTCTCTTGTGGACTATATGTAAATGTCTTTTATGTAAAATAACTTATTCGCGTCAGTACTATGAATGAATGAATGAATGATGCATTTATATAGCGCTTTCATTGTGTATTGCCGTACACCCAAAGCGATTTCCAGTCAGATGGGGAGGGGGTCCTCTCCTCAACCACCACCAGTGTGCAGCATCCACTTGGATGATGCGACGGCAGCCACAGTACAACGGCGCCAGTGCGCTCACCACACACCAGCTACAGGTGGAGAGGAGAGAGTGATATAGCCAATTTAATGAAGATAACTAGATAAAAATAACATGCATTTTCTATGATCCCTCCTATTTTAGTTAAATAATTAACATTTTGCAGATTCTGCTAGGTGTATGTAAACTTTTGACCTCAACTGTATATCCAAAATAATCAATATTGAATCGAATTGTGAAATTTGTGGCAAAACCCAACTAAATATATCTCTAGCATTGAATATTTGTGTGGTTTTAGTGTAGTTGAAGAATACCTTGAAAAAACTTTGTCAGTTCATGTTTCTCTTGAATTAGCTGTACGTTTACTTGAATCAAGTTGGTAATCTTGGTTAGTAGCTGATCTCTCTCTTCTGCGAAGTTGGTATTGTTGGTTAGTTGTCTCTCTCGAGTGAAGATAACACACAGCACTAAGATTGCCATCAGCAGAAGAACACACAGCAGCAGCAAACACACTTCAGCTGCTCTGGAGCTTCTCATCTTCGCGCAATCACTTCCTGACGGTGAACAAACATGACTTTATTCTCTTTATTTATTCATTTATATAACAGCACACAGCAACTGAAAACATACAAACTGAGCGATAAGTCATTATTGGTCAAATTTGTGCTAATATGTAATATATTCATAATTAATCTCAGTACCTGTAAGTTCTGATGACTGGGTTCTTGTTGCGTTATCAGTTGCGTTGTCAACGTTTATGTACATATCATCATCCACTTTTCCATCTTCTTGGTGCATTTTGGCAGGTTGAACCCTTTTCTGTAATTTTCTATAGTTTCGGTGTCGTCAAGAACACTAGTTTCTGTTGTGTTCCTCATCTGTGGCCAGTATTTATACAGAAAGGAGCTTCATCTGCAACAA
The DNA here is from genome assembly GCF_049309525.1 of Garra rufa. Lineage (NCBI taxonomy): Eukaryota > Metazoa > Chordata > Actinopteri > Cypriniformes > Cyprinidae > Garra > Garra rufa. Next base: position 8,329,982 of record NC_133383.1, on the reverse strand, counting down.
TGCTTGATTTGTTAAATAAGGTTCAATTGCATATATTATCACACAATCACTTCCCTCAGATTTTGAGATATACCACTGATACATTTCCTCAAAAAACATAATGACCATTAATGAACAATCATGGCACAGTTTGTATGTGTAAAGCCATCAGGTGATGTTGAAAACCTTCAATGTTCGATGAGCTTCAGGATGTTACTTCAGGTTGGATTGTGTTGAACAACATATTCTTAGATATCATCAGTGATTGATTTATTTTTTATCTTCTCTGTCTTTTCTGTATTTTCATTTACACTTTTTGACAGTTTCGGTGTAGTAAAGAGGCTCACAAACTAACACTAGTTTCTCTCTCCTGGGGTGTGTTTTGCTCTTTATCTTTGTTTGGTAAGTTTTTCAAGTTTTTATGCATACAGGAACTGTTTTGTGGAAATTTTTCAAGTATTTGTGCAGAAAGGAACTTTGGCTCACCACAGAAAGAAAACTGGAAATATTTATTTAAACAATGTGGATTGTGATCATTTAAATGAGATTCAAATGCATTTATTATCACAGATACACTCAGCGTCTTTATGTGTATAGTCTTTAGAGGCTTGCACATCACTTGCTACACTAAAAATAAAGGTTTCAAAAGTTTTTTTTTGCAGTGATGCCACAGAACCATTTTTGGTCCCCCAAATAACCTTTCTGTGAAATGTTCCTAAAAGCACCATTTTAAAGAACATTTTTCATGGTTTGAAAGTATATAAATTTGTATTTTTCTTAAAAAAATTACAGATCATTTCACTAGATAAGACCCTTATTCTTCAACTGGGATCGTGTAGAGCTCTTTGAAGCTACATTGAAATTGCAATTTGGACCTTCAACTTGTTGGCCACCACTGAAGTCCACTATATGGAGAAAAATCCTGAAATGTTTTCTCAAAAAACCTTAATTTCTTTTTAACGATTCCTGTGAATAACACACAAGTAATAACTGAAGACTGGTCAGATGGAATAATGTCTTTTAATATTAACTTTGCAACATTCCAGTGCAAAAATCAATATTAAAACTTAGGGCTGGTAAAGTAAATGCATTGCAAAATCAAGAAATGTTTCTGCATATATTTTTAGATTTTCCAAATGCATCGTGAGTCTCTCTAGAATTGATTCTGAGTAAAGCTGCAAAATGATTAGTCGCAATTAATCGATTCAAAATAAAAGTGTATGTAAACATGTGTGTGTACTGTGCATATATATATATATATATATATATATATATATATATAGGGTTTTTTTCTTCAGAATATTGGTATCTATTTGTATGTAAACACTTGTATAGAATTTATATTATATATAAATATAAATATTTTACATATAAATCTAACATATGTTTCCTTAATATATACATGTATATGTGTGTGTATTTATATATACATAATAAATATACACAGTACACACATAAATAGTATGCATAAACCATTATTTTGAATCGATTAATCGTGACTAATCGTTTAACAGCTGTAATTCTGAGCTTAGATTTTAACATCAGATGACACTGCATGCTTTAGAAACAGCTGTACTCTGCTTGCTTCCAATTCTTTACACACACTTGAACCTAAAATAATCATTCATAAAGATCAATCCGAAAAGGCTGAAGCAAATTACGAGGGTGTTTACAATAATCTCACATCATAAAGCCTGAAGTGCAATTACATTAGGGTTGGCAGGTTTTCACAACAAAAACCCACACAAAACCAATTTTCTGAGTTTTTTGCTACTCAAAACCAGCCCAAAAGTAGCCCAATTGCATTTCGAGGGGGGTCCCCTAGTAAAATTTGCATTCCAGTGGATAAATATCACATTATTGGGGTTGCGTCAACCCATGGACATGAAAAACAACCTGTGGCAACATTGTTAAAATAACCCAATTTTGTGGGAAAATGGTGGACTTGCACAAGCACTCTTCTTCGCGAGTATTTGAGTGTGTGGTTAAAAACTAGATAAAAGCGCCACCTGCGGTTAAAAAAGCTCAGAATCGATTCCGGAGAGAATCACAGTGCATTTGGAAAATCTCAGAATCTATCCACGAATCATGATGCATCAGTTTATCATCACAGCCCTGATAAAACTTGAACTTGGAAGAGCAGCTTTTCACTGTACTGTTTGGTTTTGTACGGGCGGCATTTTAGATATTCATATCACATATAGAAACTGAGGACACGAGTACATTGGCAAATTGATGCTAATTTGATTCTTGTAAAAAGGGTCTCTTTTTCTGTGAACTTGTTTGTGGAGTGCATCACAAAAATAACATTTTATTCACATCCTTGCAGAATAAAAGTATTAATTTCTGTCAAAAAAAGAATGAAAAAAATATACTGTCCCCAAATGTTTGAACAGTAGTGTATATTCTTACAAAAAAAAAGGTTACATCAGGTTATGGAAGTTAAAGGAGAAGTTCACTTCCACAATAAAAATGTACACATAATGTACTCACATCCTTGTCATCCAAGATGTTCATGTCTTTCTTTCTTCAGTCGATAAGAAATTGTGTTTTTTGAGGAAAACATTTCAGGATTTCTCTCCATATAGTGGACTTCTATGGTGCCCCCTAGTTTGAACTTCTGAAATGCAGTTTAAATGCAGCTTCAAGGGGCTCTAAACGATCCTAGCCAACGGGGAAGGGTCTTATCTAGCAAAACAATCGGTTATTTTCTAAGCAAATTGACAATTTATATACTTTTTAACCTCAGAGCATCTTGTTTAACGATCGTCGTTTAACAAGCGTCTTGTCTAGCTCTGCGTGAACTCTGTGTATTCCTGTTCAAAACAGTGTCAAAATGTCAATGTCAAAAAATCTTATTTTCTCCAACTTCAAAATCAGTACCAACAGAAATACCAACACTGTGTTTACAAAGTGAATGTGCAAAGAAGATCAAACACCTTTTACAAAAAAACGGTAAAACAGCAATATGGGGCGATTTTGAATTTGGAGGAGAAAATGAGATGGGAATTTTTTCAACCTCCCTAACTGTCTTGAACTGGATTACACAGAGTTCATGCAGAGCTAGACAAGACCAGCATTTGAGGTTAAAAAGTATATAAATCATAATTTGTTTTTAAAAATGACTGATCGTTTCACTAGATAAGACCCTTCTTCCTCGGCTGTGATCATTTAAAGCCCTTTGAAGCTGCATTTAAACTGCATTTTTGAAATTCAAACTCACTGGCACCATAGAAGTCCGCTATATCTTGAAATGTTTTTCTCAAAAAAATCATCATTTCTTTACGACTGAAGAATAAAAGACATGGACATCTTGGATGACAATGGGGTGAGTAAATTATCTGTTAATTTTTGTTCTGGAAGTGAACTTATCCTCTAAATTGATTGCAAAAGTTGTTTCTTGTTGATTCAAGAGGGAAGCTTAGAAGTTGTATATCGTGTTCGGCCACTGTTTCTCTGCATTTGCTCCAAACCTCTTCCTTCTTCAAATGCTCCATAATAATCTGTGTGATGGTGTGGTCCTGGTCTCTCTGGTGTGGCATTATGGGATAGGACATTCCCCCATCTCCGCTGTGCATGAGTGCCCTCCAGTGTGCGAGACTCACTCCAGAGCGGCTCAGCAGGGTGCCAATGAAGCCCATGTGTCGCACGGCAGATTTGCTTAAGTCTGCCTCGTAATTTTCTTTTTAATTTATCCGAAGCTTTGAGCGTAATTGAATTCGGTTAGTGAAAAGTATCGTGTGACTAGTTAATATTGAGTTAAGATGGAAAAACACATGTTGTGGCATTGGTTTAATGTCGGCGTTACAGCGTGTGACAGTGAAAACCTGTTCCTAATAAAAAATGAGGTCAGAATAGACATTAACAAAGAACTGAACGATGTGTGTCTGTGTGTGTGTAGGAACATCCTTTACTGGGCCAAGCGTTTTTCATGCTTCATCCATGTCGCACTGAGGAGTTTATGAAACCTGCTCTGGATTTGGCACAGGCTGAAAACAAGTGAGTTTTTCCCTGCTGCAGCTTTGGTCGTCATGCATTATGTGAAATGAATATTCTGGGTTCAGTGCATGTTTACATTTACATTTATCTCACGCTATTTTCCAAAGCCACTTACAGTACTTTGCATGTAGGGTAAACAAGCTCATACATGGCTTGGGAATCAAACCCTTAACCTTGGTGTTGCTAGCGTCATGTTTTACTGTTTGACCTCGGTCAACACATATAAGACATGTTGTTGATTACCATGAAAACTATATATGTGACCTTAGACCACAAAACCAGTCTTAAGTAGCATGGGTATATTTGTAGCAATAGCCAACAATACATTGTATGGGTCAGAATTATATATTTTTTTCTTTTATAACAAAAATCATTAGGAAATTAAGCAAATATCATGTTCCATGAAGATATTTTGTAAATGTCCTACCGTAAATATATCAGAACTAATAATTTAAGTGTTTAAATAAAAAAAAAATACTTTCTGTGTAAATCAACAGTACACTTTTAATACAAGGTTTATTTAATCTAGAAATGTTCCTTTTAATATTTTAAAATGGTGTTATGTCATCTCATAGTGTTATATCTGTCTAATTTAGCTTTTAATAAATGTTAATTATTAGATCTGGCATATCCATCTATTTACATTGAAGAAAAAATATATTTGGTCCTCTACTACTGATTTTGTACGTTTGCCCACTGACAAAGAAATGATCAGTCTATAATTTTAATGATAGGTTTATTTGAACAGTGAGAGACAGAATAACAAAAATATCCAGAAAAACACATTTTTAAAAAGTTATAAATTGATTTGCATTTTAATGAGTGAAATAAGTATTTGAACCCTTCACAAAACATGACTTGGCAAAACCCTTGTTGGCAGTCACAGAGGTCAGACGTTTCTTGTAGTTGGCCACCAGGTTTGCACACATCTCAGGAGGGATTTTGTCCCACTCCTCTTTGCAGATCCTCTCCAAGTCTTTAAGGTTTTAAGGCGGAGGTTTGGCAACTCGAACCTTCAGCTCCCTTCAGACTAGAGACCTGCGCGGGACGGATTTTTCAGTCCCGCTCCCGCCCGCTCCCTCAAGAATTTGTCCCGCGCCCGCCCGCTCCCGCAGAAATATACGTTATCTCGTCCCGCTCCCGCCCGCGACATTCATGATCTGTCCCGCTCCCGCCCGCAAAAGCCCGCATAAAATTAATCTATATTGATTTTTTCTGTACATCGATTGAATTTACATGAAACAGTTCTGTAACATCTTGTAAGTTCCACTAGACCCCAGCATAAACGCTCTGGATAAAATATGTGTTATTTAGACTAGGCATCAACATTCACAAACCACTGTTATTCTTAACAAAAAAGCAAACATGAGCTATGCGTGCATCCACGGCAGAATGCAAACAAACAAGGCTCCTTTAAAGCTGACATCTCAGTACATACGCGATCTCATAAAGCTCTTATAACACAATGGATATTATGCACAATTAATCTTTCATACATGTCTACACTTTGAGTGTTGTAATTTGTAAGCACCCAATATTCAGCACTGTTCAATACTTTTGAGCAGTGAGTGGATTTTAACTTAAACACCACTGATTGGCGATGCGCTCCAGAAATCAGCAGATGACTACATTGCTCACACTTCAAACAAGTTTTAAACCGAAACTGCCTATTCTTGCGCTTACTGATCATATTTATGTTGTTCTTGCTGCTTTTGTGCAATAGATGAATAACAATTTTTTGTTTTTAGATATTTTATGTTTAGATATTTCTATTTTGCGGGAGTCCCGCGAATCATTTTATTTTCCCGCATCCCGCACACACACGAGTCTCTACCCGCCCGCACCCGCACTCGCCCATCAAGTTTTGTCCCGCGCCGCACTCTGTTGCGTTGGGTCCCGCGGGTCCCGCGGTACTCCCGCGGGATTGCAGGTCTCTACTTCAGACCTTCAGACTGGCTAGGCCACTCCAAGACCTTAATGTGCTTCTTTTTAAGCCACTGCTTTGTTGCCTTGGTCGTTGCTTTTAGGTCATACCTATCCACGTCCCATTTTCAATGCCCTGGGTGGCTTTAATGCCCTGGCCCTGATGGTACATTGCCCCATCCATCGTCCCTTTGATGCGGTAGTTGTCCTGTCCCCTTATCAAAGAAACACCCCCAAAGCATGATCCACCTCCATGTTTGATGTTGAGTTGATGCCAAAGAGCATGATTTTGGTCTCATCTGACCACAACACTTTCTGTCATGATCGGGGCTGTGGGTTTTCCCTCAGCCACCTGAGGTCGCTGTTCTGGCACTGCACTCCCTTGATTGTTTCACCTGTCTTTGTCATTAGCACTGATCACCCACATCTGTTCACTATCAGGACTATAAGTATCCTCACTGCTCATTCCGCATTCATGTCTGCATTGTCTTTAGTTTGGTTTGTTTTATGTGTTCTTGATATTCTGGCTTTTTGATCATGTTCTTGGTTTTGTTTATTTTTGGTTCAGTTGAGTATTTGTGCCGTGTTGGCCTTTTGTTTGTTTAGTTTTGTTATTATCATTAAAAGAATCTTTACCTGCATTTGGACCCAGACCTCATCAATCTCTACCGTGACAACTTTCATCCAGTTCTCCTCTGAATCATTGTGAACACACTCTGAACACATGTGTTTTCTTGAGCAGGGGGACCTTGCTGGTGCTAGAGGATTTTAGCCCTTCACAACGTCATGTGTTACCAATTGTTTTCTTGGTGACTATGGTCCCAGCTGCCTTGAGATCATTGAAAAGATTCTCCCATGTAGTTCTGGGCTGATTCCTCACCGTTCTCATGATCATTGAAACTCCACGAGGTGTGATCTTGCATGGAGCCCGAGACCGAGGGAGATTGACAGTTATTTTGTGTTTCTTCTGTTGTCACCTTCTCACCAAGCTGCTTGCCGATGGTCTTGTAGCCCATTCCAGCCTTGTGTAGGTCTACAATCTTGTCCTTGACATTCTTGGACAGCTCTTTGGTCTTGGCCATGATTGATTGCTTCTGTGGACAGGTGTCTTTTATTCAGGTAACAAACTGAGATTAGGAGCACTCCCTTTAAGAGAGTGCTCCTAATCTCAGATCGTAACCCATATAAAAGACACCTGGGAGACATAAATCTTGTTGATTGATAGGGGGTCAAATACTTATTTCACTCATTAAAATGCAAATCAATTTATAACTTTTTTGAAATACATTTGTCTGGATTTTTTGTTATTCTGTCTCCGACTGTCAAAATAAACCTACCAGTAAACTCATAGACTGATCATTTCTTTGTCAGTGGGCAAGCATACAAGATTAGCAGGGGATCAAATAATTGTTTTCCTCACTGTAGCTAGTAAGATGTGACTGGATATAATCATTTCTTAAAGGCACAGTTCACCCAAAATTGAAAATTGCCCCATGGTCTACTCACCCCAAAGCCATCCTAGCTATATTTCACTTTTTTCTTTCACACGAATACAATCAGAGTTATATAACTAAATGTCCTGGCTCTTTCAAGCTTTATAATGGCAGTGAATTGGTGTTGATATATTGAAGCCCAAAAAAGTGCATTCATCCATCATAAAAAATACTCCACATGGCTCCAGGGGGTCAATAAAGACCTTCTTAAGCGAATCAATGCGTTTGTGTAAGAAAAATATCAATATTTATAACTTTATAAACCTTAATCTCTGTTGTACACGCATTCATGAGAGCGTGGGTATCGCGAGAACCAAGTTTTGTTTACAGCAAAGGAAAACCAGTCTCCTCTTGGATTATATTGAAATCATCTGACAATTTTCTTTACAAATCTTCGTTTCTTACTTCTGATTCATGACCAGTGCTTTGCTCTTTCCTCTTACCTCTGCACATCTAGATCTGTGTTCGTTACTCTATGCCTACGTCCACGTCATCCGCTGGAATGCCACTCTCTCATAAACGCTTGTGCAACAGTAGAACTACAAACTAGAGATTACGCTTCAAAAAGTTTTAAATATGGATATTTTTTCTTGCACAAACACATTGTTTCACTTCAGAAGGCCTTTATTAACCCTCCAGAGCCATATGGAGCACTTTTTATGATGGATAGATGCACTTTTTTGGGCTTCAAAACCTCAGCACCTATTCACTACCATTATAAAGCTCGAAAGAGCCAGGGTGTTTTTTAATATAACTCTGATTGTATTTGTCTGAAAGAAGAAAGTCATTGACACCTGGGATGACTTGAGAATGAGTAAATCATGGGGCAATTTTAATTTTTGGGTGAACTATCCCTTTAATTCGCAGCATTTCAATATGGGTAGATGCTCTGATTATCTCATCTGTTCTCAGGAGGGTGAACTATATCGTGACTTGGCTCAGTGTTGTCGGACCCGTCGTCGGACTGGACGTCCCTTTGAGCTACAGCACCGAGGTGTCTGCTCCAGACTGAATCGCCTCTGCTTTGACCTGCTCTGATCTTCCTGTCTCTCTCAGACTCCACGGACCTAGAGAATGCGAGAAGGACATGCCCTGGCTTCAGAAGTCTTGTTAGCAATGCTTGAACATTCAAGACACCAAGTCCACAAGTCTCAAGAAGGCTCTTCATTTTTTAATAAACTGCACTAACCTCATTCATACACTGCTATTAGTAAGATTTGTATTCATTAAGGATGCATTAAATTGATCATATTTAACAGTAAAGACATTTATAATGTGACAGATGTTTTAAATTAATGCTGTTATTTTGAACTTTCTGTTCACCAAGGTGTCCTCACAAAAATATCAATTGTTTTCAACATTGATAATAATAATAATAAATGTTACTTGAGCAGCAAATCAGCATTTTAGAATTATATCTAAAGAATCATTTGACAGTTAAAGACTAGAGTAATGATGCTGGAAATTCAGCTTTGAATCACAGGAATAGATTATATTTTTAAATATATTCAAACAGATATTAGCTACTTTAAATTGTAATAATATTTCACAATGTTACTGTTTTTACTGTATTTTTAGTACAATAAATGCAGCCTTGGTGAGCAGAAGAGACTTCTTTCAAAAACATTAAAAATCTTATTGGTAGTGTATACAAAATTAAAGATACTGTAATTTATTTTATGGATTACCAACCATAAAATATCCATATTATCTGACAGAAATCACTGAAAAGCTCTGAGAATGATGTTAGCATTCCCATTTATCCCACTTGGAGTTTTTCAGATGATACATGCACTGCTGTAATCATTGTTGATGGGAAAATTATTTAAATTCAGGGATATGTACAGTATGTGACAATATCATCAAATTAAAAAGACAAACAATGGTTTTCTCTGCTACCATTTATTTTTTGCATTTTGAAAGCACTGTAAAAATCTCAGTGCAGGCATATGGAGGATTGCTATTCAAACATTAGCCTGGAAGTCTTTGTCTTCAGCGGCGTAGGTAGGTGTGTGTGTGTGTGTGTGTGTGTGTGTGTGTGTGTGTGTGTGACTCAATATATTTTCCCTCACTGGTCGGGTATTGTGAAGCACGCGGCTGCGTTTGGCCTATTTTTGACATTTTAGAGGCCTGAAATCAAGCTACAGCATGATTTGTATAACCTTGCATCTAATAAGCAAAGTAAATAGTCTGATTTTTTTTTTTTTGTTGTGTCTCCCTGCAGTCTGACATTTCTCTTCATTACTCATCCCAGTAGCGTGCCGTGCCAGGACACGGTTTAAAAGTTGAATGGAATCAAATCCCTCTGAAATCCTGGCCGTCTGATGTGAAGTCTGAAACGGAGGAGCTGAGTTTAGAGTCCAGAGTTTGAGAGAAGACGGTGAAAGTCCTCAGTCAGCATGTCTAAATGGGGCGCGCGTCTCTCAGGGGACTGTATCAGTGTTGGTAAGGAGGTCAGCCTCCTACCCGAAGCATCTCGCTCTAATGGACGGACAGGAATGATGGAGAGAAAAGAGAGAAAGAATCGCATAGATGAGACACAGTAGGGAAATGTTACCTGCTTCATAAACACGGCCATTCTTAAAGGTTTAGGTCACCCTAAAATGAATTAACGACTGTCAAGCTCAATTATAGTGTTTGAAAATTATAGTCTGTATTTGAAAATGGTACGTCCAATCGTGTTTGAACTTGGGCACAACTGAAGTCCACTATATAGAAATAATTCCTAAAAAGGTTTTCCTCAAGAAACATAATTTCTTTACGACTAAAGAAAGAAAGACATGAACATCTTGGATGACAAAGGGGTCAGTAAATGATCTAATTTTTTGTTCCAGAACTGAACTAATCCTTTAACGTTACGTAACATTGAGAGAGTGTTAGATAAAACAATAAGGAAGCATTACTTTGAATGTTCTCTAAACGTTCTGAAACGTTATAAGTAGTAATGTTTTTAAAAAAGTTAGATGAATACCAAACTAAAACACTTTAAGTTCCGTGAACAATGTATAACAATGTTTTTGTGCTGACATTTCGAGAATGTTATTAAAGGAACACTCCACTTTTTTTGGAAATAGGCTCATTCTCTAACTCCCCCCGAGTTAATAAGTTGAGTTTTACCGTTTTGAAATCCATTCAGCCGTTCTCCTGTTCTGGCGATATCACTTTTAGCATAGCTTAGCATAGATCATTGAATCATATTAGACCAATAGCATCGCGTTCAAAAATGACCAACGAGTTATCCCACAGATTCAATATGAAACTCTTGCTAAAACAAAATAGTAATCATAATCATGCTGAGGCTGTGTAGTTTAATACATGCCGATCGCACATATGAGCGCATATGATCTGCTCGTGTATTGCGTCTCGGTGTAGGGGGCGGGACACTACGGACTCTAGAGAGCATTTGATTGGACAGAACGTTTGATGAGAAACTGAAGTGCACGGTGATGTCATCAAAATTGTTGCTTCATATTGGCGGAAGTGACGAGACTGTAAGTTTTGAATGCCCATATCTTGTGAACACGAAATTTGTCGTTGTTTTAAAGCACACTAGCTTATAGATAATCTTAAGGGTAATATAGTCATACTAAAAGCCAAAAAACTTTAATTTTGATTTCAGGGGGACTTTAAAACTTGACTCTTCTGTAGTTATATCGTGTACTAAGACCGGTGGAAATGCAAAGCTGCAAGTTTCTAGGCTGATAAGATTAGGAACTACACTTCCATTCTGGCGTAATAGTCAAGGAAGTTTGCTGCCATAATATGGCCGAAGCAGGCGGAGTATTATCAGAAATGAGTTCCCAGCTAGTTTAGCATTTGCACATGTGCAGCGTGGTATTACTGCTCCTGCTTCGGCCATATTACGGCAGCAAACTTCCTTGACTATTACGCCGGAATGGAAGTGTAGTTCCTAATCTTATCAGCCTAGAAACTCGCAGTTTTGCATTTCCACCGGTCTTAGTACACGATATAACTACAGAAGAGTCAAGTTTTAAATAGGACAAATATGGAAACTCGTTGGTCATTTTTGAACGTGATGCTATTGGTCTAATAGGATTCAATGATCTATGCTAAGCTATGCTAAAAGTGATATCACCAGAACAGGAGAACGGCTGAATGGATTTCAATACGGTAAAACTCAACTTATTAACTCGGGGGGGAGTTGGAGAATGAGCCTATTTCCAAAAAAAGTGGAGTGTTCCTTTAAAGACCAGACAGCTTTGAATGAACATTCTATTAACGTATACAGCACTGAGATAACGTTACATTTTATCATTAGGGGAATGATACTATTTATTGTCTTAATTAGGAACGTTTAAGAGAAGTTAGACAAACATCCAACGGTTTCGTGTATAAAACATGTTTTTGTACTGATAATTTAAGAATGTTTTTAAAGTCCAGATAACGTTAAACAAACTATTAACTATTAACGTTACATAACTTTGAGAGAACATTCAGGGAATGTTCCATTTTATCATTATAGAATCACTATTTCTGAATGTGCTCTGAACATTTTGAAACTGTAAGTAGCATCGTTTAATGTTCCATTACGATTGAGAAACAACATTTTTGTGCTGGAATTTTGGAGAATGTTATTAAAAGCCAGACAACTTTAAATGTTACGTGACATTGAGAGAACGTTAGCAAAAACATTGAAGAACGTTACTTTTTATTGTTTTATAAACGTTTTAAAGTTGAAAGAAGATAGCGAATGTCATACTAAAACATTTCAAGTTCCATGAACGATGTATAAATGAACAATGTTAAATTATGTATTACGTAGTAACATTTAATATAGTACAAATATCCAACTAAAAACGTTTGTTCACAGTTTTAAGAGAACATCGCCACAATGTTAGTCAACCCTGCTGAAAAACCCCCAGCTAAAACTAGCCTAGGCTGGTTGGCTGGTCTTAGCTTGTTTAGGCTGAAAGTAGCTGGTTTTAGCTGGTCTCCCATCCTAGCTAGGCTGGTCAGGCTGGTTTTAGCTGGTGGTTTCCCAGCCTGACCAGCTAAGACCAGCAAAAGTGGCCAAAACCCCTCTAAAACCAGCCTGCTGACCAGCTATGACCACCTAAAACCAGGCTGGTTGACCTGCTAAACCCTGCTGAAAAAAACAGCTAATACCAGCCTAGGCTGGTTGGCTGGTCTTAGCCGGTTTAAGCTGGAAGTAGCTGGTCTCACAGGCTGGTCAGACTGGTTTTAGCTGGTGATTTCCCAGCCTGACCAGCTAAGACCAGCAAAAGTGGCCAAAACCCCTCTAAAACCAGCCTGCTGACCAGCTATGACCACCTAAAACCAGGCTGGTTGACCTGCTAAACCCTGCTGAAAAAACAGCTAATACCAGCCTAGGCTGGTTGGCTGGTCTTAGCCGGTTTAAGCTGGAAGTAGCTGGTTTTAGCTGGTCTCCCAGCCTGGCCAGGCTGGTCAGACTGGTTTTAGCTGGTGGTTTCCCAGCCTGACCAGCTAAGACCAGCAAAAGTGGCCAAAACCCCTCTAAAACCAGCCTGCTGACCAGCTATGTCCACCTAAAACCAGGCTGGTTGACCAGCCAAAACCAGCCAACCAGCCTAGGCTGGTTTTAGCTGTTTTTTTTTTTTCTCCAGGGAAACCAGCCAACCAACCTGGGCTGGTTTTAGCAGTTTTTTTTTTGACCAGGAGAAATACTAAAAAAGTTACTTGTTAGCTTGATGGTGCTTTCTGACAAGTCTTGTCTGTATGTTTCAATTGTATGTTTGAAAGCAGTGTGAACCATCTTCAAACTATCTTAGTTAGCATTTCTTAGAAGAGAGAAAGGAGTTTGGAATGACATGAGGGTGAGCAAATAATAACGTCTAATTAATTTAATGAAATAGTTCACAGAAAACAATATTTCTTTATTCTTTATTTTTGTCATTTTCGCATCCTCGTTGTTTAAAAGCCATATAATTTCCTTCCACAGAGATGTTCTCCAGAATGGAAAGCTCTTCACCATACATTTGAAATGAATAGCGATTGTCAAGCTCCAAATATGACCAAAAAAGCATCGTAAACGTGTAATAGAAGTAATCTGTATGAAATATGAGGTGTATTTCAATCGTTAAAGTCCTACAATAGCTTGGTGTATGAAGCATAGGCAAAATGTAAGTCATTATTCACTTATATTTCAGATGTCATTCATGTTTGCCTTCAATACCTGTTATTTTGCAGCTCAACAATTTCACTGGAAAAGAACAACTCAAAACCACTGTTTATTCTCCACAGAATGCTAATGACTAGCATAAACGAGCTATCATGCGCCAAAACAGACATGACGGTGAGCAAATGACAACATTTTAATTTTTCGGTGAAATCTTCCAGTCAGATTTACGAGTGAGTGTGTGCAGAACGTCTAATTGACGTACGTAGCATGTATTGAGTAAGTTTTAGACAGACTTCAATATTATTATTATATCTGGAGGAGTTGTTACATTAGAGGAGAGGAAATTAGAATTGCCTTAGAAACAAATACCCATTTATTTTACATGCTTCACTGGAGGTATAGCTTAATGGAGTTTGATCGCTCCTAATGGAGTTGGGGAATTAAATTTGTGAAATGCCAACGTGAGCGTCAAACGAGCCGCTGCTGACATCTGTTGGCCAGTTTGAGCATGTGCTATTGTAGTGTACACTCCGTCCATCAGGGGCCGCCAGTGACCGAAGAGCAAATGAAGATTCAACACTACAACGACTCCAAAGAAACTAAAGAAACGCTTAAAAACAATTTGATTGAACTCGAGTACAAAATATAATACCAAGTAGCATTTATTACAAGGGAATATAGCACAAGCTTACCTTTCAAGCACGTTTCTTGTCAGGTTGTAAGCGATTAAACAATATATTGTTGACATTTTTCAAAACTTGCAGACACTTAGCCTAGTTGGATCATGATATCTTATACTACTGTTGCTTTACTATTAATTATATACTATTAAAGTATTTATTAATATATTTAATGAGCTTTTATTTTTATATTTTAAGGTTTCAACTTGGTTGAATTTAAGGTTAAACAATTTTGTTACATTTGATCATTTTAATAGTGTTTTTGTTGTTGTTTCTATAAAGCTTTACATTTTTATGTAGTTCAGATGACTGATGTTTGTCAGTTTTATGTGTACTGCAAAAATACTTCTTTACATTTATTTATTAGTAGATGCTGTTATGCAAATGAGGAATACATAGTCGTAATAGCATGTTTTTTGACACAAGCAAGATGTAAATACCATGGTAAGTCTTATAATATATATGTATGTATTTAATATTAAAGTTTTGAATATTTTCATTTAAAAAAATTGTTTTAATTTTACTTTTAAAACATTTAGTTTTTTATTTCTAAATATATTTTTTTGTTTATTTATATACTAGTAAAGTGTAGAGTTTTTAATATTTAAAAAATATTTTTATATATTTAATATTAGAGTTTTTAAATATTTTCTCTTTTTTTAATTTTAAAACATTTTGTTTCATATCTTTAAATTTAATTATTTTAATATTTATTTATATACTATTAAAGTATTTATTTATATTTTACATTTTCAGTTTTCAACTTAATTTAAGGATGAATTTTTTAAAAACTTATTTCAATTAGTTGATTCAAAGTTTTCTAATATAATATTTATATTTCATTTCAGATTTATTTCAATTACCAAAAACAATTTTTAATAGTTTTAGCTTTAATTATTGATAACAACACTGACATTCAGGTTCAAGTCTGACTTATAAATAGTTTTTCAGGTCTCTGTATCTACTGTAAAACAGCCTGACTGTATTCATCTTTATATACTTCAGATGAATTATGTATTTGTCAGTTTTATGTGTACTGTAAAAATGCTGTTTTACATTTATTTATTAGCAGATGCTGTTATCCAAATGAGGAATACATGTCATGTTTTTTGGACATAAGCAAGATGGAAACACCATGGTAATTCTTTAGAGTACCTTACAGCAGTATTATGTTAGTTTTATTATATATACTTTTATAGTATTTATTAATATTTTTATTAGCTTTTATTTTAATGTATATATATATATATATATATATATATATATATATATATATATATATATATATATATATATGTTATTTTATTATAACATTTAATGATTATATTAATCATACATTTTAATAAAGTATTTTTTTTAGCTTTAATTCAGTGACTAAAATTTTTGTTTAATAGTTTACACTGTCTTACAGTACCATGAAATGTGAATGCCATTATCCAGTTGCACTCATACTTTCGGTATGAGACAAAAAAAAATGTTTGACTGTATTATTGGATATGTTCATGTTTTAATTTCTTTTCCTGAGAATGTTTTATCTGGCAGTGATATTCCAGACAAGGAAGACCCCTTTCCTGCCCAATTAATCCAGACATCATCTTGGCTTCCAGCATGATTTGGATAATGATAAAACCAAACAGATCCCATCTCTTGCTTGTCTACACCAGACTTTCCAACAGCAAGGAAAAATGGGTCAGATATTCTTTGCCGGATCAAACCATCTGGATTCGGTTTCCTCTTACATTCTCCACCCTCATGTTGTCAGGTATGAGAACGGGGTCAGTTTGTCTGCAATATGTTACAGTGAGAGTCAAACTTGTGCGTCTTTGTAACTCTTTGCCTTCCATATGCTTTGGGTTGCGTTTTCCAAGCCTCTGTAGAGCAGCAGAGTTTATTCATAATTAAATAAACCCTTAATTGGGGTTTTATTGGACCTGTACACTTCAGTCAGTGAGACTGGTTGTAAATGCATAACATATCTGACGTATTTACAACTGTATCATGCTATTGTAAATTATAATGCAGCCAGCATGAGGTATTGTTATAAAGTAAAGGCATTACTGAGGTAGTAAATGTGATTTAATAGCAAAATTAGCTGCTTAAACACTGGACACGCTCCAAACGATCTGCTCCGACTGATACGGGATGGTACGACAGCCCAGGTTTGTTTTCTCTCTCACACACACAGTCATACACAGATGCAAATATATGTCCTCTGAGACCTTAGTACATAACCTTTGCAGAAAAAGCTACCGTTTTTGATTACGTCCTCTAAAAGACATCAGTGTTTACAAGGCTTCACAGATGCAAGCGATGAATAAACAAAAACATATGGTTGTTTAATGCACCAGTTATTATGCTAAGTCGGATCTGACCTTGTCTGAAATTGGAGAGAGAGACTGAAACGTTTGATTAAAAAGTTGTTTGATTTAGAGCTAGTGTCTTCAAAAAGCATTTGGACCAGGGTTATTAAACTAAAACTGAAACCATAACTGAAACTAAAATAAAAATCTCTCTCTCTCTCTCTCTCTCTCTCTCTCTCTCTCTCTCTCTCTCTCTCTTTATATATATACACTATCAGTCAAAAGTTTGGAGTCAGTAAGAGTTGTAATGTTTTTAAAGAAAGTCTCTTATGCTCATCAGTGCTGCATTTATTTAATCAAAAATATAGAAGAAATACTGTAATATTGCGAAATGTTATTACAATATAAAATGATGGTTTCTATTGTAATATACTTTAAAATTTAATTTATTCCTGTGATGCAAAGCTGAATTTTCATCAGCCATTACTTCAGTCTTAAGTGTCACATGGTCCTTCAGAAATCATTCTAATATACTGATTTATTATTAGAATGATCTATATTGGATCTATATTGGATTATATATTGCAACAGTTGCCCTGCAAAGTATTTATTTCAAAATTGTGATATTTTTTCAGGATTCTTTGATGAATAAAAAGCTCAAAAGAACAGCATTTATTCAAAATATAAATATTTTCTAACAATGTAAGTATTTGCTATCACTTTTTATCAATTTAACACACCCTTGGTGAATAAAAGTATTAATTTCTTTCAAAAAGAAAAAAAGGAGAAGAAGAAAAATTTACTGACCCCAAACTTTTGACTGGTAGTTATTATTATTATTATTATTATTATTATTATTATTATTATTATTATTAATTAATTAATTTTATATATGTGACCCTGGACCACAAAACCTTACATAGCACTGGTATATTTGTTGCAAAAGCCAACAATACATTGTATGGGTCAAAATTATTAATTTTTTTATGCCAACAATCATTAGGATATTAAATAAAAATCATGTTCAATGAAGATATTTTGTAAATATTCATACTGTAAATATATCAAAACCTAATTTTTGATTAGTAATATGCATTGCTACGAACTTTATTTGGACAACTTTAAAAGTGATTTTCTCAAACTTTTTATTGCGTTTGTACCCTAAATTGTATCTCAGTCAAATATTGTTTTATCCTAACAAACAATACATCAACGGAAAGCTTATAAAAAGCGTTATGCAGCTTTCAGATGGTGTATAAATCTCAATTTAGAAAAATTGACACTTAATTCTTAATACTGTGTTGTTACCTGAATGATCCACAGCTTTGTTTTTTGGTTTAGTGATAGTTGTTCATGAGTCCCTTGTTTCGTGCTGTTCTTCAGGCAAATCCTTCAGGTCCCACAAATTTTTAGATTCTTTTTAGCATTTTTATGTTTTTGAACCTCTTCCGACAATGACTGTATGATTTTGAGATCCATCTTTTTACACTGAGGACAACTGACGGACTCATATTCGCTGATGCTTCAAAAGGAAAACGATGCATTAAGAGGAGTGTAAACTTTTGAACGGAATGAAGATGTGTACATTGTTCTTATTTTGCCTAAATAACTTTTTTGTTTAGTTCTGCCCTTCAGAAGTTGCAGAAGAAGACAAATAAGTTAAATCCACCCTAATCTTCAAATTCAAAACGTTTTCACCCTCCAGCTCTTGCTGAAAAACCAAAGAATTTGTGGGACCTAAAGGATTTTTCTTAAGAACAGTGGGCAGTTTTACTGTTCAGGACAAGAGACTAAGAGACTCATGAACAACTATCAGTAATCAGGTAACAACACAGTATTAGGAATCAAGGGGATGTAAACTTTTGAACGGGGTCATTTTTATAAATTCAACTATTATTTTCTATAGTAGACTATATGTAAATGTATTTTATGTGAAATATCTTGTTCAGGTACTAATAACATGTATTTTGTATGATCCCTCTTATTTTGTTAAAATAATTAACATTTTGCAGATTCTGCAAGGTGCATATAAACTTCTGAATTCAGCTGTATATATAGGTACACCTTTTATATAAATATGTAGTACAAATACAAAAAATAACTTTTAGTATCTGAATTATACTAATATAACATTGATTTAGACACTTAAGTTACACTTAAAATGGTTTGAATGTCATTAGACCAATGTGCATTAGAAGCTCATTGACTTTTAATCAGCTCTATTGCAGTGATTTTTAATTTGTTTAACTTTTTAAATTTTTAATTCGTTTAACTTTTTTATAAGGTCAGTAAAACTACTAGAAATCAGTTTCTCACTGGTCATCAGAGTCTCACAAACACTGACTCACGTTGGAATCGTCTAGTCACTGTGCTGGATTTGTTGAGAAAAGGGTCTTTTGTTTCCTTCGGTTCGAGGCTTTAATCACATTCTGGCTCTTTCTCATATACCGCCCGAAGAGTTTTGGGCAGTGTCATTGTTGCCAAGTTAAACAGTGTTTTCTGGGAAAGAACCAAAGATCTGTGAGCTCCAGGACCAGTAGATGGCCTCATATCCCATGGCACAAGCAAACGTCAAGGTAAATTTGAAATTGCTTATGGTTCTCTGAGCTCTTATGGTCCATTCTTATAAATAAGTGCTTACTAAGGCTATATTTGATTTTGAACAGAATCCTAACCCTATTTGTACAATGACATCTCAGATTGTGTGGTCTTTTGTGGAAGCCTGTGCTATTACTTATTATTTTATTTATGCATGTTATTTTCAGATTTGTGGTTTTCATCTGGCAGACGAAAAACTCCCAGAGATTAAGACTGACGTAGGGACCCGAGCCATTACTAGAGCCCAGAATATCATAATCCAGACTTGGAGGTGAGCTCTTTTACCTGGGGCCTGTAAGTAACCACCTAGCAACCACAAAACAGCCTGCTGAAAGTACTCAGAACTCATTAGCGAAACAACAATTTAACACATAATTAGCAACTAAAACCACTCAGAATACACTAGTAACCACATACCATAATAAACCAATTGGAATACATTCTGTCATTATTTACTCACCCTCATGTTGTTCCAAACCCCTAAGACCTTTGTTCGTCTTTGGAACACAAATTAAGATATTTTTGATGAAATCCAAGAGCTCTCTGACCCTCCATAGGCAGCAAGGGTACTACCATTTTCAAGGCCCATAGAGGTATACCAAGAACATCAACAAAGTAGTCCATGTGAGATCAGTGGTTCAATCGTAATTTTATGAAGCTACAGGAATCCAAACCACTCAGAGTACTGTAACAACCGAATAAAAACATGCTGAACCATTTAGAACACCGTTGCAACCACATGACAACAGGACAAAACCACTCAGAACATCACATAAGATCATGCTAAACCACTTCGAACACCCAAGTAACCACATATCAACTGTCTAAAACCACTCAGAACACCCTAACAACCACATAACAACACGCTAAAACTACTCAGAACACCCTAGCAACTCAATGACAACAGGCTAAAACACCCCAGAATACCATAGAAACCACATAACAACAGGACAAAACCACTCAGAACATCCTAGAAATCACATGAGATCATACTAAACCACTTCGAACACCCAAGTAACCACATATCAACTGTCTAAAAACCACTCAGAACACCCTGACAACCACATCACAACTTGCTAAAACTACTCAGAACACCCTAGCAACTCAATGACAACAGGCTAAAACAACCCAGAATACCATAGAAACCACGTAACAACAGGACAAAACCACTCAGAACATCCTAGAAATCACATAAGATCATACTAAACCACTTCGAACACCCAAGTAACCACATATCAACTGCTAAAACCACTCAGAACACCCTGACAACCACATCACAACTTGCTAAAACTACTCAGAATACCCTAGCAACTCAATGACAACAGGCTAAAACAACCCAGAATACCATAGAAACCACATAACAACAGGACAAAACCACTCAGAACATCCTAGAAATCACATAAGATCATACTAAACCACTTCGAACACCCAAGTAACCACATATCAACTGTCTAAAACCACTCAGAACACCCTAACAACCACATAACAACATGCTAAAACTACTCAGAACACCCTAGCAACTCAATGACAACAGGCTAAAACAACCCAGAATACCATAGAAACCACAACAACAAGACAAAACCACTTAGAACATCCTAGAAATCACATAAGATCATACTAAACCACTTCGAACACCCAAGTAACCACATATCAACTATCTAAAACCACTCAGAACACCCTAACAACCACATAACAACATGCTAAAACTACTCAGAACACCCTAGCAACTCAATGACAACAGGCTAAAACAACCCAGAATACCATAGAAACCACAACAACAAGACAAAACCACTTAGAACATCCTAGAAATCACATAAGATCATACTAAACCACTTCGAACACCCAAGTAACCACATATCAACTGTCTAAAACCACTCAGAACACCCTAACAACCACATAACAACATGCTAAAACTACTCAGAACACCCTAGCAACTCAATGACAACAGGCTAAAACAACCCAGAATACCATAGAAACCACAACAACAAGACAAAACCACTTAGAACATCCTAGAAATCACATAAGATCATACTAAACCACTTCGAACACCCAAGTAACCACATATCAACTGTCTAAAACCACTCAGAACACCCTGACAACCGCATCACAACTTGCTAAAACTACTCAGAACACCCTAGCAACTCAATGACAACAGGCTAAAACAACCCAGAATACCATAGAAACCACATAACAACAAGACAAAACCACTCAGAACATCCTAGAAATCACATAAGATCAAACCACTTCGAACACCCAAGTAACCACATATCAACTGTCTAAAACCACTCAGAACACCCTAACAACCACATCACAACTTGCTAAAACTACTCAGAACACCCTAGCAACTCAATGACAACAGGCTAAAACAACCCAGAATACCATAGAAACCACGTAACAACAGGACAAAACCACTCAGAACATCCTAGAAATCACATAAGATCATACTAAACCACTTCGAATTCCCAAGTAACCATATATCAACTGTCTAAAACCACTCAGAACACCCTGACAACCACATCACAACTTGCTAAAACTACTCAGAACACCCTAGCAACTCAATGACAACAGGCTAAAACAACCCAGAATACCATAGAAACCACGTAACAACAGGACAAAACCACTCAGAACATCCTAGAAATCACATAAGATCATACTAAACCACTTCGAATTCCCAAGTAACCACATATCAACTGTCTAAAACCACTCAGAACACCCTAACAACCACATCACAACTTGCTAAAACTACTCAGAACACCCTAGCAACTCAATGACAACAGGCTAAAACAACCCAGAATACCATAGAAACCACATAACAACAGGACAAAACCACTCAGAACATCCTAGAAATCACATAACATGTTTAAACCATTCAGAACATACTATCATGCTAAACAGAGCTGGGTAGCTGGATTACGTAATCAGATTTAAAAAATGAAGTGCTTGTAATTAGATTACATTACATTTTAAAATACTTGTAATCAGACTACAGTTACTTTTTTAATGGATTACATGATTACATTTTATTTACACAATAGCAATACATTATTCACAATTCATTGATTCTCCCCTCTTGCTCTTTTTTTAATCTAAAATAGCCTGCTTATATACATTCAACTTGTCTTCAAGTTTTGTGGACATTCACACAAAGATCAGTCATTATTCAGGTGGCGACACTAGATTTACAAAAATCATTTTAGGTTTAAGAAGCATTTCAAAATTGCATCAACTACTGATGAACACATCGATTTTTATTTGAATTATCCCTCTCTAGGTTGTTTAACCATGTATTTCTATGTCTTTGGAAGGCTTTTGTCTTTCAAATGCATTAAAATACACAAATTCATTCATTTCAAATTAGTATTTTTTTTATAATTAAGTGTCACTTTTGCCTGTTCATTGGTTCTCTGATATTGGTTATGGTCACATGACACGCAAGTAAACAAATAAAATATTAAAAAAAAATTTAAGTAAGTTTTTTATCTTTATTGATGATTTATTTTAATTTAATGATTTAATTAATTATTAGCTTTTCATTAAACTCATAAACCTCCTGCAGTTTTTTCACAAACTTGACGTAATATAATGTTTACTGCGCTTCATGTTGTTAATAACAACAAATGCAGTATATTTCTGTTACTTTTTGTATTTTTATGTCAATACGTTACAAGATTATTCAATTTAAATCAATGTGATAAACAAGTTAGGTCAAAAGTAATCTATAAATAGTCTGAATAAATTACCTAAAATGTGTAATGTAATGGATTACGTTACAGACTACAATTTTTGTCATTTGGAATCAGTAACGAATTACAATTTGTAAGTCATCTACCCAGCTCTGATGCTAAATCAGTTAAAACACTCTAGCAACCCCCTAACAACAGGCTAAAGCCACTCAGAAATCCCTAGCAACCACCCAATAACAGGCTTAAACTATTCAGAAAACTATAGCAACTGTTAAACCAATCAGAACACCCTAGCAATTGTATAACAACAGGATAAAACCTTTATATGTTACTACTGGGGTTCCACAGGGCTCAGTTTTGGGTCCTCTCTTAATTCTTATTTATCTTCTACCTCTTGGTAATATTTTTAAGAAGTTTGGTATTCAATTTCACTGCTATGCTGATGACACACAACTTAAAAAACCAATCTGGCCAAGTCTAAATGTTCCTCAGTGAATATTGATAATTTTCTAGGGTCTGTGTCTAAACTATTACTTTGTAATAGTTTTTCCTCTGCCAAACAAAAACTGCAATTCTATTTACATACATAAAATATAAATGACAACAGACTAAAACTACTCAGAACATCATAACAACCACGCAACAACATATATTAAACCCCTCAGAACACCCTAGCAACAGTCAGAAAACGTTTGCTACTGAAGAACAATATAAAGCCGCACCGAACACCCCAACAACTGTATTGCAACATGCTAAACCCATTTAGAAAACATTAGCTATAACATGTTCAAACTACTAGCAACCACATGAAAACAGGCTAAAAACCCTTAGAACATCCTAGCAACCACATAAGATCATTTTAAACCACTCAAAACACCCTACCAAATGTGTGACAATAGGCTAAAACTACTCAGAACATTGTAACAACCACATAACAACATGTTAAACCATTTTGAACACCCTAGGAACCGCATAACAACAGGCTAAAGCTCCTTAAAAAACATAACGATCAAATAGCAGGCTAAAACCAACCAGAACACCCTAGCAACCGTGTAACATCAGGCTAAAACCTTTGTATGTTACTACTGGGGTTTCGCAGGGCTCAGTTTTTAGTCCTCTCTTATTTCTTATTTATCTTCTACGTCTTAGTAATAGTTTTAAGAAGTTTGGTATTCAATTCCAATGCTATGCTGATGACACCCAACTTCACCTGTTCTCCAAACCCACCTCTTCTTTTCCCTCATCTGTCCTCTCAGATTTTGTTGCTGAGATTAGAGAGTGGTTTACATCAAATATTCTTAAACTACAGAGTAGTTAGACTAAAATTATTCTTGTTGGCTCAGAAACCAATCTGGCCAAGTCTAAATGTTTCTCAGTGAATATTTATACTTTTCCAGTGTCTGTGTCTAAACTATTACTTAGAAATAGTCAGAGGCGGACAGTAGTGAAGTGTTTTTACTCTGCTGTAAAAGTACTTTTCAAGTGTCTGTACTTTATCAGTGTTTTTCTTTAGAAAACTTTACTTGACAACATTCTAAAGCATAATATTGTACTTTTCACTGCACTATGTTTCATATTAAATAGCTTTTAATACTTAATTACATTAGTAATCTATTACTTTCTTTTACTCAAGTAAAAGTAATTCAAAGATTTACTTGAGTACAAGAAAGTACTACATTTTTAATTAAAGGTAAAACAAAAAGCTTTTATTTACGAAATGTAGTGCAGTAAAAGGTATAACATTATGTGTTGGAATGTAGTGAAGTAAAGTTTTCTAAAGAAAAACACTGATAAACTACAGATACTTTTTAAATTCACTTGAGTAAAGAAAAAATACTTCACTACTGTCTGCCTCTGGTAATAGTTTTTCGTCTCCCGGACAAAACCACAAATCTAAAAATAACATACATAAAATAATAAGTAACAACAACCGCATAACAACAGGCTAAAACCACTCAGAACACTGTAACAATCACATAACCGGCTAAAATTTAGAACACCCTAGCAACTGCATAGCAACAGGCTAAAATTGTTATATGTTACTACTGGGGTCCCTCAGGGCTCAGCTTTGGGTCCTCTCTTATTTATTTGTTATCTTCTACCTATTAAAAATACCTTTTACAAAGTTTGGTGTTTAATTTCACTGCTTTGCTGATGAAACCCAACTTCACCTGTCCTCTAAACCCACCATTTCTTTTTTCCTCGTCTGTCCTCTCGGATTTTGTAGCTGAGATTAAAGAGTGGTTTACATCAAATCTTCCTAAACTACAGAGTAGTTAGACTAAAATTATTCTTGTTGGCTTAGAAACCAATCTGCCCATGTCTGAATGTTTCTCAGTGAATATTTATACTTTTCCAGTGTCTGTGTCTAAACTATTACTTAGAAATAGTCAGAGGCGGACAGTAGTGAAGCGTTTTTACTCTGCTGTAAAAGTACTTTTCAAGTGTCTGTACTTTATCAGAGTGTTTTTCTTTAGAAAACTTAACTTCAACATTCTAAAGCATAATATTGTACTTTTTACTGCACTATGTTTCATATTAAATAGCATTTAGCCTACTACTTAATTACATTAGTAATCTATTACTTTCTTACTTTTACTCAAGTACAAGAAAGGACTACATTTTAAATGTTTGTACGTATTAAAGGTAAAACAAACAACGATTTTTATTTATGAAGTGTAGTGCAGTAAAAAGTATGACATTATGCTTTGGAATGAAGCGAAGTAAAGTTTTCTTAAGAAAAACACTGATAAACCACAGATACTTTTTAAATTTACTTGAGTAAAGTAAAAATACTTCACCACTGTCTGCCTCTGGTAATAGTTTTTCATCTGCTGGACAAAACCACAAGTCTGAAAATAACATACATAAATTAAATAATAAGTAACAACAACTGCATGACAACAGGCTAAAACCACTCAGAACACTGTAACAATCACATAACAGGATAAAATCAATCAGAACACCCTAGCAACCGCATAACAACAGGTTAAAATATGTTACTACTGGGGTCCCTCAGGACTCAGTTTTGGGTCCTCTCTTATTTCTTATTTATCTTCTACCTCTTGGTAATATTTTTAAGAAGTTTGGTTTTCAATTCCACTGCTATGCTGATGACACCCAACTTTACCTGTCCTCCAAACCCACCTCTAAGTTTCCTCCGTCTATCCTCTCAGATTGTGTATCTGAGATAAACGAGTGGTTTACATCAAAAACTACAGTGCCCTCCACTAATATTGGCACCCTTGGTAAATATCTAGAGAGATTCTGTATGAAGGAATGGTCTCTGATCTCTTGTCAGGTGTTCTCCAAACTCATTAGACATTGTTGGAGAAAACTCAGAGCTGTTATCTTGGGGAAAGAACGTTGCAATAATTGGGTGCCAATAATAGTGGCCAACGTGAACTAGAGAAAAACATTTATTTCATAATGAGATTTAACCCTTAGGTTCTATTGTTTTACTTCAATGACAGGTTAGAATTTTGTGGATTTTTTGAATGAAAGATCAAAAGGATAAATGATGCACACTTATTTTCACATCCACCTTTGCTCATATTTACCAAGGGTGCCAATATTAGTGGAGGGCTCTGTAAATAGTAACAGGACTGAAATTCTTCTTGTTGGCTCAGAAACCAATCTGGCAAAGTCTAAATGTTCCACAGTGAATATCGATAATTTTCCAGTGTCTCTGTCTAAATTATTACTTAGTAATAGTTTTTGTCTGCCAAAACATAAACATAGGAGTAATAGTTTAAAGATTAAAGAGTGGTTTACATCAAATCTTCCAAATAGTAGTAAGATTGAAATGAAACAAATCTGGCCCAATCTAAATGTTCCTCAGTGAATATTGATAATTTTCCAGTATCTGTGTCTAAACTCTTACCTAGTAGTAGTTTTTCGTCTGCTGGACAAAAACCACAAGAGTGGTTATATCAAATCTTCTTAAACTAAAGAGTAGTAGGACTGAAAGTCTTCTTATTGCCTCAGAAACCAATCTGGCCAAGTCTAAATGTTCCTCAGTGAAAATCGATAATTTTCCAGTGTCTCTGTCTAAATTATTATTTAGTAATAGTTTTTGTCTGACAAAATATAAACATAGGAGTAATAGTTTAAAGATTAAAGAGTGGTTTACATCAAATCTTCCAAATAGTAGTAAGATTGAAATGAAACAAATCTGGCCCAGTCTAAATGTTCCTCAGTGAATATTGATAATTTTCCAGTATCTGTGTCTAAACAGGTTAAAAGTTTGGATGTCATCTTTGACAGAACTTTGACAGCACATACAAACAGTGTCATTCGCTCAGCTTGTTTCCACATACGTTATATTAATCAATTTCGTCTGGCTCTTTTGGTACAGAGCACAAGGATTCTTGTTCATGCTTTAGTCACTTCCCGTACTGATTATTGTAACGCTCTGTTTTTACGGTCTGCCTTCAAAGCTTCTCTATAAACTTCAGTTAGTACAGAATTCAGCTGCACAAATTATTTGCAGAAATCCTGTAACTGAACACATTACTCCCATATTACAACACTTGCATTGGCTCCCGGTTAAATACCGTGTTGACTTGATCCCTCTGTTTACTTACAAGGCACTTAAAAATCTTTCTTGTAATAACAATTGCTTGCTTGCTTGTATTAGGTCCGGTTAGGCTGTAAAAATAATTGTTGTTTAATGTTGATTGTTTCACTCTAAGGTGTCCTTGAGTGTCATGTAAGGCACCTACAAATAAAATGAAATAATAACAATAATAATAATTAAACCACTCAGAACATCCTAGCAACCACACAACATGCTATAAACACTCCATCCTAGCAACCAAGTCAATAAACTTTTAAATGTCAATTTTAAAATGTTCAACATTTTATGTTCTAATGTTGTCGTCACATTTTAAAGTTTGTGTTTAGCAACTCACTAAGACACAAACTTATTGACAACTGTGCGGAATTATCGTAATCCACACTGAAACGGCAGTTTTCTGACGGGGGAGGGTCCCACAGGAGGATTAGAAAAGCGTTTTACGTCACAGATGATGTAAGACTGAGCGCGCACCTTTTTATGCCAGTGTTGCTTTGTTTTTCCCAGGCTCCTTTGGTCCTAATCTCTCTTTTCGCTCCATACATGTGTTTCTCATTAGCGTCCAAACTCTCCGAGCGCAGCTTAGGGTTTTTAATATACCTGCTGAAAGATGTTACATTCAGAAAACAAATGTATCGGCTGTAAGTCGTTCGTAATACCTGGAGAAAGCTAACTGTTAGCATTGGTTTTCCTCTGTTAGCACATGTAGTCCTGAAAGTTTGTGGAAAAAAGTTGTATTGTGGCTAGCTCAGGCAAACAACACAGAGCTATTTTGACATATGACAATACTGGATTGGTTTTGAATGTAAAGTAAGTGAAGGTTTACACTAATGTGTCTTTCTTCTCCACTCTAGTTTCCTCAACGCTGGGTCCTGTGTTCCATGCTGGTTCTGTTAAAATGCCCCCCTCAGGTTTGGATCACAGTACAGGGAAGTAGTCCCATATGGAGGGAATCAGACACTAGCGGAGCTGACATACAACCAATTTAACATGAAGAACTTTGGAAAAGTACACAGGAAGGACAACTGAGGTGGAGGACACACACACCTGCAGAGAACAGAGACGGCCGCTCTGGGTTTTATGGTGTCACTGGAGGAAAGGTTACAAACTTTTACTATGATGATTCATGGGTGATTATTAAAATGAATATTTAAAGGGATAGTTCACCCAATAATGAAAATTCTGTCATTAGTTTTCACCCTCATGTGGTTCCAAATCTGTGAGACTTTCATTCATCTTGGGAACACAAATTAAGATTTTTTTTTTGATGAAACCCAAGATCTTTCTGATCCTACATAGACAGCAATGCAACTACCACATTCAAGGCCCAGAAAGATAGTAAGGACATTGTTAAAATAGTCCATGTGACATTAGTGGTTCAATCGTAAAGTTATGAAGCTACAACAACAACTTTATTCAACAATTTCTTGTCTTCCATGTCAGTTTTTGATGTGTGTTCACGTAAGTACTATGATGCAGGCGCAAAGAGTAAAGAACTAGAATGAACCTGTTTACACTAGTGCGTTTTCGTTGTAAAACAGCGTTTTAAAATGAAAACGATCCTCGTCTACACTGGTGTTTTCATTGCATTTCAGAAACGATCTCCATCCACACTACACAACAAAAAAAAGTCACATGACCATTCAAAATGATTATAATATTATTGTTGTTTACATAATCATCAAGGATACGCAAAGCAAATGTGGGCAGCCATGCCATCATTTTCAAAAGTCTCCGTTTAGGTCCGTTTACACTGAAAAGCAACCCTGGAGTTTTCAAACTAAAATGGGGTCTGCACTGTTTTCGAAAGCCGGAGAAGTATAAGCGACAAGCATAACCGTAGTAAAAGTTATGCGCTTTAAAAAGAAAATGTACTAGTATAAACATGGCCTAAATTAAACGGATAGTTCTGATTCTAAATTCTGAGCGGATGATGCCATTGTAATTGCACATTCTATTGGTGCATTCAAGTTCTCATGGAGAGTTTAATTTATGAGCAGGGAAGTTGTAATTATGAAACTTGGTGTGTTTCACATCACATTGGTTGGACCAATGATTGAAAGATTTTTTTTAACTGTACATCTATAAAATAATTGATTAAAGGACGTGCATTAAATTGTAGTCCGTTACTGTTTTCAAATTATATGACAAAAATAGTAGTTGGTAATGTAATCCATTTCATTATACATTTTGGGTAATATAATCAGTATTTTTGAATTACATTTGATTTTACACATTTATAATTTTTTTTTTTAAATAATATAATCTTATACCAATATATGAGCAATATCACACTCGTAGACATGAGATATGGCTGTATATTGGCACTGCTGTGATTCAGCCGTAGGTAATCACAGTGTGCCAATATACAGCCATATATTGCGTCTAGGAGTGTAATATTGCGTTTATACAACAGTTCGACGGCACAAGTGTGTAAATACATAAGAAACAACAGCAGAGTTTCTTTAAAAAACCCTCTTTTGTGCAGAAGTACTTCCTTCCACCACAGATTCAAATCTAAGTTTGACAGTTTAAAGCTTCTGTTACTAATTCCAAAACGTCATGTTGATTTGCTTCATTGAAAACTTATTGTATTACTATATTAAAACTGTATTATTTAGAGTTTTAAGAGAGAGAGATGGTCTGAACGATCTTGATTATCTTTATTTGATACAGCATTCATTCTTCATATTCATGATGAAACATTAGTTGGAATGTCCGCAGAGGAAAGCGTTATCTTTGTCGTAGCATTAATATCCTTAATATCATTTGTTAAGAGTGATTTCTGATGACAGCACTGGTCAGTGCATTTGTTAACTGCGTCAAGCTGTTGAAAATAAAAATAACTTATTTTTCAGAATAAAAGTCTTTACTGCTGACTCGTAAAACAGTCTCTTGTCGCCAACTAATGGCGGAACAATGTAACTAAAATCACCTTCACAAACACATGCACCGTTTCTCAATACTAAACACTTAGAAATACTACTATTATTTATATAAAATATTATTTATTGAATAATAATATTTAATAAATAACAACAACAACATCATAAAAGTTGCTAAGCAATTCAAACGTACAAAGCCAGCGCTCTGATATGCAGCATTAAATTTCTATAAACATGATGAGATTTTGCCAAAACTATTTGCTCTGGAACAAATAATAGTTTAATGAGACCAAAGACTGCTTGTTAGATTTACCCAAAACTAATTATACCTCATGTTTAACCACTATAGAGACATCAGAGCCAGCGGTAAATTCTAGAAGATCTGGCCTAGATGAGCCTGCTCTCAGGTGGATTCATGAGCGCAGAACAGCCTCTGACCATCTGGAGCTCACATGTCCGAAAACAATGAAGCAATTTTCAAATAGACGTTATCTTTTTTAACAAACTGCATATTTGAACTATAAAGTACATTCTCAACAGAAAACCTCTTAAAACCACATTCCGTGACACAAAACCTGTAATAATTTTATGAAATGTAACTGGATTTGGGTGTCCGCCATAACACTCGTTGTAAGAAGCACGATTACAAACAATGAAACGGCTGTTTGAGTTTTGATATAACTCTAATATCGCACTCGTATCAGCCAATCAGATTTGAGGACCAGAAAGAACTATTGTATAAATATATATTTATCCCATTCATTGTTTGACAATCTTTCCGATGTAAAAGCATTGTATATTCTCTATATTGCTTAACAGCCATTAAACAACCTAAAATTAGGCTAATTTATTTTATTACTGAGTGGAAAAATGGTTTATTCTGATTATCTTTTAGCGTATTTTCATCTACTACATATAGTTGATCTGCTAAAAATGACACATTTCCCCACATTGGCAGCAGTAGGCCTGTGTGGCTCGGTAGTTTGGTTTTCATTTGTGTTAAGTCTCTGTAATGACTCTCGCGTTCAGCTGCTTCCCATTGGGAGGCTGGATATTGAGCTTGTTTCCTTGAAATGTAAGATGCCAGTAGTTAAAGTTTACAGGCAGTTTCAAAGAGCCCCCGCTCACAAAAACCCCTGATGCTCGAGAGATGAGTCAGTTAAAACGAGCATGTGCGTATGGTCATGTGTGCGTCACGCTACGCTTGGCATGTAAATCAGCAAGCTCAGTTACGACTTTCCTGGATGAATTTCTCCAACCATTGCTATCTTTAAAACAACACCTATACCAAAGCATGTAGTTTGGCTGGCTTAAAGGGCTCCTAGTATGCTTTTACGAAGTGCTGATTTGGTTTTTGGAGTGAACTACAATACATGCTTGATTGTTATTATTTTTCAAATGTGCTCTGATTGGTTAGTTGGCTCCGTGTTGTGATTACCGAACTGCTTAGCGCGTTTCAGAAATGTCACGCCCCTTACCATAACCGCAAGTTTCATCTTTTCATCTTCAGAACACAAATTAAGATATTTTTGAAGATATCCGAGAGCTTTCTCACCCTGCAGAGACAGCAATGCAACTGACACATTCAAGGCCCAGGTAGTTGGTAGTAAGGACATTGATAAAATAGTCTATGTGACATCAGTGGTTTAACTGTAATTTTAGGAAGAATACTTGTTTGCAAAAAAAAAAAAAAAAAACTTTATTAAACAGCAACATTACACATTAACTAAAGCTGAAAAAGTGAAAAAACATAATAACAAAATAAGTATTTGCTCATATTTTCACATGCAGATGAACTTTTAGTCTTATTATTTAACCACATTTTGGTCACAAATTAAAAACAAAAATCGTGGTGAGCCTGTAAGCAATACCCTAGCAACCACCCAGAATTCCCGCAACATGTTGGCAACTACCTAAAGTCTTAGCAGTAAGTTTTACACAAGCAAACACGACCAAACATTACTCATCATTTTCTCAAGAAAATATTACTTAAATATGAAGCAAATGAAATGTTACTAGGACTCGACTGCAGAGACCCTACTGAAATTTATGTTTTTTTCCTCTGTTACAGTTACACCACAGGGAGAAAGAAAATGTCCCCTCTGACGCTCTGCCACAGCTGTTGCCTTTTAAAACGCTCATTGTGCAAGAGGATATACAACAATTGAAACACATCCAATGATAACATGCTGGAAAAGTAGTTTTATGCTGTGGGCACATCCACTGTCAGGGGGAGATTTATCTGAAGGCCAGTGCTAACATGGCTGTGTTGCGTTAAGTAATGCCCTGTTAAACAGTTAATGAAGATATACTGTCTGCTCATTATTTCTTTAGAGCTCTATTCAAGTGTTAGGCAACACAGAAACATCGCTGGCAGTTCTTGTGAAGGATGTTGGTGCGAGACACTTTCCTAGTGGCTCAAATCTGTGGCAGAGCTCCATTTGTTAACAAACTAGACTAAGACTTTGTCTAAAGTAAATTTAACTGGCAAAATTTAGTGCTAAAGGCGTCTGGGTGGTTGCCAAGGTGTTGCTAAGGTGTTCTGGGTGGTTTTTAGGTGTTTCTACTGTATGTGATTGGCAAGCGTTGCTAATGTATTCTTATTGATCATAATTATGCATCTTAGTATGTGGTTGCTAGGTTTTTATTATGTTGCTATGTGGTTGCTATGGTGTTTTAGGTTGTTGCCAGGGCGTTGCTATTTCTAGTTTTCTAAATGCTTTCAAATGTGTTGCTGTGCAGTTGCTATGGTGTTTTGGGTGACTGTCAAGGCATTTCTAAGGTGTTCAAAGTGTTTTTAACAAGTTGCCAGGGTGTTGTTAAGGTGTTCTTGGTGATGTTTAGTGGGTTGCAACTGTATGTGGTTCGCAGGGAGTTAGTTGTTAACATGCTTCTACATATGTGGTTTCTAAGGTTTCTGGGTGGTTGCCAGGGCGTTGCTGTTGCTAAGGTGTGGTTTTTATCATGTTGCTATGTGGTTGCGAGTGTGTTCTAGGTCAATGAAAATGGGTTTTCTAAGGGGGGGGGGGGACTTGGCAACACTGGCTGTTAGGTTATTTTGAGTGATTTCAGTTCTGAGTAGTTCAGAAGGATACTTTGTAGTTCAGTAGTTCAGAAGGATACTTTGAACCCATATATTGCACTAAAAAACCTGTAATGTCACATCAAACAATTTATTAATCTCCAAAGGCTACTATAGGAGCCCAATATAAAATAAAAATGGTAAAATTTGCTACTAAAGAACCACTTAAAAGAGTTTTTATTGGCACCACATGGTATTCACTCTGGGTTCACAGTGGTTTAATGTTTGCATATGCTCTATGCAGTCTACTGTACAAAATAAGAGTATCTTGTTCTCTTTTCTTAGTAATTGACATAATACCCAGAAATGTTTTGTACTATAAGTCCATATTAAGCAACGAGAGCAAGGATTGATTGGATTCTCTTTAAGTGGGGGACCAGGGGGTTCTAGGAAGTTGGGTGATTGCCAGGGTGTTGCTAAGGTGTTCTAAGTGTTTTTATCATGTTGCTAGGTGTTATAGGTAGTTACCAGGGCATTTTCTAAAGGGTTCTAAATGTTTTTTAATGTGCTGCTGTGCAGTTGCTCTGATATTTTAAGTGATTGTCAGAGCGTTTCTTAAGTGTCCTAAGCGTTTTAACATGTTGCCAGGGTGTTGTTAAGGTGTTCTAATTTGTTGTAATCATCCTTATACATATGTGGTTGCTAGTTTTTTTTTGGGTGGTTGCCAGGATGTTGCTGTTGCTAAGGTGTTCTGAATAGTTTTTATTATTATGTTGTGCAGCTGCTAGGGTATTTTGAGTGTTTGTTAGAGTG
Organism: Garra rufa; assembly: GCF_049309525.1. Taxonomy (NCBI): domain Eukaryota; kingdom Metazoa; phylum Chordata; class Actinopteri; order Cypriniformes; family Cyprinidae; genus Garra; species Garra rufa. The sequence continues at coordinate 8,295,910 of NC_133383.1, read as the reverse complement.
TTTTTTACCATCTTTATATATGGCTGCTTAGGTGTTCTATGTAGTTGGGCGGTTGCCAGGGTGTTGCTAAGGTGTTCTGAGTGTTTTTTAGTGTGTTACTACTGTATGTGGTTGCCAGGGTGGTGTTGTGGGTTGCTACTGTATGTAGGGAGTTACCATTGCTAAGGTGTTCTGATTGGTTGTAATCATGCTTCTATGTATGTGGTTACTAGTGTTTTTTGTGTTGTTTCCAAAATGTTATTATTGTTGTGCAGTTGCTAAGGTGTCTTGAGTGATTGCTGGGGTATTTCCAGAGGTTCTGAGTATTTTTAACATGTTGCTATGATATTTTTAAAGTGTTCTGAGTGCTTTTATAAGTCGTCGCTGTGCAGTTGCCAGGGTATTTTGGGTAATTGTCAGTGCGTTTCTAAGGTGACTCTCTCTATCCCTTATCTATATGTCTATTCATGCAATCTGAAAAAGACATGGCCGTAAAGCCATCTGTAAACCCAGAAGGATACTTTGAACCCATATATTGCACTAAAAAACCTGTAATGTCACATCAAACATTTTATTAATCTCCAAAGGCTACTATAGGAGCCCAATATAAAATAAAAATGGTAAAATTTGCTACTAAAGAACCACTTAAGAGTTTTTATTGGCACCACATGGTATTCACTCTGGGTTCACAGTGGTTTAATGTTTGCATATGCTCTATGCAGTCTACTGTACAAAATAAGAGTATCTTGTTCTCTTTTCTTAGTAATTGACATAATACCCAGAAATGTTTTGTACTATAAGTCCATATTAAGCAACGAGAGCAAGGATTGATTGGATTCTCTTTAAGTGGGGGACCAGGGGTCACGTACAGCAGCTTGAAATTGCTTTCCAGGATCGCTTAACATGCACCCCACAGTCTTCAAACAGTTAGACCACTGATGGGCCAAACGCACCGCTCACCAAAGGTGTGCCCGCGGGCACCGTGGGGCACGGTACTGATGATGATGTGTGCCCAGCACGGCTTCCCATGGAGAGGGCAAATGTGGCCCCAGAGGCCCAGCTGACGTTTCCAGCACAGATCTGCTCATGTGTTGTGTATTATTCAATTATAACCGTTTCATCTGTAGGGGGTTGAGTTATATAACAATACACAGAGAATCTATTCATGGGAACTCGCTCTGTAAAAGCTCCTGTTTCCAATTTAACACAACAAGGGGGTTAACAACCCTCTTGTACTAGCCTAAATGTATTGTTTCTTTTTTCTGAGGTCTTGCAAGTTTTTAAGAACAGTTTAGTGTATGTCTATACTAAAAAAACAAGGGACTAGTTTTTTTTAAACTAGTGTTCACTTATAGTGTAAAGGTTCTATATTGGGATCTGTGGTTTCATGAAGAAAATTGCATTCAATCTATTTAACCTTTGCATTGCACAAAAGGAAGAAAAGTTCTTCAGATTGTTGCAATGTTTTTTACACTAAAATCATATCATCGCTGTGAAAAAGTTTAATCCTTTTTGTATCATACTTTTTGAAACATGCCTCCAATCATAGTCATGTTCCAGAGAACAAATAAGACCTTTACTAGTCAAGCAAGTATTTAATGAGAACACAAATGTGATGTGTTGTGGCAGTTGATCTTGAGACAAATCATTTGGCCTCTTCCATCGCTCTTTACGGGAATATTGGGTTTCATCCTGTTTTCAGTAAAAATGCTCTCCAATAGATGGCAGGAACAATGAATGCAGTCATTCTGCTTCATCTGATCTCAGTCCATGATCACTGTAGGTAAGTCATAATAAGAAAGGCGGTAATATAAGAAAGCCCTGGGTGTAATCTAATAATTTATGCCATAATGGGTCTTTTTATTTTTGAACTACAATGTTTATGGCACGTCATCAATAAGCTGTAAATTTATAAACTACTAGCAAAGTTATGCTCTAATTCTAATGATTCATAGATAGATAGATAGATAGAACGATGGATGCATAGAACGATGGATGGACAGACAGACAGATAGAATGATGATGGAAAGAATGCTGGACAGACATAGATAGATAGATAGATGGATGGGTGGATGGATAGATAGAATGCTGGATGGACGGACAGATGGATGGGTGGATAGATAGATGGATGGATGGATGGATAGAATACTGGATGGATGGACAGACAGATAGATAGATAGATAGATAGATAGATAGATAGATAGATAGATAGATAGAAAGAAAGAACGATGGATGGACTGATAGATAGATTAATAGACAGACTGATGGATAGAAAGATGGATGGACGGACAGACAGATAGATAGATAGATGGATGGATGGATAGATAGATTAATAGACAGACTGATGGATAGAAAGTTGGATGGATAGAACGACGGACAGACGATAGATAGACAGATGGACAGAACAATGGATGGACGGACAGATAAGATAGATAGATGGATGGATGGATAGATAGATTAATAGACAGACTGATGGATAGAAAGATGGATGGATAGAACGACGGACAGACGATAGATAGACAGATGGACAGAACAATGGATGGACGGATAGATGGATGGATGGATAGATAGATTAATAGACAGACTGATGGATAGAAAGATGGATGAATAGAACGACGGACAGACGGATAGATAGACAGTTGGACGGACAGATAGATAGATGGATGGATAGATAGATAGATATATGAGATGCATGTTGTTGACAAACCTGCAACACTGAATCTAAATTTTCTAGGATTTCCTTGTATCAAGCTTCTGTAGAGGAGCTGCTTCAGTTAAAGATCTGAAACGTTTCCCCGCTGCTTTCACAACCTCCAGCGTTCGCTTTTAACATCAACTGACGTCTATTGTACTTATGAGTGGCCTTAGAAGAAAGCCACCTGTAGCTCTGAAGTCTGCTTTTAAACAGGAGCGCAGAGTTAAAGTCTCTTCCCCGCTGCTGCGCTCTGCCTCTGAACCCCGTCAAGAGGGGCTTCTGCACTGACGCATGCTGCAGGAATATGGGCCGAGCTCCTCAGGGCAGGCCCTTGAAGTTATTTGACTGGATACATAAATGTTTAGTGCTTGTTAAGAGCAGATAAAAGTCTTTCCTGCTTGGTGCGAGGAGGACACCAAAGGTTGAGGTTCAAGATATGACTCAGAGACATTACTTTCAACAGATGGAGCTGATAGTGTCGACATTGTTGTACGGGAATCCTAAACTTTTTAAAATAAAGTTTTTTTTACAGGCACTGATGGTTCAGTGAAGAACCTTTAACAATCATGGAAACTTTCTAAGCTCTTAAAGTTTCTTTATTGGTATTTATGGTTCCATGAAGAACCTTTAACATCAATGGAAACTTTCTATTCCACAAAAGGTTCTTTATAGTGGAAAAGTGTTCACTGAAAGGTTCTTTGAGGAACCAAAAATTGTTCTTTAATGGCATAGCTGCAAAAACTCAATTTTGGAACCTTTATTTTAAAGTTTACCGTTTGAGGAATCTCATTATTGAAGGTCTTTGCTTGCAAAAACCGAAAGGAAAGTGATCCAAAGATATCAGAGAAGCTACAAAGATCTTGCGGGTGTTGTAGAAAATTAGTTTTTTTTTTTTTTTTTTTTTTTTTTTTTTTTTAAGTAAACGTTTTTACAATGACTAACAGACAAAGTCCTCACACTTTGATGAGTGATTTAGATTTTTTGCTCACATTGATAGCTCTTTGCTGTCATGCACGGTTGAGGTTTTACAGATTTATGACCTCAAACGCTGCCAGAGAAAACAATCATCCCAATAACATCTTCAGTTCCTCCTGTGTGAACTGACAGATTTGTGAACACGTGCAAATGACCCCCTAAAAAGTCATACCGCATTGATATCCGCTCACGTTTTTAATGACTTGACATTTTAAGTTTAGTGTTTTATGAGTAAATGCACCATTTGCCGGCTGGGATAAAACGAAACTCGCCAGTTTAAATAATGAAGCCTGGAGGGATCATTTTTGGGATGTACTTTTGGCATTGAGCACAATGGACTATTTTTAACATTGCCATTTATTCTCTTTTTTGTGGGTTTCTTGTATTACTAAAAGATTTACAAGTACAAAAAACCCTGGATATTATTATTTAGGGATACAATTTACTTGTAATTTTTTTGGCACGGCATTTACTTTTAAATGATCAATATATTTGCTAAAAAATAAAGAATAAAATAAAAATACAATAAAATGAATTGAATTTATTATTACTATTATTATTTAAAAACCTAAATAATAATAATAATAATTATATATAAATAAAATACAATAAGATAAAATGAAATTAAAAATAATGAAATAAAAATTAATTTAATAATATTACTTTCAATTATTATTATTATTATTAATATTTAAAAACCTGAATAATATTATTAGGAATGTACAATATACAGATAATTATTTTGCACGGCATTTAAATGACCTATATATTTACAAAAAAAAAAAATTAAATACAATACAATGCAATGCAAAAAAATAAATACAAATGAATTTATTATTATCATCAGTTTTTAATAATTTAAAAACCTTAATTATATTTAGGGATGCACAATATTCATATTTTTTGGCACTGCACCTACAAAAAAAAAAAATAATAATAATAATAATAATAATAAATATATATATATATATATATATATATATATATATATATATATATATATATATAATGAAAAAAAAAAAAAATACAAATTAATTTAATATTATTATTATTTAAAAACCTGAATATTATTATTTAGGGATGCACAATATACAGATACATTTTTGGCATTGCACCTACTTTTAAGTTACCTAAATAAAATTATGAGTATTAATATTATTAGTATTATTTAAAAACTTGCACAATATACAGAATTTTTGGCACTGCACTTACTTTTATATTTTCTAATATTTGCAAAAAACCCTAATTAATAAAAAAATTAAGCTTCATTATTTTATTTACTAACCGGATTATTATTATAATAATATTAATATTATCATTGTTAATTAGATTAGTCTTATATTGGAAACAAAACAACTTCCTTCTTACTTCCGAGTTATGAACATATTTTCTGCGCAATAAATCATTTTAATGCCTGATTTTACTTATAAACGTATAATTCTACTGTAATGATTTATAATATCAATCATCATATCAGCTATTAACATCCAAAATTCTGCATTGTGACTAACTAATAGTATTCTACTATACAGACACAAACAATAAACATTTAAATGAAGATTTCGGTAATAAATTTATCTTTTAATGCAAACTTGCCCATGTAAAGTCAACAGATTCAATTGAACAATTTAACAAGAATCATATCAAGCACATCCGTGTGCATCCAATTAATCCTCAAAGTCCCATATTAAAAATGTCACTGGCGAGCATTTGGGCTCCGACGACAAACACGTAACATCTGATCAGCTTTGAGTGCAAGTCAATGACAACTGGAGCATTACCATGGAGACCAACAATTATTTGTATTTACAAAAATAGGTCCGGGAGGCAGAGAGGCGCTCAAGCTGTATTTGGAGAGCACCGCACATGCATTACCAGAAGCCCGTTCTGCCCGACAGAGTCTGAAAGTCGCCCAATTACACATCTTGTTCCCTGCTGTAGAATCTTGTAGCTGTTCTTGGAAATCATCTCTGCCTGCTCCAAATCCTGAGACGCTTCTGCTGCTACTCCGAAAATAAAATGGTGAAGGCCATGATGATACAGCAACACGCCACGTAAGGGCTTTTGCGCTCACCTGAAAGATCACATAAAAGCAAAAGAATAAATCATATAGAATTTGTTTTTCTTAGAACATACAAGTATACTTCATAGTTAGTTGGTTAAACTGTTTAAAACTGTATGATATGTCTTTCATGTCATTACTCACCTATTCTTGCACATTTCCAGAATATTCCAAGGAATCTGAGGGCAAAAGGAAAGGGTTTAAGGGTTTAATTTTTTTTTAATTTTAGGATTTTCTTTGATTTGATTCCATAAAGTAACAATAATTCACAACAAAATATTATAGTTACTACAGTTAGTATTACCACTGTAAAGCAAACAAAACCAACAACAAAAAACTTTAGATTATATTACTGTCAATTCTGTTTTATTTTCTAAGAATTGTGAAATATAAACTCTCAATTGTGACTTTTCTCAGAACTGCATTGTACTACCTCTGTAAAACAAACAATAATAAACGTTATTATATTAACTTAATTTTTTTGAGTTTATATCTTGCAATTGTGACTAAAAATTTTGCATTTATATCTTACAATTTTGACTTTTTTTCTCTGAATTGTGTCTTTTTCTCAGAATTGCAAGTTTATATCTCATAACTGTGACCTTTTTCTAAAAATTGCGAGTTTATCTTAAAATCCGGACTTTATTATTGGAAATTGTGAGTTTATATCACGCTATTCTGAGAAAAAAGAGAACTGTGGGATACAAACTTGCATTTTCAAGAAAAAAAAAAAGTCAGCATTTCAAGTTATCTTACAATTCTACTTTTAAGTTACCTAAATAAAATTATGAGTACTATTTCTCGCAATTGTGAGTTTATATCACACAATTTTAAGAAAAAAGACACAATTGTGGGATACAAACTTGCATTTTCAAGAAAAAAGTCATACTTGCGAGTTTTTATCTTAAAATTTGGACTTTATTTCATGCAACTGTGAGTTTATATCACACAATTCTGAGAAAAAAGACAGAACTGTAGGACACAAACTCACATTTTCAAGAAAAAAGTCATACTTGCGAGTTTTTATCTTAAAATTCTGACTTTATTTCATGCAGTTGTGAGTTTATATCACACAATTCTGAGAAAAAAGAACTGTGAGACCCAAACTCACATTTTCAAGAAAAAAAAACAGTCGCATGTTTTATCTTAAAATTTGGACTTTATTTCTCGCAATTGTGAGTTTATATTATGCTATTCTGAGGAAAAAAAGAGAACTGTGGGATATAAACTTGCATTTTCAAGAAACAAAGTCAGAATTGCAAGTTTTTATCTTAAAATTCTGACTTTATTTCATGCAGTTGTGAGTTTATATCACACAATTTTAAGAAAAAAGACACAATTGTGGGATACAAACTTGCATTTCCAAGAAAAAAGTCAGAATTGTGAGTTTTTATCTTACAATTCTGACTATTTCTCGCAATTGTGAGTTTATATCACACAATTAAAAAAAGAAGACAGAACTGTGGAACACTAACTCACATTTTCAAGAAAAAAATGAGAATCGCATGTTTTATCTTAAAATTCTGAGTTTATTTCATGCAATTGTGAGTTTATATCACACAATTCTGAGAAAAAAGACAGAACTGTAGGACACAAACTCACACTTTCAAGAAAAAAGTCATACTTGCGAGTTTTTATCTTAAAATTCTGACTTTATTTCATGCAATTGTGAGTTTATATCATGCTATTCTGAGAAAAAAAGACAGAACTGTGGGATACAAACTTGCATTTTCAAGAAAAAAAGTCAGAATTGCGAGTTTATATCTTAAAATTCTGACTTTATTTCATGCAATTTTGAGTTTATATCACACAATTCTGAGAAAAAAAGAACTGTGAGACCCAAACTCACATTTTCAAGAAAAAAAAAAAAACAGTCGCATGTTTTATCTTAAAATTTGGACTTTATTTCTCGCAATTGTGAGTTTATATCATGCTATTCTGAGGAAAAAAAGAGAACTGTGGGATATAAACTTGCATTTTCAAGAAACAAAGTCAGAATTGCAAGTTTTTATCTTAAAATTCTGACTTTATTTCATGCAGTTGTGAGTTTATATCACACAATTTTAAGAAAAAAGACACAATTGTGGGATACAAACTTGCATTTCCAAGAAAAAAGTCAGAATTGTGAGTTTATATCACACGATTTTAAGAAAAAAGACAATTGTGGGATACAAACTTGCATTTTCAAGAAAAAAGTCAGAATTGTGAGTTTATATCACACAATTGTAAATTAATATAAATGTCAGAATTGTAAGATAAAAAGTTGCAATAACATTTGAGGTTCAATAGCTTTCTATTTGAATATATTTTAAAATGTAATTTATTCCTGTGATGCAAAGCTAAATTTTCAGCATCATCACTCAGTATTCAGTGTCACATGGACCTTCAGAAATCTTTCTTATATGTTGATTTACTCTGTCAGCTTTTGACCAATTTAATGAGTCCTTGCTGAATAAAAGTATTCATTTCTGTACAGTAGCGTACATATATCTGTTTTCCTGGAAGAGAAAGACTGTAATTGCGTACATCTTTTAAATGTTGATTCAGCAGTACTAGAATTAGTCTTTGATGTCATGGCCTTAAAATAAGATTTGAGTAAAGGACAAAGCACTGGGCCCCAGTCTTGTATCTGCCGACTGCTCGTCTAGGAAGCGCGGAGCAGAAGATTACAGAGGGCAGAACGAGATGACTGACGAGCTTCACAGGCCCTGAAATGTCACAACAGACGCCTGACAGAACGGAGGAGATCTACGAGCAGACGGGCATCTGGCCTGAACAGAAACAACAAACAGGTCAGCGAGAACACGCACTGTCAACAGTCTGCACAGACCCCCGGGAACAAAACCGAGCCTCCGTTTCCCCACGTCAAACAAAGCTTTAGACATTTCTCCAGCAAACGCTTTTTAGGTTTCGCAACCTTGGCATTTGCAACAATCGTACAAACACGACTTAATATTTGATGTCGTTTCGCACCATCATTTACTTTGGGACACGCATGCAAGCTGCACGTTTCTTTCTGCCCATTAGAGTAATTTACTGTAAACGGCAAAATGGACATTTCGGAAGTACGTCAGAGTTACCGGTAACAAACAAGGCTCGGTTAAACGCCGTCTGAGGGGGTGCGAAAACCATTACTTTAATATGTAGCAACTCAAGCTAATTTGTCTTGGCTAATGCACGTGTTTGTTGAGATCAGATTGCTGGATGTGAATTATCTCCTTCATTTCCTGGTCCTGTCATGTGAAGTCCAAACATGTGGCGAACATCTTGTTGCTCGACTTAACCCCAAAGCAAACACTGCCCAATGACACTCAACTTAGATCAACTAAATTAAGAATGTAAATAGAAGATTATTTATTATTAACAGAAAGGAAGAGTTTCTTTTTTGTTAGCTTTTTGGTCATGAGAAAAATACCTTGGCTGCGTATTACTGATTGTTTCTGGAAAGTAACAAAAGGTTTTTCTTTTGAAGTGTTTGTATAAAACTATAAAACAAATCCAGGCCTGTTTGAACAACGTCTTTAACCTTTTAATCCCCAGTCTTTTGGTGCTTAGAGGTAGAGTTTAGCCGGAAATTAACATTTACTGAAAATGTACTCACCCTCAGGCCATCCAAGATGGAGATGAGTTTGTTTCTTCTTCAGATTTGGAGACATTTAGCGATTAGTAAAAGGCCACCCTCTGTTTTCGGCTTGTTTTTGCTTGTAAACAGTGCTTGATTTGTGCATATTTCTCTCCTGATTCAGAGTTTTTTCACTTGAGAAAGCGATATTATGGATACAGGATTGTATTAATGATGGATTCGTTTCTTACAAACACACAGCTTTTCGCTTTACAAGATGTTAATTGATTGACTGGAGTGGAGTGGATTATTGTGATGTTTTTATCAGCTCTCATTCTGACGGCACCCATTCACTGCAGTGGATTTGTTAGTGAGCAAGTGATGCAATGCTACATTTCTCCAAATCTGTTCTGATGAAGAAACAAACTCATCTACATCTCGGATGGCCTGAGGGCGAGTACATTTTTAGCACATTTTCATTTTCGAATGACCAGAATGTTTTTTACTATATAAATATGTGGATGGCAGTAACATACCCTGTTTTGTTTTTATCCAGCAGGCTGGGAGCGAGAGCTCGCATGTACGCACAGGTGCAGATGAGCAGTAAGATGACCGTCAACAAACTCTGGAAATTAAATATGGCAGACTGCAAGAGAAAGACAGAGGAAAGTAATAATTAATCACTTATTAATAAACAACTAAAATTATGAAGCACTTTAACCCAATAAGTGGAAAAGCTTAACTATGTTTATATATAAATGTGACCCTGGTGCACAAAACCAGTCTTAAGTAGCTCGGGTATATTTGCAGAAATAGCCAAAAATGCATTGTATAGGTCAAAATGATCAATTTTCCATTTATGCCAAAAATCACTAGGATATTAAGTAAAGATCATGTTCCATGAAGATATTTCCAAACATAAATATATCAAAACTTAATTTTTGATTAGTAATATGCATTGCTAAGACCTTTATTTGGACAACTTTAAAGGCAATTTTCTCAATATTTGGATTTTTTTGCATTTTCAGATTCCAGATGTTTAAATAGTTATCTCCGCCAAATATTGTCCTATCCTAACAAACCATACATCAATGTAAAGCGTATTTATTAATGTATACATTTATTTATTGATGTATAAATCTAACTTCCAAAAAAATTACCCTTATGATTGGTTTTGTGGTCCAGGGTCACAAATGGTTTAGTTTATTCTTTGGTAAGTGTTGAGTACTTTAGTTTTAGTTTTTTTTTTTTTATTTAAAAAATCTTAAATTTCTTCCGTACTCTAGTGATATCCATAGTAGTGCACAGAGTTTACAACTCGCAATTGCAAGTTTATATCGCACAACTCTGAGAAAAAAAGTCACAATTGCGAATTTGTATCTCACAATTGAGAAATATTTCTCAGATTTGTAAGATAAAAAGTTGCAATAACATCGATAGTATCTATAGTAGTACACAGAGAAAATTATTTTACATGTTTTCTAGCAAAGCGTTTTCAGTTATGACATCTTGTCCATGTTACTTGTATTTTTAGATGTTTTGATTTCATAGGTAACAACCATAATTGTCCAAACTATTTTAAGTGATTTGACACAGGCATTTGCCAAAAAAAAAAAAAATCTAAACCATAAAATTAAATAAATACATAAATAAAAGTCCATTTGTGACATAACTTGTGATTACGGGTTTCTATTTTTATTTTATTTATTTTTTTTAATGGAGATTGCATTAAAAGTAGTTAACTGCAAGAAATAATTTCCTTTTGTGCAAATTATGAAATAAGTTAAATGCTCCTCAGGGGCAATCAAGGCCTGTTTGGACAACATCTTTAACCTTTAGATCACCAGTCTTTTGGTGATTCGAGGAAGAGTTTAGCCGGAAATGAACATTTGCTGAAAATGTATTCACCCTCAGGCCATCCAAGATGGAGAAACGTTTTTTCATCAGATTTAACATTAAATCATTTGCTCACCAATGGATCCTCTACGATGGATGGGTGCCATCAGAATGAGAATCAAAAGAGCCAATAAAAACATTACAAGTAATCCAGCGAATAAATCCGTCCTCTGTTTTGTGGATTATTGTGATATTTTTATCAGCTGTTTGGACTCTCATCCTGACGGCACCCATTTCACTGTAGAGGATCCATTGATGAGCAAGTGCTGTAATGCTAAATTTCTCCAAATCTGTTCTGATGAAAAAAAAAAAAAAAAAAACTCGGATGGCCTGAGAGTGAGTACATTTTCATTTTTGAATGATCAGAATGTTTACTTTATAAATAACTGTCCAAACTATTTCAAGTGATTTAATGCAGGCATTTGACAAAAAAAAAAAAAAAAAACATAAACCATAAAAATACATAAATAAAAGTCCATTTGTGACATAACTTGTGATTACAGTTTCTATTATTATTATTATTAGCAATTTTTATTTATTTTTAATGGAGATTGCATTAAAAGTAGTTAACTGCAAGAAATAATTTCCTTTTGTGCAATTTATGAAATAAGTTAAATGCTCCACAGGGGAGCATTATTTTTAAATTACAAATACTGCAAAACTGTATTTGAAAATATAATTTATTCCTGTGATGGCAAAACATAATTTTCCAGTCTTTTTCCCCCTATAACTTCCATCTTAATTTTGTGATTGCATTTCTGATTGCATAAATAACATCTATTTACCAGAAACGACGTGTTACAGTGCATTTTGATTGGAAAAAAAAGCTGTGTTCAGTGTAAGGCCCATGTTCTCTGTGCCACATCACACTCGCAGCAGTACTGAATACAGTCAAATGTTGTATTCAACAAAAGTCAAGAGTGACAGCTCAGAATTGTGCAGAATAGACCGACTTTGACACAGATGACAGATTCGCTGCAGTGATCAACACGATCAGCTCTTTTCTGTTGTTTATACTCCTGCATCTCTGCAGTAGCAAACAGCACATTTAACTTCTGACATCGGTTTCATTTTCTCCACACCGCTGACGAATATAACGCGACATTAGACAACACGCGATGACATTCAAACGAATTAAATCAATCTGACCACTCGTTTCTACCTCACATGTGTAAACTTTTCCAAAATAACAGTTTTACGCTTACCATCTTGATATCCCCGGCGAGCCAACTCACACTTCCGGTGTAGGATGGAAATTACGTCACCGGTACGGTAGCCTGGAAGCGCGAAGCGTCGAAAAGCCGGATGAGAGAGGGAAATGAAATCTGCAGAAGTGTGTTAGATTGAATTAAAACTCGTTTAACATACAACAACCATTTCCTTTCGGAATGAGGTGAGATTTTGCATGTGTAGAGCGCAGTGTGATCATGATGTGAGGGGAATGCACCTGTTTGTGATAAATATGATGCTGTTTGTTTGTATTCTGTTGTAGTTTCCTGTCATTAACAAAACACAAACTAATAATATTCCTAACTTACGTTAGTCATAAAATGGCCCAACTAAATATATAAACAATTAGGAAACAAGGAAGCACGTGAGGTAATCATTTTATTTGTCATATTTAGCAGAAATATACAGTAAGAGCAGAATTGGAAGTTTTGTTGTCAACGTGTTATTGACCTTAAAGATTGTTTTGAGTGGTAACCATAGTTCCTGGAGTTAGTATTGTTTCTGTTAAATAATGATGTTAGTAATAAAACAATAATTTATACACATTTAGTATTTTATATTTATATGACTAATTTTATATTATATATTACTAATACAATAACATCCCAAAGGAAAATAAAATATTTTTTACAAAGAATTAAAACTTTTGATTTATTATAATGTTCCATCGTTTTTCAGCTTAACATATTTATTAGGGCTGGGAAACGATTAATCGCGATTAATCGCATCCAAAATAAAAGTTTATGATTGCATACTGTATGTGTGTGTACTGTGTGTATATATAATGTATGTATAAATACACACACAAACATGTATATTAAAGAAAAATGAAAATAAAAATTAAATTAAAATAAACAAAATATTTATAATTCTATATATAATCTAAATTAAATACAAATATGACTATCCACACATATAAGTATTTTTTAAAGGCTTTACATGTATGTGTGTGTATTTATATATACATAATAAATATACACAGTAAACACACATTTAGTATGTTAACATAAACTTTTATTTTGGATGCGATTAATCGCGATTAATCGTGTCCCAGCCCTAATATTTATGTAAAAATTAAATAACATTTAAATGATTAAAAATGCTGACAAATAGGTAAAACCTAGTGGTTTGATGATATTTAAAATGACAAAAAATAAATTAAACAGGACACATTCTAATGTAAACTTTAAGGCCTGGTTTCACAGACAGGGGGTCCGTTCTTCTTACCTTGCTTACTACATCCAAGATCAAATGACACATCCAAGATCAAATCATCTCGCTAACTATGAGCTGGCTATTCCGGTTCTCCGAACGCACCTGTTGTTGATGATTAGTATAGCTGGATGAAGTTATTTGAGATCACTGGGTGGCTTAAAAGGGGCTACGTATCGATAGTAGAAACATTGATCGGCAACTCTTTGATTGGTCGGCGAACATGACGAAGGAGCGCGCTCAGTATTTTTTTGCAGCAGAGCAAGAACTCTTGATTGAGGGATTTCAGGAGTTTCAGAGTTTAATTAAAACGCAAGGGAACACTGCAAAGGCTGGAAAAGCAAGGAGAGAGGGCTGGCAAAAAGTAGTGAACAAATTAAATGCGTTAATGCTGCCCATGTTACATGTTTTTTCCTTGATATGTTATTTTATTTTTATTTTTATTTTTTTATACACTACCGTTCAAAAGTTTGGGGTCAGTAAGACTTGTAATAGTCTTTAAAGAAGTCTCTTATGCTCATCAAGGCTGCATTTATTTGATTAAAAATACAGAAAAAACAGTTATATTGCAAAATGTTTTTACAATATAAAATAATGTTTGTTTTTTATTTTAACATACTTTAAAATAGAATTTATTCCTGTGATGAAAAGCTTTTTCCCCCAGGATTCTTTCATGAATAACAAAAAAGTACAGTGTTTATTCGATATATATATATATATATATATATATATATATATATATATAACAATGTAAATTATTTATTATTAAATTTTATATATTATATATACACTTTCTTGCAAGATACTTTTCTTTTCCCACGTGAGTCAGTCCGCGTCAGTCGTGCTCTTTAACCAATCAGATGTGACCTCGCCATTTCAACCAATCATAACCCGCCAGGAGCGCAGCCTAAATCCTGTTTACATGAAATAAACCTGCTCCAGAGCAGGTTTAAGCTTGCTCACCTGTTGCTATGACAGCAAGTCCAGGATGAGCTTCGAAGAACCAAACAATCCAAGATCATGCCAAATCATCAACAATCAAATCCAGCTAACTTAGTTAGCGAGGTACGAAGAACGGACCCAGGGTTTAGACTAAGCCAGGATTAAGTCATAGTTCAATTAAGACATTTAAGTAATTTTTATAAATGTGAGTTAGAATAAAACATTATTGGTGCATCTCGAGACAAAATAAAGGCACTGATATATTTTATGATCAGTCAGTGCAAGTTTCTTTCAGTTGAAACAGCTCAGACTTGCAGTTTAGTCTGGGACTAGGCTTAAGCTTTGTCTGTGAAACCGGGGGTAATTGTTTTATTAGAGGTTCAAAAGCGCAGCGCTGAAATTAGGCAAGCACCGAAATGAAAATTCTTGGCCGAAGCCAAACAAAATTACACATTACCGATTACCGAACACGGTTTTTCGTGTTTTTCCACCATGTATTTTTCAATTTTTTTTTCACCATTGCATAAATTAAATAGCCAATATTTGCTTTTTACAGTTTTGTCTTGCTTTTCAAAGAAGATTACAAAACAACAGTTTAAAAATATTTATTTAACACGAACATTTTTAACATTCTAGTAAACATTTTAGCCTACAAACAAAGCACAATTTAACTTAAAATTAAGTTAATAAAATAATATTCTTTGGCCATTTTTAAGACCCCCTTCTTGAATCAGGCATGTGTTTTAATGTGCAAATAAATGCAGCCTTGCTGACCAAAGGAGATGTTATTATAATAAATGTATTAATAGAGCTGTTTTAATGATTGTTATCATTTCTATGTTACTTTTTTATTTTATTTTACAGAACAACAGTAAAATTACAATACTAACATTTATGAATGTTGACATTTATTTTGGCGGAAACCCGCAAGAAGACCTCAGTACTACTTTTTGCTGACAGCAGCAGATTTATGAATGATCACGCAGATTTTCCTTGCGCTTTGGATTTTGAACCCTGGCTAACAAGCTTGTGCAGCACTGTCAGAATAAATACAGTTTGTGCATGTATTAGACAACATAACATTCTGTAGTTTATTTACTAATGGTTTAAGGCCATTTCGTGATTTCAGTCATCATACAGTAATCAGCAACAACCACCCCTTTCTCTTCTCATGGACGACATGCGATGCGATACTAAATAGTCTTGTGCTGTCGGTGCTTTTAATGATTTTTGCGTCGTTCTCAGACGGTTTTAAATGCTTCCACACTGCCGGCATGTTTGCTGCACTAGTGCACGCCTCTATTTGATCGCATCACGTCATTGTTCGGTATAATTTATTTGGCCTTTTCACTTATTCCGAAATTATTCGGCTGAAAATAGCAAAAAAAAGCTCTTTCGGTTGCCGAACTTTCGGCGCATCCCTAGCTGAAATCCTATTGTAATTGTTAAAATGGTCACGTAAAACTAATCGTGCAGACCAAACCGTAAGTCGTAGAGACCTGAAACTTTGAGGGATGGTAGTACTTACATCACCGACAACGTCACCAGGGCTTGCCCCAATCGGCCTGATGGGGGCGCTACATCGATCAAAAGTACGAAATTGCTCATAATTCCTAAACTGTCAGTCGCAGGCTCAAATGTCTTTAGGTCACTGGAATCCTTGGCTCACACCGGGTATCTTAGATTTTTTTCAAAACCTACTTTTGCGAACTAGTCCTAGGTTTTGCACCAAACCAGTGTAGAAAGATTCTCTGGAGAGCGAATATCAAAAATGTTTTAAAATAGTCTAACTTTCGACTCACCGTCACAAAGGGACGGCAAAAAGTTTGAAAGGGGCAGGGCCACTTTTAGTAAAATGCCTATAACTCCTGAATGGAATGAGATATTTTCACCAAACTCAGAACACTTATGTAAGAGCTCAATCTGAGGTTGCAGGACAAAA
This sequence comes from Garra rufa, assembly GCF_049309525.1. Taxonomy (NCBI): domain Eukaryota; kingdom Metazoa; phylum Chordata; class Actinopteri; order Cypriniformes; family Cyprinidae; genus Garra; species Garra rufa. The sequence continues at coordinate 8,279,415 of NC_133383.1, read as the reverse complement.
ATCGCAGAGCTTGGCCACTTGACTTGATGGTGCTATAAGAGGGAAATAAAAATAAAAATGGCTATACCTACGTAACCATTTGTCCCATCAACATGAAAATCGCCGTCCAAAGTGCCACAAGTGTCTTTAAGGACATTTGCGTATCTCAGAAAACATGGCCACATTGGCCGATGAAGTTTAAGGCGATATTGCATTTTTCAAGGGCGTAAACGGTTTCGTACATATGCGTGATATTCATATCATATGAGAGAACTCCTCATTCAAGACAACTTTGCTTCTAGAACTACTGCTGTCAATCAAATTGTTTGTTAACTCTTTTAAAATGTTGAAGTTTACCCTTTGGTAAGGTGGTTTAGAAAAGGGACCTGTCTGAATTTACCCATAATCCTATAAAGCCTAATGGAAAACTCAAAACTTCACAAAACCTGGTGAGCAAGCATGCAAAGTTTTAATTAGATCAGACCACAGCTGACGATATAAAAGTCCATAAACGTTACGAATAGTGGTGGGCCGTTATCGGCGTTAACGTGCTGCGTTAACGTGAAACTCTTATCGCGCGATAAAAAAAAATATCGCCGTTAATCTATTCTCAAATTTGGGTTGGGAGCTGGGTCTAAACTATGCAAGCTATGATGACTTTCACCTTGATAGTTTAACGTGGATGTATACCGAAGACTATAGAATATGGTCGCGCGTTTAAGTCTCCTCCGCCAAAACACAGACGGGATCGCGTAGTCCTCCATTCATAAAAACCGAATCTACTATAGCGAAATGCCACGTAAATTTGTCGTTTTTTGGATTCATAAATCAAATGTTGGTCAGTCACTTAATTCAAATCGCGATATGGACTAGTGTATGTGAAAACTGAAATGCAAAAAGACCGTTTTAATATGAATCCGATATGTTCCGTTTGCCTAGCTGTATGTATGCATTGCGGAGACGAGCTTTTACTACACGCATACTGAAACACACGTGACGCTCCCGGTAATTTTTGGCATTTTCATCTCACATGAACAGATAAACTCAATCTCCCAAACTGCTGTGAGTGTCACTTTTAACGTTTCATTTGAGAAAACTAGCATCATATCATACTGTATGACACAGAAACTTCACGGCAACCTGTCAAAATAAAAGTATGGTGTAACATGTAATGGGCTGGGTAGGTGTTGACGTTAAAAAAAACACAATCTAATAGGTAGAAAAAATAATTTCATTGTTAGTTAGTCAGTAAACACAAGTACATCTAATTGAACATAATTTATTTTCATCAACAAATTATCATAGGACAGCTTTATGAGCTTTATGATCCATTCTCAAAGACTTTAAGTCATTATTTGGGTAGCACACATATTCTGAATGCCTTCAGCAGAATTCAAATTAGCCATTTTAATCTAGATTAATCTAGATTAATTCCAAGATTTAATCTAGATTAATCTAGATTAAAAAAATTAATCTATGCCCACCCCTAGTTACGAAACATAATATTTCTATGGTAAATTACCTGTATTTGCAAAAATACGTAGGCTTGCTACGTAATGTCTTTTTTCATATGTGCTTAAATGCCTTAAAGCGCTTGAACCCTGATAATCGCTGCTTGCAGCTATATTTTATATATATATATATATATATATATATATATATATATATATATATATATATATATATATATATATATATATTTCGGTGGGAATTATGGTTACCTTGGCAATGCATTTTGTAAGGGTGGACTGTGGATCTGTCACATGTAAGCAGGCATATAGCAGGACTGTGAATTCCTTTTTTTTTTTTAAACACAAATATGATAGTTTATGATGTCATACTGCCATCTTGCTGGGCAGGAGCCAAATATTTGCAGCTTGTCTGATCACACTGAGGCTTTTGTTGCAGAGCTGACTGTATACTTCCTTGCCAGTGTTGCTCTTTAGTGATTCTGTCAGTTTAAAATTGTGTGTATGGATGTACAAAACACAAGCCGTTTGTTTCAGCACTCTCTCTTCGTTGAGGATTAGCATTTTTTCCCTTTAAACTAGAAATTATGGGACTTGACCCTTAAAAATAGAATTGGAGAATCGATTCATTGTGTTTTGCTTCCGGCCTTTGATGACTTTGGGGAATGGGACATGGTGCTCAAATCAGCAAGCCATAAATTTTTAGCTTTTGATGGATTGTGAATGTGTCTGTTCTGGGTTGGATTTATGGAGAGAATGTTGCTTAGATGCAAACAATGTGAAAGCAAATATATGCAAAATATCGAGTGCAGAAAAAGTAGTATTCTGGTCTTATGAAACCTGTAGTCAGGGTTTGGGACATATTTGATTAAAAAAAAAAGTAAGAAATTGTATTTTGCATTTTGACATTATTTTCATAAAATTAAACATGTTTACTATAATAAGAAAAACATAATATGGTAGTATTTGTTAAATTTTTTTACTGATTTAAATTAAAAATGAATATACACTACCAGTCAAAAGTTTTTAGACTGCATTTTTTATAAAAAAAAAATCAGCAAAAGCTGTAATATTGTAAAATATTTTTACTATTTAAAATAACTGTTTTCTGTTTGAATATATTTTAAAA
>NC_133383.1:8249338-8271838 GCF_049309525.1 Garra rufa | reverse complement strand
ATGTAAGTGATCTGACTGAACAATTTTAAGTTGAAAGTTTGCATCAAAAGTAGGATTCTTTTTCTCTGAATGGATAGATGATAGATAGATACATACATACATACATACATGCATAGATATCTATCATTCTATCTGTTTATCTATTCACCATTATTTATCGTTCTATCGATTGTTCTATCTGTCGTTCTATCTATCATCTATCTATCTATCGTTCTATCTATCTATCTATCTATCTATCTATCTATCTATCTATCTATCTATCTATCTATCTATCTATCTATCTATCTATCGTTCTATCGTTCTATCGTTCTATCGTTCTATCTATCTATCTATCTATCTATCTATCTATCTATCTATCTATCTATCTATCTATCTATCGTTCTATCGTTCTATCTATCTATCTATCTATCTATCTATCTATCTATCTATCTATCTATCTATCTATCTATCTATCTATCTATCTATCGTTCTATCTATCGTTCTATCTATCGTTCTATCTATCGTTCTATCTATCGTTCTATCTATTGATTGTTCTGTCTATGTTCTATCTATCGTTCTATCGTTCTATCGTTCTATCGTTTTATCGTTCTATCTATTGATTGTTCTGTCTATGTTCCATCTATCTATCTGTCTGTCTGTCTATCTATCTGTCTGTCTGTCTGTCTGTCTGTCTGTCTGTCTGTCTGTCTGTCTGTCTGTCTGTCTGTCTATCTATCTATCTATCGATCTGTCGTTCTATCGATCTGTCGTTCTATCGATCTATCGATCTATCGTTTTATCGTTCTATCTATTGATTGTTCTGTCTATGTTCCATCTATCTATCTATCGATCTATCTATCGTTTTATCGTTCTATCTATCTATCTATCTATCGTTCTATCTATTGATTGTTCTATGTTCCATATATCTATCTATCTATCTGTCTGTCTGTCTGTCTGTCTGTCTGTCTAACTATCTATCTATCTGTCTGTCTGTCTGTCTGTCTGTCTGTCTGTCTGTCTGTCTGTCTGTCTGTCTGTCTATCTATCTATCTATCTAGTCAAGATTATTTATACAGCGCTTTTTACAATACAAGTTGTGTCAAAGCAACCTTACAGTATTAAAATAATAAAGTAAAATGTCAATAATAATGCAAGAGTTCCATATTGCAACAAAGTCAAATTGGGGAGGACTCATCTGGTTCCCATGGCCTTGTGCCGGTGGCCGTTTAGGGTAGGAGTTCTTTCTTGATGATCTGTCTCTGGGGCTCATCTAGTTGACATGGTATCCGCTGACATTCGGCTGTAGGTGTTGATCCACCATCTGCTCTTGGTTTGGACTGGATCCGGGGGACTGCAGTGACCATCTGATCTGGATACGGACTGGATCTGGTGGCTATGGTGACCTGGGAATAAGAAACAAACAGACTAATATTAATGTAGATGCAAGAGTTCCAAGTTGCCACAAAATCAGATTGGAGAGGACTCATCTGGTTTTCGCTGTCTTGCGTCGATGGCCGTCTAGGTGATGAGGTCTAGATGGATGAAAGGATAGATGGAATGATAGATAGGTAGGTAGATGGATAGGTATTTGTTTACATTTTATTTACGAGACAAGCAAAATTGTTGAAATGAGTCATTGTTCATTCACTTGATTCATTCATTCATTCATTTATTCATTTCCCTCCGTCATTGGTCTTGTTCTGCTATGTGAACAGATCTTTGTGTTCTTGCTTGTTCGTTCGTTCATTCCCATGTCCCTCTCCTCCACTATGTGAACACATCTGTTTCATGGATGAGAGAGAGACTGTGCGATCTCTGCTTGCTTGAGGCTCTACTGAACCCGTGATTGGCCAAAATCGCTCTCAACACTTAACCATTCCCAGAGAACTACCGCTCTTTATGTCGTGCTTTAAAGGAGGTTCCCCTCGTTTGATCTCGTGCCAAGCTCAAGGGTGCCGAGGAACTCCAGTGTCTGGGAAGTCTTCGGTAAACTCGAACGTCAAGACCTAGATCACGTACCGGATCCAAGTATGTTTTTTACTGTACTGCATTTGTTGATGTTAAATTCCTCCATCGTTTCCATCTGCGTAGTACGATTGTAGCAGAAACAGTCTGTTTGGAGTGAAATAGTGTGGCATAATTACTAAAGCCTGGGGAAAGATGAATCTGACATAAGGTTTGCTTTGTGCAAAACCGGTCTCAAGAGAGGATTCCTTCTCTCTGAACATCTCATCTCGATTTCAGACCCGTCTTAAATTGAAGCCAATTTTACACGCTCATTTTTAAGGGATTAAGTGAGGCCTTTTTGACATGAGATGTTTTTAAGTCGTGCTGGAGATGTAGAGACGTGCTGTTAAGGTACTGTTAACCTGGCCCCCTGAGGGCCTCTGCCATATGTACAGATCTCTGCTCACCAATGCTGCATTTGTTTGATTAAAAATACAGTAAAATCAGTAATTTTGTGAAATGTTATTTCTGTTTAAAATGACTACTTTATATTTTAATATTTTTTACATGTAATTATTGCAAAGCTAAATTTTTAGCAGCTCCATTCTTCAGTATCACGTGATATTTCAGAAATACATTGGATGATAACCTCTGCCAAATGCATATGTAAAAGCTTAAATATATTTAATATATTTATATATAAAAATATTCAATAAAAAATGTTACATATAATGACTATTATATTGATGCAAATTATAATCAAATAGGTTGTATTGAAAAAAATACAAATACAGTTTAAATTGTAAATGTCTGTAAATGTCAGTTTTCATGCATCTTGAAATGTGGTCCCTCTTAGAACAGACATTTTTGGGTTGTGACCCTTCAGCCAAGAACCACTCATACGTGGGAATCCTAACCCCTACATTTAAACTTATAAAAATGATATTGAAATAATTTTTTTTCATTTTATTCCATTGTTGTTTTTAAAAATATCTCTTAGATTCTTTTAAAAAAAGTTTAAAAATATATATTTTATATTTTCTTGTAAATTATGAAACTTTATGCAAAAATGTGTCCTGCATTTTTCATGTCACTACTGAAACAGTGTATGTTTTAGTCCATTGGCTAAGACTGATTTTAACTACACCCCTACGTTTATGATCAGGAAATATTTGTGTCACTCTCTCTCTCATTGCTACATAGTGATTAGATAGGCCAATCATTTTGAGGTAAATGTGTTCAAAAATCTGTGTGTGTCTTTAAAGAATGTCACTACCAAACACCGAACACATTTGGTGAGGTTTGGGTAGTGACATCTTTGTTTTGGGTATCATCCCATAAAATTGTCACTATCGTAACAGTCACGACTGAAACATTTGGTGAGGTTTCGGTAGTGACATCTTTGTTTTTTGGGTATCATCTCATAAAATTGTCATTACCCTAACAGACACGACGGAAACATTTGGTGAGGTTTCGGTAGTGACATCTTTGTTTTTTGGGTATCATCCCATAAAATTGTCACTATCGTAACAGTCACGACCGAAACATTTGGTGAGGTTTCGGTAGTGACCTCTTTGTTTTTTGGGTATCATCTCATAGAATTGTCACTACCGTAACAGTCACGACCGAAACGCTTGGTGATGTATTGGTAGTGACATCTTTGTTTTTTGGGTGTTATACCATAAAACTGTCACTACCGCAACAGTCACGACCGAAACATTTGGTGAAGTTTCATTGGTGACATCTTTGTTTTTTGGGTGTTATCCCATAAAATTGTCACTACCATAACAGACACGACCGAAACATTTGGTGAGGTTTCGGTAGTGACATCTTTGTTTTTTGGGTATCATCCCATAAAATTGTCACTATCGTAACAGTCACGACCGAAACATTTGGTGAGGTTTTGGTAGTGACATCTTTGTTTTTTGGGTATCATCTCATAAAATTGTCATTACCCTAACAGACACGACCGAAACATTTGGTGAGGTTTCGGTAGTGACCTCTTTGTTTTTTGGGTATCATCTCATAGAGTTGTCACTACCGTAACAGTCACGACCGAAACGCTTGGTGATGTATTGGTAGTGACATCTTTGTTTTTTGGGTGTTATACCATAAAACTGTCACTACCGCAACAGTCACGACCGAAACATTTGGTGAAGTTTCATTGGTGACATCTTTGTTTTTTGGGTGTTATCCCATAAAATTGTCACTACCGCAACAGTCACGACCGAAACATTTGGTGAAGTTTCATTGGTGACATCTTTGTTTTTTGGGTGTTATACCATAAAACTGTCACTACCGTAACAGTCACGACCGAAACGCTTGGTGATGTATTGGTAGTGACATCTTTGTTTTTTGGGTGTTATACCATAAAACTGTCACTACCGCAACAGTCACGACCGAAACATTTGGTGAAGTTTCATTGGTGACATCTTTGTTTTTTGGGTGTTATCCCATAAAATTGTCACTACCGTAACAGTCACGACCGAAACATTTGGTGAGGTTTCGGTAGTGACATCTTTGTTTTTTGGGTATCATCTCATAAAATTGTCATTACCCTAACAGACACGACCGAAACATTTGGTGAGGTTTCGGTAGTGACATCTTTGTTTTTTGGGTATCATCCCATAAAATTGTCACTATCGTAACAGTCACGACCGAAACATTTGGTGAGGTTTCGGTAGTGACCTCTTTGTTTTTTGGGTGTTATCCCATAAAATTGTCACTATCGTAACAGTCACGACCGAAACATTTGGTGAGGTTTCGGTAGTGACATCTTTGTTTTTTGGGTGTTATCCCATCAAATTGTCACTATCGTAACAGTCACGACCGAAACATTTGGTGAGGTTTCGGTAGTGACATCTTTGTTTTTTGGGTATCATCTCATAAAATTGTCATTACCCTAACAGACACGACCGAAACATTTGGTGAGGTTTTGGTAGTGCCCTTTTTTGTTTTTTGGGAATTATCCCATCAAATTGTCACTACCATAACGGTCACAACTGATATCATCATTGTTTCGGTAGTGACAAAAGAGAATACAAAATTATTTCGGGAAAATAAACAACATTTTAGTATGCTTTAGTTGTCTTTTAATATGTTAAAATTCTATAATGTGATATGGTTGCTACCAAAACATTTTTTGTACTGCCAAAAATGTGCAGTCACAACCCAAACATTGGATGTTTTGTCAAAAATAAAGTTTGAAATCAGTATGATCTACTTTTTGCCTTTTACAAAGAAAAATTGGATTCAGAAATCAGAATACAACAAATTACATAAATAACACTTGAAATATTGTTAAAATTGTAATTGTTATTGATTTACCTCTAAGAAACCTTTTAATAAAATAGAAATAAATATATTGACAAGGATGTAAGCAAAATCTTAATAGGTCAATATAATCCTTCTTATTAAATTATATATTACAGTGTTTCGGTAGTGACAAATTTGGGGAGAGGACAAATATTCCAAAACTTTCTGAAAATACAATATACAAATTAACTGCAAAATTACTAGAAATGTGTACCTTGGATATTATATAATTTGCATACAAAATTTGTGGAAAAAGACAATTTTTTTCCCAAGATGTTTCCAACTTGACTTTGAACCAATTCTGTAGAATAGCCAATATATAAAAACTGTAAGTACAGAAGTTTTGTAGGCTTGAAATTTTGCTAAAATTGTTATAAATTGTCTGTGACTTTCTTAGATTTCACTAAGGTCCTGTTGCTCAACTCAATAGACGTAATCATGTCATTTTCAAGTAAGTTCTCCTTTTTGTTGGCACAGCAGAGGTGACTAAATGAAAATGTCAAGGGTCTGTTTTGGAAAAAGGGAAACTGACCCTTTGTAGGGGAGGAAAGTTTGGCCAAATGCGTAATTTTTGCGCAAAGGATTCTTCCTAATGTTTATTAGGTTGCTCGCTGACATTTTGTGACCTACTGTAACATTGGTCTTGCGTGTGACGTGAATATTGCACAATATAACCTGTGGTAATGATGATATAACTATGGTTACAAGAAACTACAAAACGTACTATATAGTATACAAATGTTTGGGGTCAGTTTTGGTTAAACAGGTCAAAAGTGACAGTAAAGACATTTACAATGTTACATAAGATTTCTATTTCAAATAGAAAAAAATATAAGCAGCATAACTGTTGTATAATAATATTCCACATTGATAATAATTAGAAATGTTTGTTGAGCTGCAAATCAGTACATTAGAATGACTTCTGAAGGATCATTTGACACTGAAGACTGGACTAATGATGTTGATAATTTAACTTAAAAAAGTTATTTGGAATTCTAATAATATTTCACAATATTACTGTTTTTACTGTATTTTCGATTAAATAAATGCAGCCTTCACTCTTAAAAATAAAGGTGCTTCACAATGCCAAAGAAGGATCTTTTTTGTCTAAATGGTTCCATAAAGAACTTTTAACATCTGATGGAACTTTGTTTCACAAAAGGTTCTTTGTGGCAAAAGAGGGTTTTTCAGATTCTAAAAAGGTAATATAGAGATGGTTCTTTAAAGAACCTTTGACTAAATGGCTCTTTGTGGAACTAAAAACGGTTCTTCTATGGCATCGCTGTAAAGAACCTTTTGAAGCACCTTTATTTTTAAGAGTGTTGGTGAGCAGAAGAGTCTTCTTTAAAAAAAAATCTTACAGATCCCAAACTTTTCCAGACTTTAATTGTCCTTTTCTTGACTTTTGAATGTGTTTAGGTCTTCTGTCGCTTCCCACAGACAGGTCTGAGCTCCCACACAATGCGTTTTTCATTATTATGCTCTTGAGTAAAGCTGTTTTAGACATTTGACGTTTCTCCGCTTGCGTCCTTGGCTCCATGGACGCTTTAAAATCTGGACCAGCACTCTTATGTAAGTGTTATTGTGCCAGTGTTAGGATTTAGTAAATATATGAGGTAATTAATGGACTGCTGAGACATGAGCGCTCTGTTCGATATATTACGTAAGATCCTAAGGCAGTGACACTTTTAAAAGGCATCAACCAAATTTTTATTTTTAGTCTACTTTCTAAGGCCAACAAGCCCCTAGGGCTAAATATCAAAGGATTAGTTCACTCAAAATTATAATTTGCTGAAATATTACCCTCAGGCCATCCAAGATGTAGATAAATTAGTTTCTTCATCAGAATAGATGTGGAGAAAATTAGCATTGCATTACTTGCTCACCAATGGATCCTCTGCAGTGAATGGGTGCCGTCAGAATGAGAGTCCAAACAGCTGCTAAAAACATCACAATAATCCACAAGTAATCTACACCACTCCAGTCCATCAATTAATATCTTAGGAAGCGAAAACCTGCATGTTTGTAAAGAACAAATTGATCTTTAAGGTGTTTTTTTTTTCTTTCAAAAAAACAAATCTGTAATCCATGGTAATGCTTTCTCCAGTGGTAAAAGTCCATCCGATGTTGCCCTTTTACATCAAAAACCAACCAAAAAAAATTTCTTGGACTGTTTTCGCTTGTAAACGGTGCTTAATCTGTGCATATTTCTCTCCTGATTCAGACGAGATGACTTTTTTTTTACTGGAGGAAGCATTATTATGAATTATGGAAGTGTTGGTTTAATTTAAAATGCCTTAATAATCTTGGTGAGGTTTCGGTAGTGACATCTTTGTTTTTTGGGTGTTATGCTATAGAATTGTCACTACCGTAACAGTCACAAGTGAAACATTTGGTGAGGTTTCGGTAGTGACATCTTAGTTTTTTGGGTGTTATCCCATAAAATTGTCACTATCGTAACAGTCACGACCAAAACATTTGGTGAAGTTTCGGTAGTGACTTCTTTGTTTTTTTGGGTGTTGTTCCATAGAATTGTCACTACCGTAACAGTCACGACCGAAACATTTGGTGAGGTTTCGCTAGTGACATCTTAGTTTTTTGGGTGTTATCCCATAGAATTGTCACTACCGTAACAGTCACGACCGAAACATTTGATGAGGTTTGGGTAGTGACATCTTTGTTTTTTGGGTGTTATTCCATAGAATTGTCACTACCGTAACAGTCACAACCGAAACATTTGGTAAGGTTTCGATTGTGACATCTTTGTTTTTTTGGGTATCATCCCATAAAATTGTCACTATCGTAACAGTCACGACCGAAACATTTGGTGAGGTTTCGGTAGTGACATCTTTGTTTTTTGGGTGTCATCCCATAGAATTGTCACTACCGTAACAGTCACGACCGAAACATTTGGTGAGGTTTCGCTAGTGACATCTTAGTTTTTTGGGTGTTATCCCATAGAATTGTCACTACCGTAACAGTCACGACCGAAACATTTGATGAGGTTTGGGTAGTGACATCTTTGTTTTTTGGGTGTTATTCCATAGAATTGTCACTACCGTAACAGTCACGAGTGAAACATTTGGTAAGGTTTCGATTGTGACATCTTTGTTTTTTTGGGTGTTATCCCATAAAATTGTCACTACTGTAACAGTCACGACCGAAACATTTGGTAAGGTTTCGATTGTGACATCTTTGTTTTTTTGGGTGTTATCCCATAAAATTGTCACTACTGTAACAGTCACGACCGAAACATTTGGTGAGGTTTCGGTAGTGACATCTTTGTTTTTTGGGTGTCATCCCATAGAATTGTCACTACCGTAACAGTCACGACCGAAACATTTGGTGAGGTTTCGCTAGTGACATCTTTGTTTTTTGGGTGTCATCCCATAGAATTGTCACTACCGTAACAGTCACGACCGAAACATTTGGTGAGGTTTCGGTAGTGACATCTTTGTTTTTTGGGTGTCATCCCATAGAATTGTCACTACCGTAACAGTCACGACCGAAACATTTGGTGAGGTTTCGGTAGTGACATCATTGTTTTTTGGGTGTCATCCCATAGAATTGTCACTACCGTAACAGTCACGACCGAAACATTTGGTGAGGTTTCGCTAGTGACATCTTAGTTTTTTGGGTGTTATCCCATAGAATTGTCATTACCGTAACAGTCACGACCGAAACATTTGATGAGGTTTGGGTAGTGACATCTTTGTTTTTTGGGTGTTATTCCATAGAATTGTCACTACCGTAACAGTCACGAGTGAAACATTTGGTAAGGTTTCGATTGTGACATCTTTGTTTTTTTGGGTGTTATCCCATAAAATTGTCACTACTGTAACAGTCACGACCGAAACATTTGGTAAGGTTTCGATTGTGACATCTTTGTTTTTTTGGGTGTTATCCCATAAAATTGTCACTACTGTAACAGTCACGACCGAAACATTTGGTAAGGTTTCGATTGTGACATCTTTGTTTTTTGGGTGTCATCCCATAGAATTGTCACTACTGTAACAGTCACGACCGAAACATTTGGTGAGGTTTCGGTAGTGACATCTTTGTTTTTTGGGTGTCATCCCATAGAATTGTCACTACCGAAACATTTGGTGAGGTTTCGGTAGTGACATCTCTGTTTTTTGGGTGTTATGCTATAGAATTGTCACTACCGTAACAGTCACAAGTGAAACATTTGGTGAGGTTTCGGTAGTGACATCTTAGTTTTTTGGGTGTTTTCCCATAAAATTGTCACTATCGTAACAGTCACGACCGAAACATTTGATGAGGTTTTGGTAGTGACATCTTTGTTTTTTGGGTGTCATCCCATAGAATTGTCACTACCGTAACAGTCACGACCGAAACATTTGGTAAGGTTTCGATTGTGACATCTTTGTTTTTTTGGGTGTTATCCCATAAAATTGTCACTACTGTAACAGTCACGACCGAAACATTTGGTGAGGTTTCGGTAGTGACATCTTTGTTTTTTGGGTGTCATCCCATAGAATTGTCACTACCGAAACATTTGGTGAGGTTTCGGTAGTGACATCTCTGTTTTTTGGGTGTTATGCTATAGAATTGTCACTACCGTAACAGTCACAAGTGAAACATTTGGTGAGGTTTCGGTAGTGACATCTTAGTTTTTTGGGTGTTTTCCCATAAAATTGTCACTATCGTAACAGTCACGACCGAAACATTTGATGAGGTTTCGGTAGTGACATCTTTGTTTTTTGGGTGTCATCCCATAGAATTGTCACTACCGTAACAGTCACGACCGAAACATTTGGTAAGGTTTCGATTGTGACATCTTTGTTTTTTTGGGTGTTATCCCATAAAATTGTCACTACTGTAACAGTCACGACCGAAACATTTGATGAGGTTTCGGTAGTGACATCTTTGTTTTTTGGGTGTCATCCCATAACATTGTCACTACTGTAACAGTCACGACCGAAACATTTGGTGAAGTTTCGGTGACATGCGAAAACCTGCATGTTTGTAAGGAACAGATGTTTTTCTCAAAAAACAAATCTGTAATCCATAGTAATGCTTTCTCCAGTGGTAAAAGTCCATCCGATGTTGCCCTTTTACATCAAAAACCAACCAATTTTTTTTCCTGGACTGTTTTCGCTTGTAAACGGTGCTTAATCTGTGCATATTTCTCTCCTGATTCAGACGAGATTACTTTTTTACAGGAGGAAGCATTATTATGAATTACAGAAGTGTTGGTTTAATTTAAAATGCCTTAATAATGGATTTGTTTCTTACAAACATGCAGCTTTTCACATCACAAGACATTCATTGATAGACTGGAGTGGTGTGGATTACTTGTGGGTTATTGTGATGTTTTTATCAGATGTTTGGACTCTCATTCTGATGGCACCCATTCACTACAAAGGATCCGTTGGTGAGCAAGTGATGTGATTCTACATTTCTTCAAATCTGATGAAGAACCAACTCATCTACATCTTGGATGGCATGAGGGTTAACATTTCAGGTGAACTATTCCTTTACTATTCCTCTTTTGTACTTCAGACGCGAATGGTTCCTCAAATTGTGCAGCTAGTTAAGGAGAGGTTTGTGATTGTGGTTCTTCTCTACTTTTTAAAAGCTGTAGCTCCTGAAGGGAATTTACTTTCTAAGTAACGACAGACTGTTATTTGTTTGTGGTTTTCTTCAAGCTTCCAGCAATGCTGGTAAGACACAGCTGCTACGTTCTTCTGTGCAACAGCTGACAGAAGACCCTTAAAGACTCATGTGAAAATGGTCAGGTTTGGGTTTGGGAAAGCAGGTGTTTGGCCTGCCAGGACAGCTCTGACTCAAGCGTTTGAAGACGGCACCTTCATTACAATATCCCGCTAAAGACCTAGGGACATTCTGACTTCTGTTTCCTAAAGCATGTATTACTCCTCACTGATGTTCTTTACAGGTGGGATGTCAGGGTCAAAGTACAAACAGGCATTTTCTTGAACAGCTGAGGTTGCACGATGTGATGACACAGTGGCATTCCCTTATTCCACTCACATGAAAATTATTGACATTTATTTGATTTTATTGCAAGTATTTATTTTAATATTATTTTTAGAAATACATTTTATATCAAATGTTGTTTGTTATAATACATTATATAAATGTATAAAATATTATATAAATGTAAAAAAATAAATATTACATAAATATATACAAAAATTTATGTAAAATATATAGCTATATTATATGTGTAATAAAAATATTATATTTAATATTCAACATTTTATATGTATTATTTGTATGTGTATATATATATATATATATATATATGTATATAAATATATACAGTTGCAATCAATATTATTCAAGCCCCCAGAGACTGCAGTACTTTACAAATACAAACTTTTCTAAAGATCCAGAACTTTATAAAAATTGCATTTACAACTGTTTGCTGGCATATTAAAAGTGATAATGTCAATATATAATGTAATGTTTTTTAATTATAGGATTTTTTAATAACACAGCTATGTCATAATTATTCAACCCCTATTCAATATTGCCATTTTAAGTGACTTATTTTTATGGTAGGGAACCAAATTTTATTCTATTAAAACTCTATTATAAAAAAAAAACAGAATTAGCTTGGGCTGTTACACATACATACATTTAGCCCATGCATGTGCTGAAGTTGAGTAGCAAATATGGTAAAGTCTACAGAGCTCTCACAAAAGCTATAGAGAAGAAATATTTTCATTATATTAGAAAGTCTAAGGCTACATGAACATTTTTAAGACATTACAAGTTCATAGAGACACAGCTGGCAGCCTTATTCCCTAGTTTAAAGTGTGTTGTACCAGAAAACCTCTTGAGGGATGTTGAAAAAAAAAGCACAATATCATAAAATATTTGGTCAGTTTTTTTATAGAAAAACCTGCAATGTACGGCCAAAGACTTACAAGATGACCAGACGAAAGGAGGAAAAATATTTCAATGCAGTGTATAAGATAAACACTAGACAGATATGGCTTTCATGTTGAGGCATCTTGCCAAATACCACTCTTGACTAAGAAGAACAAAACGGCAGACTTGAACATGCTAACACTGATTTGGATAGACCTGTGGAGTTCTGGAAGAATCTTTTAATGGAGTGATGTGACCAAACTGAAAATTTTTGGGTGAATGGATCAGCAGTATGTCTGGTGCAAAAATGGCAACTTATGAGCAGAAGAACACTATCTGCATCGTCAAAATTGGAGGTCGGCCAGTCCTGTTATGGGGTTGTTTTACTGTAGCAGGAAGTGAAAATCATGACCATATAAAGGACATCATGAATTCTTTGAAGTATCAGGTCATTTTGACAAGACTTGTGATGCCTTTGGTCCAAAGACTGAAGCTAGTGATCAAAAGACTTTCCTGCAGGACAATCATGCCAAAGTATACATCCAAATCTACTTATGCTTGGTTCAGGGATCAGTCATAGAATGTACTTGAGTGGCCTATTCAGACTTCAGATTTAATTCTCATTGAAAATATTTGGTTGAACTTAAAGAAAGCTGTGGCAAAGTTAAAACCAAAGATTATCAGTGATCTGAAAGTTTTTTGAGGCGAGGAATGGGCCAAGATTGCAGTAGAGTGGTGACTAGTCTCAGCCTCAGACGTCACGCCCACGGAACGTTGGCTAAACGTCTGATGCATATGGTACACTTAACTGGAAACACTTCAGGAATGTCGAAGTCGTGATCTGATTAGTTGAATTTGATCGGATTTCCGGAACACGCGAGTGTCGCGTTTATTTTCGGTCCGCTGGGAAACAAAGCGCAGACTGATTTACTCGAGTTTTGCTAAAAGGTGCTTATGCAGACGCCGTTGTTGTTATACACATTTGCGACGTTCGCGTACAAATTACTGACTTACTGCTTGTTCTCCCTCTTCTTCGTTAACTTTCAATGCTGGTTATTTCAGTGACTGACTTGTTGCATGCCCGTCTGTTGTTGTGGGGGCATTTCTACGCCCCGAAACGTGACGCTGAACGAAACGAACTGTGATTGGTTGTTTTACATGTCGGTCAAACGGCCTTATGGGCGGGCCTTGGCCAATAAAAGCTGCCATGAATACCAGACCTTCAGCCGTCAGTCTGAAGGTCTGGCTACGCGAGACTAAGTGGTGACAGACACTTCTAAGCACTTCCAAGCAGCATTAATTGCTGATTTTAAAGAATAAAAGATTCTGCACCAAATTTTTAATTTAGGGGTTGAATCATTGTGAACATGAACGTTTAGAGCCAATTTGATTTTCTTTCATTATTCATCAACTTATGTTCTCAGAATTACTGAAATGTGTATTAATAAACGTCCTCCAATAGTGTACTGATCCCTTTGTTGAGTTGCTTTTAGAAAATTTTGTTCTCTGCAGGAAAATATCTTGCAGGTCAAGGGGGTTCAAAAATTTTGATTGCAACTGTACATACACAATGTTTATATGTTTAACTATATATTTTTTATTATTTTTAAAATATTCTGTATATTAGTGATTAAGGAAAATTACTAAATTTTGCATTTTTTTGATTAAATATGTATATAAGTATACATAAATATACATGTAGCTATATAAATAATCGTATTTATGCATTATATAAATTATATCTATATATTTAGCTTGTGTAATTTATTTCTGCATGGTTTTTAAAATGTATAAAAATATTCAGTTTATTGGTGTTGAAGAACGTTATTATAAAACATTGGCTTTTTTAGTGAAAAACAGATGTGCAGTGATGATGCTTAGATGAAAGGACATTCGTTCCCATGCTGACTGCCAGGACCACATTTTCCTAACGGTGTTGGTCCTGTAGCTCACGTTGTGCCGTGATAGGGCACACGGAGGTAGCATGAGGTAAGGATCTGATTGGTTTAAATTAAACAGTCCGCGCTTAAATGCTTACCATCTGTACCTCAAAGTATTTGGTTTTCATCATTTCTCATGCAGACTCCAAGTGCCAAATCCAAAATGATATGATCCGGTTTACTCAAATAATCCAACAAACAAACAGCAAACATGGGGGGTTTTAAATGTTGCCATGGTTTGGGTCTCAGTGCCTTCATGTATTTGTAAATGCCGTAATTATTATCAGACCCACGTTCATGGGGATCTTGAGGAAAAAACCCTGCTTTTCTTTCTCTCGTTCCTTTTGCTGTTAATTGTTTAGCGCTTCTCATGTGTTGGCGCTGAAGCGAGTCTTTTTGTGGCACATGTGGAATCGTTCCTGGCAGCGCGTGGAAGATCGCAGCTGCAAACTAGCTTGACACTGATGCTCTGCATCCCAGAGCTAGGCTGCACAACGCCTATCCAACACATGTGGATGTGTTTAAACTGAGTTGTCATCAAGTCAACCATTCTCTGTAGGATGACACAGCTGAGACTTAGAAATGCTGTTTAAAATAGTATACACGTGGGTTATGTTTTTTTTTAGTTTTGCGTATTAATTTAAATAATTATTCATTTATATGTTATATGGAATTAATGTATGTTCTGTCTTTTAATGAATTTTATTAATTTATAATATGAAATTTAATTAATATGTATAATTTTATAAAAATGTTATATATATTATTTAATTAAATTAATTGATATTATATTAGTATTAAATTTAATATCAGATTAAATTAAACTTGAAAAAATTATTTATTACTACATGTGCATAGATAAATATGAATATATTAATAAATGTAATATATAATATAAATTATTGTAATATAAATCATTATAAACAGTTATATATATATATATGTGTGTGTCTGTATATATATATATAATTTAATATTAAATTAGCAAAAAAGATTTATCACTACATATAGATAGATTTATATTAATGAATATAATAATTTCAAATTTAATTAATTCCGTATATTACATTTTATTTATATATAATTTATATTAATTTTATTAATTTTGAAAAAGATATAAAAACATATAAAAGATATAAAGAAAGCATATAAATCTAAAAGTATGATTTAATAATTTAATAGTAAGTATTATTTATTACTGTATATGCCAATGTGCATGAAATAGAAATATGTGCAATTAATTAGAAATATCCTTTTATATCTCTTTCAGAAATCTCTGTTTTAGCTGCTGCTTAACAAACGTGTCCTGCAAAGCTGTTTTTTTTTTTTTTCATAATAATAGTTTAGATGGAAGGTGAGTGGTGCATGTTTTCAGAGTCACGTGACTTTTATGTGGTCAGACTCAGACAAAAAAAATCCTTAGAAACGTTGGGAGGTCTGGCGCTCTGTGTGTGGTTCAGTGCGTTTGTGGCACCTAGAAAACGGCTGTTCCCACAGGGACAAACGGAGATCGGTTCCCAGCGTCCTCGCGGGGATATGATGGCATCTGCTCTGGGTTCTGCTGGCCACTTGACTGATTGCAGAGATGAAACTGTCTAATACTTTCCAGACCAGCCAGCCATGTAAAGAAACAATGCTGGCTCTGTCGAGGGGTCATTCTTAGTCACTCTTCTGGGGGAATGTTTCGTTTCCTTAACTCCGCTGGATTACGCTCGTGTTTGGTGTGTTCACCTCACGTCCGTCATCAAATCCATCAGTATTCCTCATTTACAGAGGCTGTGTTCTGCTTTGCTTCTTCTTTTCAGCCCCCCCCCCCCCCCACCCCCCCACCCCCACCCCCCTAAGTCCATTGGCCAATGTTGTAAAAAAACACTCATAATTAGTCATAATTTAGTTGCATTACAGTGCTTCTTCTTTTTGTTTTGCTGTACATTTTAAAGCAATAGCTCACCCAAAAATGAAAATTTGCAGAACATTTACTCATCGCCAGGCCATCCAAGATGTAGACAAGTTTGTTTCTTCATCAAAACAGAACATCACTTGCTCACGAATAGATGATCTGCAGTGAATGGGTGCCATCAAAATGGGAGTCCAAACAGCTGATAAAAACATCACAATAATCCACAACACTCCAGTCCATCAATTAATTTATTGTGAAGTGAAAAGCTGCATGTTGTTTTTGGCTAAAATACTTCTAAGAGTCCTCCATCCATAATGTTACTAGTGAACTATTTGACTCTGAATCAGGAGAGAAATCTGCACAGATGTTAATTGATGGCCTGGAGTTACTTGTGGATTATTGTGATGCTTTTATCAGCTGTTTGGACTCTCATTCTGACGGCACCCATTCACTGCAGAGGATCCATTGGTGAGCAAGTTAATGTTTAATTTATCCAAATCTGTTCTGATGAAGAAACATACTCATCTACATTTTGAAATCCTGAGTACATTTTTCATCAAATTTGAGTTTTTGTGTGAACTGTTTCTTAAGTAAATTTGCTTCTTTTGAAGAAAAGGGAATATGCTTTATAAAAACCTTTTAATAATCATTAATAAAATCTAATATTATAATATGTGATAGTTTTTAGCTCAATAAAATGGTCTCTCCTGACTTCAGCTTTACTGTTTGGCTTGCCTTCTCCTGTATCTTTCAGTTAAACTGATTCAAATGATGATTTTGTGTGACTCATGAACAACTGTTTGGTTTTTTTTTTTTTTTTTAAGCATAAAGCCACTAGTCTTCGTCATAAGAGCTTTAATAGCTATTCAACCTGTGTCTGTGTCTCCGCAATTTGGCTTCCCACTGTGGGATGAATGATCTCTGTCCAGGTTCACTACACAGACCTGTCCAAATAAGCACTTTGAGACATGGAAGCTCTTAGCTCATCATGTAAAAGAAATCACAGTGTTGCTCACATTCTGGCTGGAAAAGGTTCCATGTTGAATCTCTGGTTTACTGATTTCTAAATGTGACAGCTGCATCAGAGTTGGCTCTTTCGTTTAGTATGAAGAGGTATGGTAATTCTAACGTTACCAAAACGAAATATCAGCCATTATTTATTCACCTCATGCATCTAACCATTTGACTTTCTTCTATGGAACACAGACAGGAGATAAATATAATATATATGCATACTGTTGAAGTCAAAAGTTTACATACACCTTGCAGAATCTACAGAATGTTAATTATTTTACCAAAACAAGAGGGATCATACAAAATGCATGTTGTTTTTTTATTTAGTACTGTCTTGAATAAGATATTTCACATGGAAGACGTTGACATATAGTCCATACGAGAAAATAATAGTTGAATTTATAAAAATGATCCTGTTTAAATGCTACATACACTTGGTTCTGAATAGTGTGCTTTTACCTGAATGATCCACAGCAGTTTTTTGTTTGTTTGTTAGTGATAGTTGGTTATAAATCCCTTGTTTGTCCTAAATTAAGAAAAATCCTTCAGGTCCCACAAATTCTTTGGTTTTTCAGCATTTTTGTGTATTTGAACTGTTTCCAACAATGACTGTATGATTTTGAGAGCCATCTTTTCACACTGAGGACAACTGAGGGACTCATGCAACTATGACAGAAGGTTCAAACGCTCACTGATGATTCAGAAGAGAAAACCATGCATTGGGAGCCAGGGGTGTAAACTTTTGAACAGAATGAAGATGTGTACATGTTTCTTACTTTGCTTACTTATGGAGCATCAGTGAGCGTTTGAACCTTCTGTAATAGTTGCATATGAGTCCCTCAGTTGTCCTCAGTGTGAAAAGATGGATCTCAAAATTCTACAGTCATTGTTGGAAAGAGTTCAAATACACAAAAATGCTGAAAAAACACAGAATTTGTGGGACCTGAAGGATTTTTCTGAAGAACAACAGGCAGTTTAACTGTTCAGGACAAACAAGGGACTCATGAACAACTATCACTAAACAAAAAAACAGCTGTGGATCATTCAGGTAACAACACAGTATTAAGAATTAAGTGTATGTAATTTTTTGAACAGGCACATTTTTATGAATTCAACCATTATTTCTCTTGTGGGCTATGTAAACATCTTTTATGTGAAGTATCTTATTCAGGTCAGTACTAAATCAAAAATAACCTGCATTTTGTATGATCCCTCTTATTTTGGAAAGTATTTTGCAGATTCTTCAAAGTGTATTTAAACTTTTGACTTCAAGTGTATCGTGGAAATGTCTGTTTTATCCATTCTAAAATGTTTCTTGGAAATTAGGTCTGATTTCTGAGTGAATTTGTTTGTTGAGTTGGTTCTTTTCAATGACTCAGACAAACAGTTCCACTCATTTGTCTGAATGATTCATTAGCATGATTGACTCAAAAGACCAAACTATTTATTTTAACTACTTCTAAAAGAATACAACAGAAAAAAAAAACAATATTGATAGCTTTGAAGAATTAGTTCACTTCCGGAATAAAAATTTCCTGAAAATTCACTCACCCCCATGTCATCCAAGATGTTCATGTCGTTCTTTCTTCAGTTGAAAAGAAATTTTGAGGAATTTTGAGTTTTTGAGGAAAACATTCCAGGATTTTTCTCCTTATAGTGGACTTCAATGTGGATCGATAAGCTGAAGGTCCAAATTGGGGTCTTATCTAGTGAAACGATTGATATATATATACAGTCAAGCCCGAAATTATTCATACCCCTGGCAAATTCTAACTTAAAGGTAATTTTATTCAACCAGCAGGGTTTTTTTTGGCGATGAGCTCCAACTCTTTCAGGTTGGAGGGTCTCCTTGCCATCATCCTGATCTTTAGCTCCCTCCACAGATTCTCAATAGGATTTAAGTCAGTACTCCGGCTGGGCCACTGCAAAACATTAATGTTTTTGTCTGCTAAACGTTTCTCTGCAGACTGCCTGATGTTGTTGTTGAGAATTTTGATGTATTGCTCCTTTTTCATGTTGCTGTTTACTAGGGGTGGGAATCTTTTACCATCTCACGATTCAATTCGATTCCGATTCTTGAGGCCACGATTCGATTCAAAATCGATTTTCGATTCAAAAAGATTTTCGATTCAAAACGATTCGATTTTATTCATAATGATTTCTAATCGGGTTTCTGGTCATGATCTACTCTCATCTGCTTTGCTATACAGAATGACAAACGGAGACATTAAAGTGGCTTTTTCACATTTATTAAGTTAAATTCTCAGGGAAGTGCCTTTTATCAAAAACATTGTCTGGTTCTCAATTGCTACTCATTAGTAGCTAGCTATAAAATAAGTTGGAACAAAAATAAAGTGCTTCTTCATAATACAAAATGGTTGAAAATAGATGCATTTCCCAGGAAAGTTGCAGTTTACCACAAATATCATGTAGAACACAACCGGAGAAGACAAAAAAAACAAAACAATATATTTTAATTTTAATAATAATTTAATTTTAATATTTTAATAATATTTCTCAGTCAGATTCAGTAACTTAAAGAATAACAAGTTAAAATAAAGTGCTTCTTTCAAAATGAAAAGCAAGCGATAGACCGAGTTATTTATTTTGCTCTCTCGGAGTTGGCAGGGAGTTTTGTGAAGCACTGCACTGTGCGATGGTCTGCAGCTGGCGGCTGACTCTGCTCCGTGTCGCTGAGCTCCGGGTGATGCCTAGTAATATGAGCATGCGCATATGTTGTGCTGCCGAAGTACTTGGTCTTCGTTTTGCAAAGCTTGCGCACTGTGTGTGTCATGTCCAGCGCAGTGCTTCCAGGCATTCGGTAAAAACCAAAATGCCGCCAAACTTTAGCTTTAAGTGAAGACTGGGCTGATTGGATCTTCATCCATATTTGCTTCCTCTTCGTTTTAGTGAATTGCCGCGCACGCTTACGTTCAAAAACCGGCTGCGTGGTGACATCGGTATAGGCTAGTTACAAAAATGGAGGCGAACAGCCAGCTGATTTTATTTATTTATTAAATCGATTCTTGGACATTTCAGATCGATTCTGAATCGTTGCAAATGAGAATCTAGATTTTTCTGTGAATCGATTTTTTGGCACACCCCTACTGTTTACTGTGATTAGGTTCCCTGGTCCACCGGCTAAAAAAAAAAAACTCAAAACATTAGGTTATTCTTTTTTTTACGCCAAATGAAGGCTACATCATTGTGTCCAAACAATTCAATTTTGGTTTCATCTGACAGTTTGTTGTTTCATAAAACAGAAGACCAGAAGTCTTCTTCTTTGTCCAGATGAGCATTTGCAAAGGCCAAGCGGGCTTTTGTGTGCCTTATCTGGTGTCCTCCTTGGTCTGCGTCTGTGGAACCCAGTGGTGTGCAGTGTCCATTAGACTGTCTGCCTTGAGATGTTGCCACCAGCAGAGCCCAGATTCATCAGGATGGCCTTGGTGGTGATCCTTGGATTCTTTTTTTACCTCTCTCACTATCCTCCTGGCCAGCACAGGTGTCACTTTTGGCTTACCACCACGTCCTCTGAGATTTTTCACAGTGCAGAACGTCTTGTATTTTTTAATAATAATTTGCACTGTAGCCACTGGAACTTCAAAACATTTAGATATGGTCTTATAGCCCTTTCCTGACTTGTGAGCAGCCACAATGTGCAGCCGCAGGTCCTCAGTGAGCTCATTTGTCTAAGCCATGACTGTCCAAAAATATATCAGGACATTTTTATTCTACAAGTGAGCTAATCCTTTAAGTGAAAACGAACCAAAACATTAAAGGAGATTTAAGCCACAGCTTAGGCAAATATTAAGAAATAACAACAGAAGTGTAATTCTTAGTCTGTTCCTCACACACAGCATTTGTTTGACCTCATGAGATTTGGAAAATAGTGCACGAATGGAATGGACTACTTTCCTGATACTTCATGCTTTTATTTAGACCCTTTTTTGAGCTTGACAGCATTTCCATTCCCTAGAGATCTTTCAGTGCACCATGCTAAAGTTTTCTTTTAGTGTGTGGTGGGAGAAAGTAAGTCATACATGAGGGTGAATAAATCATCTTGGAGGGTTAGTCAAGACTCTTAACCTTCCATTTCTCCAAGATGATTGTTCCTGCAAGTGCAAAGTCAATTTAGCTAATTGTGCTAAATGACTGCATACGTTACTAGAGTCGTTTACAACAAGGTCAAAAGGATTTGCTTGCTTGTTCCAACTCACTGTCTTTTGCTTACAGCCGTCAAGAATCATTTGTAGGACAAAAGTGTTCGATTACCAGTCAGTCTCAGTGGGTTGATGGCAGGAACTTTATTGTGTTCTCAGGTCTCTGTGAGGTCTGTTATCTTGAACGCTCTTGTCTAGAAGCCGTCGCCCTTATCATTCACAGACTGGCACACGCTACTGGCCGAGCGTCCGTCCCTTGTGTGTCCTGTCAGAGTTCATCTATTTGAGGATCAGAGACTCGCTGTCGCCCGTTGGCTTTCATCACAGTGGATGGCTTATCGGTACAAGAGTCCAGGCTGAATATTGATGTGTTTTTCTGGGTGGTAGACAGAGTTGGGCAGTGAAATTCACTAAAAGTTTTTCAGTTTTTCACACACACACACACACACACACACACACACACACTGGTTTACATGTTTTATGGGGACATTCCATAGGCGTAATGGTTTTTATACTGTACAAACCGTATTTTCTATCGCCCTAACCCTACCCTACACCTAAACCTAGCCCTCACAGGAGATTGTGCACACTTTTACTTCCTCAAAAAAACTCATTGTGCATGATTTATAAGCCTGTTTCCTCATGGGGACCTGAGAAATGTCCCCACAATGTCAAAATCTACTGGTATTCCTATCCTTGTGGGGACATTTGGGTCCCCACAACGTGATGAATACCAGGTACACACACACGCACACGCGCACACACACACACACACACACACACACAAAAATCTTTTTCTTTTTTTTCTGTTTTATTAACCACCCTCATTTCATTCATTAAATTTTTTATTATGCATTATTTATTTATTTATACATAATGTAAATGTTCAATAATAGTACTTAAAACCGATAGTTATATTTATACTAATTTAATTAGTTATTAATTGTATATTTACTCTTATGTATTTAATATATAATTATGAGTATATAATTCAATATAGTTATTTAATATATAATTTTAATCTATATGTAAAATAATTCTACAATACATTATATAGCTAAATCTATATTTATGTATTTGTATACATTTAACTGAAAGGCAATTTTATATAAAACATTATTTACATATTAATTAAATGTAATATATGGATTTACATTTGAAAAAGGAGGAAAACATGTATATATGAAACAACTATTTCAATAAAATAAGACTGTTCTTTTTTAAATATTAATATTCTGTATTTATAATTTTTATTAATGTATTTCATTGTTTATTTATATTATTTAGCTTTTAACCTTTTCATTATTTATTTAGCATTTTGTTTATTTGTTTTCTTTATTTCATTTGTATGTATTATTAACTTATATATATATAAATATTTAAT